>NC_140594.1:811285523-811584701 GCF_964204655.1 Triturus cristatus | reverse complement strand
TAACTTTCCCACACAAAAATGTGTGAAAAAAGTGATTTTTCCAGCTAAAATTGAGGTTTGCAGGGGATTCTGGGTAAGAAAACGTTGGGGGATCCATGCAAGCCATACCTCCCTGGAAGCCCCCGGGTGTCTAGTTTTCAGAAATGTATGGGTTTGGTACGTTTCCCTAGATGGCCGCCGAGCACCGGGCCAAAAACCCAGGTGACCCCCTTGCAAAACCAGGTGACTTTGAGGTAGGTAATTTTGATGTCACCTCACTACGTTTTGGGCCCTTGCCTGTCGCGGGTACTTGGGCCTCCCACACAAGTGAGGCACCATTTTTACCGGGAAACCTAGGGGAACGCTGGGAGGTGGGAAATTTGGTGATGCACAACTTTCCCACACAAAAATATGTGAAAAAAGGGATTTTTTCAGCTAAAATTGAGGTTTGCAGGAGATTCTGGGTAAGGAAACTTTGGGGGATCCACGCAAGCCATACCTCCCTGGAAGCCCCTGGGTGTCTAGTTTTCAGAAATGTATGGGTTTGGTAGGTTTCCCTAGATGGCCGCCGAGCACCGGGCAAAAAATCCAGGTGACCCCCTTGCAAAACCAGGTGGTTTTGAGATAGGCAATTTTGATGTCACCTCACTACGTTTTGGGCCCTTGCCTGTCGCGGGTACTTGGGCCTCCCACACAAGTGAGGCACCATTTTTACCGGGATACCCAGGGGAACGCTGGGAGGTGGGAAATTTGAGTGAGCCCAGTAATGCCACAACTTTCCCACACAAAAATGTGTGAAAAAAGTGATTTTGTCAGCTAAAATTCAGGTTTGCAGGGGATTCTGTGTAAGGAAACCTTGGGGGATCCACGCAAGCCATACTTCCCTGGAAGCCCCCGGGTGTCTAGTTTTCAGAAATGTATGGGTTTGGTAGGTTTCCCTAGATGGCCGCGGAGCACCGGGCCAAAAACCCAGGTGACCCCCTTGCAAAACCAGGTGACTTTGAGATAGGCAATTTTGATGTCACCTCACTACGTTTTGGGCCCTTGCCTGTCGCGGGTACTTGGGCCTCCCACACAAGTGAGGCACCATTTTTACCGGGAGACCCAGGGGAATGCTGGGAGGTGGGAAATTTGAGTGAGCCCAGTGATGCCACAACTTTCCCACACAAAAATGAGTGAAAAAAGGGATTTTTCCAGCTAAAATTGAGGTTTGCAGGGGATTCTGGGTAAGGAAACCTTGGGGGATCCACGCAAGCCATACCTCCCTGGAAGTCCCCGGGTGTCTAGTTTTCAGAAATGTATGGGTTTGGTAGGTTTCCCTAGATGGCCGCCGAGCACCGGGCCAAAAACCCAGGTGACCCCCTTGCAAAACCAGGTGACTTTGAGATAGGCAATTTTGATGTCACCTCACTACGTTTTGGGCCCTTTTTCTGTCGCGGGTACTTGGGCCTCCCACACAAGTGAGGCACCATTTTTACCGGGAGTCCCAGGGGAATGCTGGGAGGTGGGAAATTTGAGTGAGCCCAGTGATGCCACAACTTTCCCACACAAAAATGTGTGAAAAAAGGGATTTTTTCAGCTAAAATTGAGGTTTGCAGGGGATTCTGTGTAAGGAAACTTTGGGGGATCCACACAAGCCATACCTCCCTGGAAGCCCCCGGGTGTCTAGTTTTCAGAAATGTATGGGTTTGGTAGGTTTCCCTTGATGGCCGCCGAGCACCGGGCCAAAAACCCAGGTGACCTCCCTTGCAAAACCAGGTGGTTTTGAGATAGGTAATTTTGATGTCACCTCACTACGTTTTGGGCCCTTGCCTGTCGCAGGTACTTGGGCCTCCCACGCAAGTGAGGCACCATTTTTACCGGGAGACCCAGGGGAACGCTGGGAGGTGGGAAATTTGGTGATGCCACAACTTTCCCACACAAAAATGTGTGAAAAAAGTGATTTTTTCAGCTAAAATTGAGGTTTGCAGGGGATTCTGGGTAAGGAAATGTTGGGTTATCCACGCAGCAAGCCATACCTCCCTGGAAGCCCCCGGGTGTCTAGTTTTCAGAAATGTATGGGTTTTGTAGGTTTCCCTAGATGGCCGCCGAGCACCGGGCAAAAAACCCAGGAGACCCCCCTTGCAAAACCAGGTGGTTTTGAGATAGGCAATTTTGATGTCACCCCACTACGTTTTGGGCCCTTGCCTGTCGCGGGTACTTGGGCCTCCCACACAAGTGAGGCACCATTTTTACCGGGAGACCCAGGGGAATGCTGGGAGGTGGGAAATTTGAGTGAGCCCAGTGATGCCACAACTTTCCCACACAAAAATGTGTGAAAAAAGGGATTTTTTCAGCTAAAATTGAGGTTTGCAGGGGATTCTGTGTAAGTAAACTTTGGGGGATCCACACAAGCCATACCTCCCTGGAAGCCCCCGGGTGTCTAGTTTTCAGAAATGTATGGGTTTGGTAGGTTTCCCTTGATGGCCGCCGAGCACCGGGCCAAAAACCCAGGTGACCTCCCTTGCAAAACCAGGTGGTTTTGAGATAGGTAATTTTGATGTCACCTCACTACGTTTTGGGCCCTTGCCTGTCGCAGGTACTTGGGCCTCCCACACAAGTGAGGCACCATTTTTACCGGGAGACCCAGGGGAACGCTGGGAGGTGGGAAATTTGGTGATGCCACAACTTTCCCACACAAAAATGTGTGAAAAAAGTGATTTTTTCAGCTAAAATTGAGGTTTGCAGGGGATTCTGGGTAAGGAAATGTTGGGTTATCCACGCAGCAAGCCATACCTCCCTGGAAGCCCCCGGGTGTCTAGTTTTCAGAAATGTATGGGTTTTGTAGGTTTCCCTAGATGGCCGCCGAGCACCGGGCAAAAAACCCAGGAGACCCCCCTTGCAAAACCAGGTGGTTTTGAGATAGGCAATTTTGATGTCACCCCACTACGTTTTGGGCCCTTGCCTGTCGCGGGTACTTGGGCCTCCCACACAAGTGAGGCACCATTTTTACCGGGAGACCCAGGGGAATGCTGGGAGGTGGGAAATTTGAGTGAGCCCAGTGATGCCACAACTTTCCCACACAAAAATGTGTGAAAAAAGGGATTTTTTCAGCTAAAATTGAGGTTTGCAGGGGATTCTGTATAAGGAAACTTTGGGGGATCCACATAAGCCATACCTCCCTGGAAGTCCCCGGGTGTCTAGTTTTCAGAAATGTATGGGTTTGGTAGGTTTCCCTAGATGGCCGCCGAGCACCGGGCCAAAAACCCAGGTGACCCCCTTGCAAAACCAGGTGACTTTGAGATAGGCAATTTTGATGTCACCTCACTACGTTTTGGGCCCTTGCCTGTCGCGGGTACTTGGGCCTCCCACACAAGTGAGGCATCATTTTGACCAGGAGACCCAGGGGAATGCTGGGAGGTCGGAAATTTGAGTGAGCCCAGTGATGCCACAACTTTCCCACACAAAAATGTGTGAAAAAAGGGATTTTTCCAGCTAAAAATGAGGTTTCCATGGGATTCTGGGTAAGGAAACGTTGGGGGATCCACGCAAGCCATACCTCCCTGGAAGCCCCCATGTGTCTAGTTTTCAGAAATGTATGGGTTCGGTAGGTTTCCCTAGATGCCCGCCGAGCACCGGGCCAAAATCCCAGGTGACCCCCTTGCAAAACCAGGTGGTTTTGAGATAGGCAATTTTGATGTCACCTCACTACGTTTTGGGCCCTTGCCTGTCGCGGGAACTTGGGCCTCCCACACAAGTGAGGCACCATTTTTACCGGGAGACCCAGGGGAACGCTGGGAGGTGGGAAATTCGAGTGAGCCCGGTGATGCCACAACTTTCCCACACAAAAATGTGTGAAAAAAGTGATTTTTCCAGCTAAAATTGAGGTTTGCAGGGGATTCTGGGTAAGAAAACGTTGGGGGATACATGCAAGCCATACCTCCCTGGAAGCCCCCGGGTGACTAGTTTTCAGAAATGTATGGGTTTGGTAGGTTTCCCTAGATGGCCGCCGAGCACCGGGCCAAAAACCCAGGTGACCCCCTTGCAAAACCAGGTGACTTTGAGGTAGGTAATTTTGATGTCACCTCACTACGTTTTGGGCCCTTGCCTGTCGCGGGTACTTGGGCCTCCCACACAAGTGAGGCACCATTTTTACCGGGAAACCCAGGGGAACGCTGGGAGGTGGGAAATTTGGTGATGCACAACTTTCCCACACAAAAATGTGTGAAAAAAGGGATTTTTTCAGTTAAAATTGAGGTTTGCAGGGGATTCTGGGTAAGGAAACGTTGGGGGATCCACGCAAGCCATACCCCCTGGAAGCCCCCGGGTGTCTAGTTTTCAGAAATGTATGGGTTTGGTAGGTTTCCCTAGATTGCCGCCGAGCACCGGGCAAAAAACCCAGGTGACCTCCCTTGCAAAACCAGGTGGTTTTGAGATAGGCAATTTTGATGTCACCTCACTACGTTTTGGGCCCTTGCCTGTCGCGGGTACTTGGGCCTCCCACACAAGTGAGGCACCATTTTTACCGGGATACCCAGGGGAACGCTGGGAGGGGGGAAATTTGAGTGAGCCAAGTAATGCCACAACTTTCCCACACAAAAATGTGTGAAAAAAGTGATTTTTTCAGCTAAAATTGAGGTTTGCAGGGGATTCTGTGTAAGGAAACTTTGGGGGATCCACGCAAGCCATACCTCCCTGGAAGCCCCCGGGTGTCTAGTTTTCAGAAATGTATGGGTTTGGTAGGTTTCCCTAGATGGACGCCGAGCACCGGGCCAAAAACCCAGGTGACCCCCCTTGCAAAACCAGGTGGTTTTGAGATAGGTAATTTTGATGTCACCTCATTACGTTTTGGGCCCTTGCCTGTCGCGGGTACTTGGGCCTCCCACACAAGTGAGGCACCATTTTTACCGGGAGACCCAGGGGAATGCTGGGAGGTGGGAAATTTGAGTGAGCCCGGTGATGCCACAACTTTCCCACACAAAAATGTGTGACAAAAGAGATTTCTTCAGCTAAAATTGAGGTTTGCAGGGGATTCTGGGTAAGGAAACGTTGGGGGATCCACCGAAGCCATACCTCCCTGGAAGCCCCCGGGTGTCTAGTTTTCAGAAATGTATAGGTTTGGTAGGTTTCCCTGGATGGCCGCCGAGCACCGGGCAAAAAACCCAGGTGACCCCCCTTGCAAAACCAGGTGGTTTTGAGATAGGCAATTTTGATGTCACCTTACTACTACGTTTTGGGCCCTTGCCTGTCACGGGTACTTGGGCCCCCCACACAAGTGAGGCACCATTTTTACCGGGAGACCCAGCAGAACGCTCGGAGGTGGGAAATTTGAGTGAGCCCGGTGATGCCACAACTTTCCCACACAAAAATGTGTGAAAAAAGTGATTTTTCCAGCTAAAATTGAGGTTTGCAGGGGATTCTGGGTAAGGAAACGTTGGGGGATCCACGCAAGCCATACCTCCCTGGAAGCCCCCATGTGTCTAGTTTTCAGAAATGTATGGGTTCGGTAGGTTTCCCTAGATGTCCGCCGAGCACCGGGCAAAAATCCCAGGTGACCCCCTTGCAAAACCAGGTGGTTTTGAGATAGGCAATTTTGATGTCACCTCACTAAGTTTTGGGCCCTTGCCTGTCGCGGGAACTTGGGCCTCCCACACAAGTGAGGCACCATTTTTACCGAGAGACCCAGGGGAACGCTGGGAGGTGGGAAATTGGAGTGAGCCCGGTGATGCCATAACTTTCCCACACAAAAATGTGTGAAAAAAGTGATTTTTACAGCTAAAATTGAGGTTTGCAGGGGATTCTGGGTAAGAAAACGTTGGGGGATCCACGCAAGCCATACCTCCCTGGAAGCCCCCGGGTGTCTAGTTTTCAGAAATGTATGGGTTTGGTACGTTTCCCTAGATGGCCGCCGAGCACCGGGCCAAAAACCCAGGTGACCCCCTTGCAAAACCAGGTGACTTTGAGGTAGGTAATTTTGATGTCACCTCACTACGTTTTGGGCCCTTGCCTGTCGCGGGTACTTGGGCCTCCCACACAAGTGAGGCACCATTTTTACCGGGAAACCTAGGGGAACGCTGGGAGGTGGGAAATTTGGTGATGCACAACTTTCCCACACAAAAATATGTGAAAAAAGGGATTTTTTCAGCTAAAATTGAGGTTTGCAGGGGATTCTGGGTAAGGAAACTTTGGGGGATCCACGCAAGCCATACCTCCCTGGAAGCCCCTGGGTGTCTAGTTTTCAGAAATGTATGGGTTTAGTAGGTTTCCCTAGATGGCCGCCGAGCACCGGGCAAAAAATCCAGGTGACCCCCTTGCAAAACCAGGTGGTTTTGAGATAGGCAATTTTGATGTCACCTCACTACGTTTTGGGCCCTTGCCTGTCGCGGGTACTTGGGCCTCCCACACAAGTGAGGCACCATTTTTACCGGGAGACCCAGGGGAATGCTGGGAGGTGGGAAATTTGAGTGAGCCCAGTGATGCCACAACTTTCCCACACAAAAATGAGTGAAAAAAGGGATTTTTCCAGCTAAAATTGAGGTTTGCAGGGGATTCTGGGTAAGGAAACCTTGGGGGATCCACGCAAGCCATACCTCCCTGGAAGTCCCCTGGTGTCTAGTTTTCAGAAATGTATGGGTTTGGTAGGTTTCCCTAGATGGCCGCCGAGCACCGGGCCAAAAACCCAGGTGACCCCCTTGCAAAACCAGGTGACTTTGAGATAGGCAATTTTGATGTCACCTCACTACGTTTTGGGCCCTTTTTCTGTCGCGGGTACTTGGGCCTCCCACACAAGTGAGGCACCATTTTTACCGGGAGACCCAGGGGAATGCTGGGAGGTGGGAAATTTGAGTGAGCCCAGTGATGCCACAACTTTCCCACACAAAAATGTGTGAAAAAAGGGATTTTTTCAGCTAAAATTGAGGTTTGCAGGGGATTCTGTGTAAGGAAACTTTGGGGGATCCACACAAGCCATACCTCCCTGGAAGCCCCCGGGTGTCTAGTTTTCAGAAATGTATGGGTTTGGTAGGTTTCCCTTGATGGCCGCCGAGCACCGGGCCAAAAACCAAGGTGACCTCCCTTGCAAAACCAGGTGGTTTTGAGATAGGTAATTTTGATGTCACCTCACTACGTTTTGGGCCCTTGCCTGTCGCAGGTACTTGGGCCTCCCACGCAAGTGAGGCACCATTTTTACCGGGAGACCCAGGGGAACGCTGGGAGGTGGGAAATTTGGTGATGCCACAACTTTCCCACACAAAAATGTGTGAAAAAAGTGATTTTTTCAGCTAAAATTGAGGTTTGCAGGGGATTCTGGGTAAGGAAATGTTGGGTTATCCACGCAGCAAGCCATACCTCCCTGGAAGCCCCCGGGTGTCTAGTTTTCAGAAATGTATGGGTTTTGTAGGTTTCCCTAGATGGCCGCCGAGCACCGGGCAAAAAACCCAGGAGACCCCCCTTGCAAAACCAGGTGGTTTTGAGATAGGCAATTTTGATGTCACCCCACTACGTTTTGGGCCCTTGCCTGTCGCGGGTACTTGGGCCTCCCACACAAGTGAGGCACCATTTTTACCGGGAGACCCAGGGGAATGCTGGGAGGTGGGAAATTTGAGTGAGCCCAGTGATGCCACAACTTTCCCACACAAAAATGTGTGAAAAAAGGGATTTTTTCAGCTAAAATTGAGGTTTGCAGGGGATTCTGTGTAAGGAAACTTTGGGGGATCCACACAAGCCATACCTCCCTGGAAGCCCCCGGGTGTCTAGTTTTCAGAAATGTATGGGTTTGGTAGGTTTCCCTTGATGGCCGCCGAGCACCGGGCCAAAAACCCAGGTGACCTCCCTTGCAAAACCAGGTGGTTTTGAGATAGGTAATTTTGATGTCACCTCACTACGTTTTGGGCCCTTGCCTGTCGCAGGTACTTGGGCCTCCCACACAAGTGAGGCACCATTTTTACCGGGAGACCCAGGGGAACGCTGGGAGGTGGGAAATTTGGTGATGCCACAACTTTCCCACACAAAAATGTGTGAAAAAAGTGATTTTTTCAGCTAAAATTGAGGTTTGCAGGGGATTCTGGGTAAGGAAATGTTGGGTTATCCACGCAGCAAGCCATACCTCCCTGGAAGCCCCCGGGTGTCTAGTTTTCAGAAATGTATGGGTTTTGTAGGTTTCCCTAGAGGGCCGCCGAGCACCGGGCAAAAAACCCAGGAGACCCCCCTTGCAAAACCAGGTGGTTTTGAGATAGGCAATTTTGATGTCACCCCACTACGTTTTGGGCCCTTGCCTGTCGCGGGTACTTGGGCCTCCCACACAAGTGAGGCACCATTTTTACCGGGAGACCCAGGGGAATGCTGGGAGGTGGGAAATTTGAGTGAGCCCAGTGATGCCACAACTTTCCCACACAAAAATGTGTGAAAAAAGGGATTTTTTTCAGCTAAAATTGAGGTTTGCAGGGGATTCTGTATAAGGAAACTTTGGGGGATCCACATAAGCCATACCTCCCTGGAAGTCCCCGGGTGTCTAGTTTTCAGAAATGTATGGGTTTGGTAGGTTTCCCTAGATGGCCGCCGAGCACCGGGCCAAAATCCCAGGTGACCCCCTTGCAAAACCAGGTGGTTTTGAGATAGGCAATTTTGATGTCACCTCACTACGTTTTGGGCCCTTGCCTGTCGCGGGAACTTGGGCCTCCCACACAAGTGAGGCACCATTTTTACCGGGAGACCCAGGGGAACGCTGGGAGGTGGGAAATTCGAGTGAGCCTGGTGATGCCACAACTTTCCCACACAAAAATGTGTGAAAAAAGTGATTTTTCCAGCTAAAATTGAGGTTTGCAGGGGATTCTGGGTAAGAAAACGTTGGGGGATACATGCAAGCCATACCTCCCTGGAAGCCCCCGGGTGACTAGTTTTCAGAAATGTATGGGTTTGGTAGGTTTCCCTAGATGGCCGCCGAGCACCGGGCCAAAAACCCAGGTGACCCCCTTGCAAAACCAGGTGACTTTGAGGTAGGTAATTTTGATGTCACCTCACTACGTTTTGGGCCCTTGCCTGTCGCGGGTACTTGGGCCTCCCACACAAGTGAGGCACCATTTTTACCGGGAAACCCAGGGGAACGCTGGGAGGTGGGAAATTTGGTGATGCACAACTTTCCCACACAAAAATGTGTGAAAAAAGGGATTTTTTCAGCTAAAATTGAGGTTTGCAGGGGATTCTGGGTAAGGAAACGTTGGGGGATCCACGCAAGCCATACCCCCTGGAAGCCCCCGGGTGTCTAGTTTTCAGAAATGTATGGGTTTGGTAGGTTTCCCTAGATTGCCGCCGAGCACCGGGCAAAAAACCCAGGTGACCTCCCTTGCAAAACCAGGTGGTTTTGAGATAGGCAATTTTGATGTCACCTCACTACGTTTTGGGCCCTTGCCTGTCGCGGGTACTTGGGCCTCCCACACAAGTGAGGCACCATTTTTACCGGGATACCCAGGGGAACGCTGGGAGGTGGGAAATTTGAGTGAGCCAAGTAATGCCACAACTTTCCCACACAAAAATGCGTGAAAAAAGTGATTTTTTCAGCTAAAATTGAGGTTTGCAGGGGATTCTGTGTAAGGAAACTTTGGGGGATCCACGCAAGCCATACCTCCCTGGAAGCCCCCGGGTGTCTAGTTTTCAGAAATGTATGGGTTTGGTAGGTTTCCCTAGATGGACGCCGAGCACCGGGCCAAAAACCCAGGTGACCCCCCTTGCAAAACCAGGTGGTTTTGAGATAGGTAATTTTGATGTCACCTCATTACGTTTTGGGCCCTTGCCTGTCGCGGGTACTTGGGCCTCCCACACAAGTGAGGCACCATTTTTACCGGGAGACCCAGGGGAATGCTGGGAGGTGGGAAATTTGAGTGAGCCCGGTGATGCCACAACTTTCCCACACAAAAATGTGTGACAAAAGAGATTTCTTCAGCTAAAATTGAGGTTTGCAGGGGATTCTGGGTAAGGAAACGTTGGGGGATCCACCCAAGCCATACCTCCCTGGAAGCCCCCGGGTGTCTAGTTTTCAGAAATGTATAGGTTTGGTAGGTTTCCCTGGATGGCCGCCGAGCACCGGGCAAAAAACCCAGGTGACCCCCCTTGCAAAACCAGGTGGTTTTGAGATAGGCAATTTTGATGTCACCTCACTAAGTTTTGGGCCCTTGCCTGTCGCGGGAACTTGGGCCTCCCACACAAGTGAGGCACCATTTTTACCGAGAGACCCAGGGGAACGCTGGGAGGTGGGAAATTCGAGTGAGCCCGGTGATGCCATAACTTTCCCACACAAAAATGTGTGAAAAAAGTGATTTTTACAGCTAAAATTGAGGTTTG
This sequence comes from Triturus cristatus, assembly GCF_964204655.1. Lineage (NCBI taxonomy): Eukaryota > Metazoa > Chordata > Amphibia > Caudata > Salamandridae > Triturus > Triturus cristatus. The sequence goes on along the minus strand of NC_140594.1, from coordinate 811,574,408 downwards.
CAGGGGATTCTGGGTAAGAAAACGTTGGGGGATCCACGCAAGCCATACCTCCCTGGAAGCCCCCGGGTGTCTAGTTTTCAGAAATGTATGGGTTTTGTACGTTTCCCTAGATGGCCGCCGAGCACCGGGCCAAAAACCCAGGTGACCCCCTTGCAAAACCAGGTGACTTTGAGGTAGGTAATTTTGATGTCACCTCACTACGTTTTGGGCCCTTGCCTGTCGCGGGTACTTGGGCCTCCCACACAAGTGAGGCACCATTTTTACCGGGAAACCTAGGGGAACGCTGGGAGGTGGGAAATTTGGTGATGCACAACTTTCCCACACAAAAATATGTGAAAAAAGGGATTTTTTCAGCTAAAATTGAGGTTTGCAGGGGATTCTGGGTAAGGAAACTTTGGGGGATCCATGCAAGCCATACCTCCCTGGAAGCCCCTGGGTGTCTAGTTTTCAGAAATGTATGGGTTTCATAGGTTTCCCTAGATGGCCGCCGAGCACCGGGCAAAAAATCCAGGTGACCCCCTTGCAAAACCAGGTGGTTTTGAGATAGGCAATTTTGATGTCACCTCACTACGTTTTGGGCCCTTGCCTGTCGCGGGTACTTGGGCCTCCCACACAAGTGAGGCACCATTTTTACCGGGATACCCAGGGGAACGCTGGGAGGTGGGAAATTTGAGTGAGCCCAGTAATGCCACAACTTTCCCACACAAAAATGTGTGAAAAAAGTGATTTTGTCAGCTAAAATTCAGGTTTGCAGGGGATTCTGTGTAAGGAAACCTTGGGGGATCCACACAAGCCATACCTCCCTGGAAGCCCCCGGGTGTCTAGTTTTCAGAAATGTATGGGTTTGGTAGGTTTCCCTAGATGGCCGCAGAGCACCGGGCCAAAAACCCAGGTGACCCCCTTGCAAAACCAGGTGACTTTGAGATAGGCAATTTTGATGTCACCTCACTACGTTTTGGGCCCTTGCCTGTCGCGGGTACTTGGGCCTCCCACACAAGTGAGGCACCATTTTTACCGGGAGACCCAGGGGAATGCTGGGAGGTGGGAAATTTGAGTGAGCCCAGTGATGCCACAACTTTCCCACACAAAAATGAGTGAAAAAAGGGATTTTTCCAGCTAAAATTGAGGTTTGCAGGGGATTCTGGGTAAGGAAACCTTGGGGGATCCACGCAAGCCATACCTCCCTGGAAGCCCCCGGGTGTCTAGTTTTCAGAAATGTATGGGTTTGGTAGGTTTCCCTAGATGGCCGCTGAGCACCGGGCCAAAAACCCAGGTGACCCCCTTGCAAAACCAGGTGACTTTGAGATAGGCAATTTTGATGTCACCTCACTACGTTTTGGGCCCTTGCCTGTCGCGGGTACTTGGGCCTCCCACACAAGTGAGGCACCATTTTTACCGGGAGACCCAGGGGAATGCTGGGAGGTGGGAAATTTGAGTGAGCCCAGTGATGCCACAACTTTCCCACACAAAAATGTGTGAAAAAAGGGATTTTTTCAGCTAAAATTGAGGTTTGCAGGGGATTCTGTGTAAGGAAACTTTGGGGGATCCACAAAAGCCATACCTCCCTGGAATCCCACGGGTGTCTAGTTTTCAGAAATGTATGGGTTTGGTAGGTTTCCCTTGATGGCCGCCGAGCACCGGGCCAAAAACCCAGGTGACCTCCCTTGCAAAACCAGGTGGTTTTGAGATAGGTAATTTTGATGTCACCTCACTACGTTTTGGGCCCTTGCCTGTCGCAGGTACTTGGGCCTCCCACACAAGTGAGGCACCATTTTTACCGGGAGACCCAGGGGAACACTGGGAGGTGGGAAATTTGGTGATGCCACAACTTTCCCACACAAAAATGTGTGAAAAAAGTGATTTTTTCAGCTAAAATTGAGGTTTGCAGGGGATTCTGGGTAAGGAAATGTTGGGTTATCCACGCAGCAAGCCATACCTCCCTGGAAGCCCCCGGGTGTCTAGTTTTCAGAAATGTATGGGTTTTGTAGGTTTCCCTAGATGGCCGCCGAGCACCGGGCAAAAAACCCAGGAGACCCCCCTTGCAAAACCAGGTGGTTTTGAGATAGGCAATTTTGATGTCACCCCACTACGTTTTGGGCCCTTGCCTGTCGCGGGTACTTGGGCCTCCCACACAAGTGAGGCACCATTTTTACCGGGAGACACAGGGGAATGCTGGGAGGTGGGAAATTTGAGTGAGCCCAGTGATGCCACAACTTTCCCACACAAAAATGTGTGAAAAAAGGGATTTTTTCAGCTAAAATTGAGGTTTGCAGGGGATTCTGTATAAGGAAACTTTGGGGGATCCACATAAGCCATACCTCCCTGGAAGTCCCCGGGTGTCTAGTTTTCAGAAATGTATGGGTTTGGTAGGTTTCCCTAGATGGCCGCCGAGCACCGGGCCAAAAACCCAGGTGACCCCCTTGCAAAACCAGGTGACTTTGAGATAGGCAATTTTGATGTCACCTCACTACGTTTTGGGCCCTTGCCTGTCGCGGGTACTTGGGCCTCCCACACAAGTGAGGCACCATTTTTACCAGGAGACCCAGGGGAATGCTGGGAGGTGGGAAATTTGAGTGAGCCCAGTGATGCCACAACTTTCCCACACAAAAATGTGTGAAAAAAGGGATTTTTCCAGCTAAAATTGAGGTTTGCAGGGGATTCTGGGTAAGGAAACGTTGGGGGATCCACGCAAGCCATACCTCCCTGGAAGCCCCCATGTGTCTAGTTTTCAGAAATGTATGGGTTTGGTAGGTTTCCCTAGACGTCCGCCGAGCACCGACCAAAAACCCAGGTGACCCCCTTGCAAAACCAGGTGGTTTTGAGATAGGCAATTTTGATGTCACCTCACTACGTTTTGGGCCCTTGCCTCTCGCGGGTACTTGGGCCTCCCACACAAGTGAGGCACCATTTTTACCGGGAGACCCAGGGGAATGCTGGGAGGTGGGAAATTTGAGTGAGCCCGGTGATGCCACAACTTTCCCACACAAAAATGTGTGAAAAAAGGGATTTTTTCAGCTAAAATTGAGGTTTTCAGGGGATTCTGTGTAAGGAAACTTTGGGGGATCCACACAAGCCATACCTCCCTGGAAGCCCCCGGGTGTCTAGTTTTCAGAAATGTATGGGTTTGGTAGGTTTCCCTTGATGGCCGCCGAGCACCGGGCCAAAAACCCAGGTGACCTCCCTTGCAAAACCAGGTGGTTTTGAGATAGGTAATTTTGATGTCACCTCACTACGTTTTGGGCCCTTGCCTGTCGCAGGTACTTGGGCCTCCCACACAAGTGAGGCACCATTTTTACCGGGAGACCCAGGGGAACGCTGGGAGGTGGGAAATTTGGTGATGCCACAACTTTCCCACACAAAAATGTGTGAAAAAAGTGATTTTTTCAGCTAAAATTGAGGTTTGCAGGGGATTCTGGGTAAGGAAATGTTGGGTTATCCACGCAGCAAGCCATACCTCCCTGGAAGCCCCCGGGTGTCTAGTTTTCAGAAATGTATGGGTTTTGTAGGTTTCCCTAGATGGCCGCCGAGCACCGGGCAAAAAACCCAGGAGACCCCCCTTGCAAAACCAGGTGGTTTTGAGATAGGCAATTTTGATGTCACCCCACTACGTTTTGGGCCCTTGCCTGTCGCGGGTACTTGGGCCTCCCACACAAGTGAGGCACCATTTTTACCGGGAGACCCAGGGGAATGCTGGGAGGTGGGAAATTTGAGTGAGCCCAGTGATGCCACAACTTTCCCACACAAAAATGTGTGAAAAAAGGGATTTTTTCAGCTAAAATTGAGGTTTGCAGGGGATTCTGTATAAGGAAACTTTGGGGGATCCACATAAGCCATACCTCCCTGGAAGTCCCCGGGTGTCTAGTTTTCAGAAATGTATGGGTTTGGTAGGTTTCCCTAGATGGCCGCCGAGCACCGGGCCAAAAACCCAGGTGACCCCCTTGCAAAACCAGGTGACTTTGAGATAGGCAATTTTGATGTCACCTCACTACGTTTTGGGCCCTTGCCTGTCGCGGGTACTTGGGCCTCCCACACAAGTGAGGCATCATTTTGACCAGGAGACCCAGGGGAATGCTGGGAGGTCGGAAATTTGAGTGAGCCCAGTGATGCCACAACTTTCCCACACAAAAATGTGTGAAAAAAGGGATTTTTCCAGCTAAAAATGAGGTTTGCATGGGATTCTGGGTAAGGAAACTTTGGGGGATCCACGCAAGCCATACCTCCCTGGAAGCCCCCATGTGTCTAGTTTTCAGAAATGTATGGGTTCGGTAGGTTTCCCTAGATGCCCGCCGAGCACCGGGCCAAAATCCCAGGTGACCCCCTTGCAAAACCAGGTGGTTTTGAGATAGGCAATTTTGATGTCACCTCACTACGTTTTGGGCCCTTGCCTGTCGCGGGAACTTGGGCCTCCCACACAAGTGAGGCACCATTTTTACCGGGAGACCCAGGGGAACGCTGGGAGGTGGGAAATTCGAGTGAGCCCGGTGATGCCACAACTTTCCCACACAAAAATGTGTGAAAAAAGTGATTTTTCCAGCTAAAATTGAGGTTTGCAGGGGATTCTGGGTAAGAAAACGTTGGGGGATACATGCAAGCCATACCTCCCTGGAAGCCCCCGGGTGACTAGTTTTCAGAAATGTATGGGTTTGGTAGGTTTCCCTAGATGGCCGCCGAGCACCGGGCCAAAAACCCAGGTGACCCCCTTGCAAAACCAGGTGACTTTGAGGTAGGTAATTTTGATGTCACCTCACTACGTTTTGGGCCCTTGCCTGTCGCGGGTACTTGGGCCTCCCACACAAGTGAGGCACCATTTTTACCGGGAAACCCAGGGGAACGCTGGGAGGTGGGAAATTTGGTGATGCACAACTTTCCCACACAAAAATGTGTGAAAAAAGGGATTTTTTCAGCTAAAATTGAGGTTTGCAGGGGATTCTGGGTAAGGAAACGTTGGGGGATCCACGCAAGCCATACCCCCTGGAAGCCCCCGGGTGTCTAGTTTTCAGAAATGTATGGGTTTGGTAGGTTTCCCTAGATTGCCGCCGAGCACCGGGCAAAAAACCCAGGTGACCTCCCTTGCAAAACCAGGTGGTTTTGAGATAGGCAATTTTGATGTCACCTCACTACGTTTTGGGCCCTTGCCTGTCGCGGGTACTTGGGCCTCCCACACAAGTGAGGCACCATTTTTACCGGGATACCCAGGGGAACGCTGGGAGGTGGGAAATTTGAGTGAGCCAAGTAATGCCACAACTTTCCCACACAAAAATGTGTGAAAAAAGTGATTTTTTCAGCTAAAATTGAGGTTTGCAGGGGATTCTGTGTAAGGAAACTTTGGGGGATCCACGCAAGCCATACCTCCCTGGAAGCCCCCGGGTGTCTAGTTTTCAGAAATGTATGGGTTTGGTAGGTTTCCCTAGATGGACGCCGAGCACCGGGCCAAAAACCCAGGTGACCCCCCTTGCAAAACCAGGTGGTTTTGAGATAGGTAATTTTGATGTCACCTCATTACGTTTTGGGCCCTTGCCTGTCGCGGGTACTTGGGCCTCCCACACAAGTGAGGCACCATTTTTACCAGGAGACCCAGGGGAATGCTGGGAGGTGGGAAATTTGAGTGAGCCCGGTGATGCCACAACTTTCCCACACAAAAATGTGTGACAAAAGAGATTTCTTCAGCTAAAATTGAGGTTTGCAGGGGATTCTGGGTAAGGAAACGTTGGGGGATCCACCCAAGCCATACCTCCCTGGAAGCCCCCGGGTGTCTAGTTTTCAGAAATGTATAGGTTTGGTAGGTTTCCCTGGATGGCCGCCGAGCACCGGGCAAAAAACCCAGGTGACCCCCCTTGCAAAACCAGGTGGTTTTGAGATAGGCAATTTTGATGTCACCTTACTACTACGTTTTGGGCCCTTGCCTGTCACGGGTACTTGGGCCCCCCACACAAGTGAGGCACCATTTTTACCGGGAGACCCAGCGGAACGCTCGGAGGTGGGAAATTTGAGTGAGCCCGGTGATGCCACAACTTTCCCACACAAAAATGTGTGAAAAAAGTGATTTTTCCAGCTAAAATTGAGGTTTGCAGGGGATTCTGGGTAAGGAAACGTTGGGGGATCCACGCAAGCCATACCTCCCTGGAAGCCCCCATGTGTCTAGTTTTCAGAAATGTATGGGTTCGGTAGGTTTCCCTAGATGTCCGCCGAGCACCGGGCAAAAATCCCAGGTGACCCCCTTGCAAAACCAGGTGGTTTTGAGATAGGCAATTTTGATGTCACCTCACTAAGTTTTGGGCCCTTGCCTGTCGCGGGAACTTGGGCCTCCCACACAAGTGAGGCACCATTTTTACCGAGAGACCCAGGGGAACGCTGGGAGGTGGGAAATTCGAGTGAGCCCGGTGATGCCATAACTTTCCCACACAAAAATGTGTGAAAAAAGTGATTTTTACAGCTAAAATTGAGGTTTGCAGGGGATTCTGGGTAAGAAAACGTTGGGGGATCCACGCAAGCCATACCTCCCTGGAAGCCCCCGGGTGTCTAGTTTTCAGAAATGTATGGGTTTTGTACGTTTCCTGTTAGAGTCGGGGATCTCTGGTTGGCGCAAGGTTGCCCTTGTGTCAAGCAGGAACCCTCTCCTCCACGTCAGGGCGCAGGATAACCCCTCGCGAATGACCCTTGCTCACCCTCTAGGTGCGTGGCGTGAGCAGCCAAGGCGATTCCTCAGGCGTTGTTGGTTAAGCACTTACAATCATACACACAGTAAATACATCAATCCCCCCAGAAACGGACACCAGACTTGGATATATATAAAAATACGATCCTTTATGTAAAAATAAGATATATATATCTCAACAGACTTATCACCAGACCAATAACGTTTTCGCTAGGCCACCAGGTTATAAAGCGGGCAAATGTTCGTGGTTCGTAGCTTCAAATGGATAGTTCGTAGTCTCTTTACTTGTAGTTCCAGTACTCACAGAGATCGGTTCCTGCGAACGGGGAAATAAGGTGTTGCGGGCCCCGAGCCCGATACTGGAACTTCTTTCGTGATGTGGAGAGTCGGCACAGGTCGGTGCGACTCTCAGCTTGGGAAGTGTTCTTGGGTCCTCAATCAGCAGGTGTGGGCACGTAGGCAGGCGCGGCCAGCGACCCTTTAGCACGGCGGTGCAGGAGGGTCTCCACAGCGGGGGCGGCGCGGCCTGAGATGTCCGGGGATAGCGAAGCGGGGTCGCAGGGCACGGTCAGTGCAGCTGGATGACCCGGCGTAGATCACAGTCGTCGGACGGCTTCCGGCGGGAGGGGTGATAGCGCGTTCAGCGTGCTCCAATAGCAGGCGGTGACAGGGATGCAGGCGGCCTGGCCCGGGGACAGAGAGCGGCTCGGGACGGAGCGGGGCTCTCACGGGTTTGAGGCAGGCGAGCTTCTGAGTGTCACGGCCCTAGGAGGGGCGATGAGGGGCGCAGTCTCTTTTCCAGCGGGATGCACACACGGCTCGAATTGGAGGACGAGCAAGAAGCACAGAGAACCCACTGTTCCTGGGGTTCAGTTCAGGGGGCAAGCTCAGATCAAGCCCTTGGAGAATGTTCAAGCACAAAGTAGCAAAGTCTTTTCAGTAAGTCTCTTCCTCTCCTCTCTCAGCAAGGCAAGCAGCAGGCCAGCTCCTCCGGCGTCTTCTTCTCCTTCTAGTCGGGCAGAGGTTCTTTGTGGTAAACAGGATTCTGATTTCTTAGGAGCCAGGCTCCTACTTTTATACCATGATTCTTTTGTTCTTTAGCGCCAGGGGGCCTAGGCCTGGCTCAGTCCAGTTCTGGAGCACTTTGTTATGGTGACTCTGCTCTTTCCTTTCAGCAGCAGGGCAGAGACATCAGCCGCCCCACAGGGGGTGGCGCCGGCTTTGTGGTGGCAGAGCACAGGTCTATTCAAGAGTCAAGGTGTACTCCTCCCACCCATCCAGGTGTAATCTCTCTACCCACCACCTGGCAGCCAACCTGTCTCTGGGGATTCCCCAACCCTGCTCCTTACTGTTGCTGGGCAGAACACACACACATACAGCAGAGGCGGACTGAGATGGTCAGGTCAGTAAATACTAACTTTCTAAAAGTAGTATTTACAAACCCAGGATATTAAAATAAACTTGACTACAAGAAGTATTTTATCATCCTGAGTTCAGGCATACTAAACTTGACACTTCTACCATGCTCTCTGAGTCCACTGGGGTCACAGCGTTGGCGTGATCCCAGCAGCCCATTCTGGCCTATGGAGAGCAGGTAGCCTTCAATAGTGAAAAACGACAAGGGCTGTAATTCACTACTAAGACATGCCACACACATCAGGGCATGTCCTACCTTATGCCTACAATGCACCCTGCCCTTGGGCCTACCAGAGGGGTGGCTAATATGTAAGTAAGGGAAGGTTTAGGGACTGGCAAGTGGGGGCACTTGCGCAGTCAGCGCGACGGTCCCGGACCGCGCACAGGGTCTGCGGTGGCAGACCCTAGACACACTTTACAAGGCCGCTTCCGTGGGTGGCGCAACCAGCGCTGCAAGCCCACCAGCAGCATCGGCATTCACAAGCCCTGGCACCCCTGTTGCACTTTACTGGGGACTGACAGTGAATCCAATAAACCAATCATGGACATCAATTACAGGTACACTTTACCTAGGGAGCACTTGCACTGCGGCACGGATTAGCCGTGGCGCAGTGCCCTGAGCGGACAACACCAGCAAAACAATCGAGGCACACCATCAAAAAGTGGAAGGGAAACTCACGCCAAGGTGCCAGGTCTAACACGTGTCCCCTCCAGCTGAAATGTGGGGAGAACTACCCTTGCCCAGGGGGTTCCTCGTCACTAAGGCGGAAATACCTGGACAGACCGTCAGCGTTGGCGTGATCTGTACCAGGACGGTGTTCCACCGTAAAGTCCATACCCTGTAGGGAGATGGACCACCTCAACAGCTTCGGGTTTTCACCCCTCATTTGCATCAACCATCTGAGGGGCCTGTGGTCCGTCTGAACCCGGAAGTGAGACCCAAACAAGTAGGGTCTTAGCTTCTTCAGCGCCCAGACCACAGCAAATGCTTCTCGCTCAATTGCACTCCACCTACTTTCCCGTGGAAGTAACCTCCTACTGATGAAGGCTACGGGTTGGTCCCAGCCCTCCTCAGTCATCTGTGAGAGAACAGCCCCTACACCATGCTCTGAAGCGTCTGTCTGTACTAGGAATTCCTTGGAGAAGTCAGGGGCCAAGAGCACGGGCGCCGTGCACATGGCAGTCTTCAGGGTGTCGAAAGCTTTCTGACAGGTGTCAGTCCAAATCACGTTCCTGGGCTGCTTCTTCGAAGTCAGCTCTGTCAAGGGGGCAACGATCGTTCCATAGCCCTTGACAAACCTCCTGTAGTACCCAGTGAGCCCCAGGAAGGCCCTCACTGCGGTCTGCGTCTTGGGGGGTTCCCAAGCCAGGATGGTCTCAATTTTGGGTTGCAAGGGTGCCACCTTGCCACTCCCCACTTGGTGTCCCAAGTACACCACGGAACCCTGCCCGATCTGGCACTTGCTTGCCTTGATCGTGAGGCCTGCTCGGCGCAGCGCCATCAACACTTCCCAGAGGTGGCGCAGGTGTTCAGGCCAGGTGGCACTGAACACTGCGATGTCATCCAGGTAGGCGGCACTGAACGCATCCAGCCCAACCAGTACCTGGTTGACCAACCTCTGAAAGGTGGCAGGGGCATTCTTCATCCCAAATGGCATGACTCGGAACTGGAAGTGCCCATCTGGTGTAGAGAATGCGGACCTCTCTTTGGCCCCATCGGTCAAGGCGATCTGCCAGTACCCAGACGTTAAATCAAACGTACTGAGGAACCGGGCAGCCCCCAGCCGATCAATGAGCTCATCAGCTCTGGGGATGGGGTGCGCGTCAGTCTTCGTGACTGAATTGAGTCCTCTGTAGTCCACACAGAACCGGAGTTCAGGTGTGGCTCCCGGCGCAGCAGCCTTTGGGACCAAGACCACGGGGCTGGACCAAGGACTGCTGGAGGACTCAACCACCCCTAGCGCAAGCATTTTGGAGACCTCCTCCTTAATGCAAGCTCTGACCCTGTCAGTTACCCTGTAAGCCTTGTGCTTCACAGGTAAGCTGTCTCCTGTGTCCACATCATGGACGCACCAATCTGTGACACCAGGAACCAGGGAGAATCGGTCGGAAAACTGTCCCAGCAAATGGCGGCAGTCTTCCTGTTGTTCGGGCGTCAGGGTGGGTGAGAGGTTAACTCCATCCACTGACCCATCTTTCTCAGAGGCCACTAAGAGGTCAGGAAGAGGCTCGGTCTCCTCTTCCATTCCATCATCAGTGGCCAGCAGCATGCCCACTTCGGTCCTCTCTAAGTGGGGCTTAAGGCGGTTAACATGTAGGACCCTCAGAGGGTTCCTGGGAGTCTGCATGTCCACCAAGTAGGTGATAGGACTTTTGCGCTCCACAACCTCAAATGGACCGGTCCACTTATCCTGAAGTGCACACGGCTCCACTGGGGCCAAGACCCACACCTTTTGTCCAGGTTGAAGCTCGACCAGAGTGGCATTCCGGTCGTACCACCGCTTCATCTCCTCCTGGCTGGCTTCCAGATTTGCCTCAGCAAGTTGCCTGAAACGCCGAGTCTGGTTTCGGAAGGCCAGCATGTAACTATATACATTCTGGGGAGGTTTCCTGGGAGATTGCTCCCAGCCTTCCTTTACCAAACTCAGAAGTCCTCTTACCGGGTGACCATACAGAAGCTCAAAGGGGCTGAACCCTAGAGACTTCTGCGGCACCTCTCGGTAAGCGAAGAGCAGGCATGGCAAGAGGACGTCCCACTTACGCCTCATTGGACCGTCCAGGCCCATGATCATGCCTTTGAGGGTTCGGTTGAATCTCTCAACCAACCCATTTCCTTGGGGGTGGTAAGGAGTGGTGAACTTGTAAGTTACCCCACACTCCTTCCACAGGGATTTCATATATGTGGATATGAAATTGGTCCCCCTGTCGCTCACCACCTCTAGAGGGAATCCCACTCGGGAGAAAATTCCCATCAGTGCCCGTCCCACCACGGGGGCCGTCACTGTCCTCAGAGGGATGGCTTCAGGGTACCGGGTGGCATGGTCCACCAAGACCAGGATGAACCTGTTGCCCAGGGCTGTCTTGGGGTCCAGAGGCCCCACAATATCAATACCCACTCGTTGGAATGGCGTACCGACCACAGGGAAAGGTTGCAGAGGAGCCTTGTGCTTCCCTCCGCTCTTACCACTTGCCTGGCAAGTCTGACAGGTTCTGCAGTAGGAATCTGAATTCTTATGCATTTGGGGCCAGTGAAAGTGGGTGACAAGCCTGTCATAGGTCTTGTCCATCCCCAAATGTCCTGCTAACGGCACATCATGAGCCAGCCCCAGTAGGAAGGTTCTGAACTTCTGGGGTACCACCAGCACACGGGCTGACCCAGGTTCAGCAGCCTTAGGCTCGGAATACAGGAGGTCACTCTCCCAGTACACGTAGTGTGTTTTGGCCTGAACACCATTGGCCTGGTCTGCAGCCTGTTGCCGCATACCCACGAGAGAAGGGCATTCTTTCTGCTCCCTGCAGAATTCCTCCCTGGAGGGACCTCCTTCTTGCTGCCAATGGGTCAGCTCAGGCAGATCTCCCAGTTCGGCAATCTGTTCCCCGGTAGGCTCCAGAGCATCCCCCTCAGGGTCTACTTCCTCCTGGGCCGTGGGAACTTCGGGGGCCGGTTTCCCGCGCCTCCTGCGCCTTCTCCCTAAGGCCGGTTCCTGGACCTCTCCCTCAGGCTCCAGGACCCTCTCAACACCCCTACTGGCTGCCATGGACCGGGTGGTCACGCACGCCCAGTCGGGTAGACCCACCATCCTCAGATGCGTGGTCTTCTCCACCTTCTCCCAAGGGGAACTCTCCAGGTCGTTCCCTAGCAGACAGTCTACAGGCATGTCAGTTCTCACAGCGACTTGTAGAGTACCAGAGACCTCCCCCCACTCAAAGGGAATTTGAGCCATTGGACAACGGCTCTCTACGTTGTCAGCATTGACAACCCTACAGTAGGCATTGGGTACAATCTGCTCTTGAGACACCAGGTGTTGCCTCACCGAGGTCACGCTGGCTCCTGTATCTCTAAGAGCCTCAACCTTCTTTCCATTGATGGTCACCACCTGCCCATATTTCTTAGTGTTAGAGGGCAGGTAGGTTACAGGGACCATCTCACTGTCTCCTAGCGAGACTAGGGTCATCTGCCCGGGACCCCCACCCTCCTGGACTGCTACTTCCTCCCCAAAGTTAACACTAGCTACTTGCCGGGGTGGAGCACCAGTGGGTGCGGTCTTACCAAACAGGCGACACTTAGGATCAGAGGCAATGTGACCCGGGTCACCACACTTATAACAATTGAAGGGCCCCTTTGGAACAGGTCTACCTGTCGGGGCCCCGTTCTGCTGCGGGGGTGGGGGAGGCTGAGAACCCTTCTGCTGGTTCCCTTGGGAATTACTTTGGGGGCCTTTTTGGAACCCCTTCTGTTTACCCTTGTCCCCCCCACTCTTCTGCTGGGGACCCTGCCCACCTTTGGCGGAGTCTCCCACTTGACCCTTGTGGACCCTGGTGCTGAGCCAGCGGTCCGCCTCCTCAGCAAGCTTCCTCGGGTTGGACAGCTTGCTATCAATCAGGTGCTGGCGTAGCTCAGGAAAACATTGACTGGACAAGTGCTCCCATGCAATTAAATCAAGCAGCCCTTGATAATCACTCACTTTGCTACCCTTCACCCAACCATCCAGCGCTCTGCAGAAAAAGGTCACATATTCCACATACGTACTCTCAGGGATCTTCTTGGTCTCCCTGAACCTCTGTCTATATAGCTCAGGAGTTAACCCATACCTGGTCATTAAAGCTTCCTTCATATGGGGGTACGAGGTTTGGAGATCTAAGGGTAAATCTAACAGTGTGTCACGCCCTTCAGCAAGGAACCTTCCCCACAACCCCGCTCCCCAGTCTTTCTCAGGGACCCGGTGTGAGGACATGGCCACCTCGTAGGCCCTAAACCACTGCCCTATGTCATCCTTTCTGAAATACTCCTTTACTACATCTTTGGGGATGTACACCTTGGACTCTACCTGCGCTGGTGGAGTGCTGCCACCAGAAGGAGCGGTGTCCAAACTTTTCGCCTTCAGCTCCAACTCCTTCAATCTGATATCATGATCCATTTGGCGTTGTTGTGCCTCCAGGGCCAACTTCTGCTTTTCCATTTCCATCTGTCCTGCCAACTTTGCCATCTCCATTGCATGCGCCCTGTCTGCTGCCCTGTCTGCCAGCTCCTCTGGCGACCGGACTCTGCTGGGCTCCTCAAGGTTGTCGGGTGGAACGATGTCCCCCGCATTCCGTAGGTCTCGTGACTCCTTCCAGGCTCTCAACGCCTTGGTGTACTGGGGCTTCCTCTTGCATCCAGCATGGGGGACTCTGAATTGTACACTGTAGCCTTTCAATTGCTCCATCGTGTAGCCTTCCAGTCTCTCCCAATCCACCTCATCGATTCCAGAAATCACAGATAGGGCCCTCCCAGCGGAGTGTGAGCCAGGCATGGTTGCAGTAATGGCAGATGTCTCAACAAAGTTCAACAATTACAAACCTGTGGCTGCGTTATTTGGTCTTCTCTCACTATCTGGTGATTAATAATTCACTGTATGCAAATTACAAGTGCAAATCCGAAATCCCACCCGCTGCCACCAATGTTAGAGTCGGGGATCTCTGGTTGGCGCAAGGTTGCCCTTGTGTCAAGCAGGAACCCTCTCCTCCACGTCAGGGCGCAGGATAACCCCTCGCGAATGACCCTTGCTCACCCTCTAGGTGCGTGGCGTGAGCAGCCAAGGCGATTCCTCAGGCGTTGTTGGTTAAGCACTTACAATCATACACACAGTAAATACATCAATCCCCCCAGAAACGGACACCAGACTTGGATATATATAAAAATACGATCCTTTATGTAAAAATAAGATATATATATCTCAACAGACTTATCACCAGACCAATAACGTTTTCGCTAGGCCACCAGGTTATAAAGCGGGCAAATGTTCGTGGTTCGTAGCTTCAAATGGATAGTTCGTAGTCTCTTTACTTGTAGTTCCAGTACTCACAGAGATCGGTTCCTGCGAACGGGGAAATAAGGCGTTGCGGGCCCCGAGCCCGATACTGGAACTTCTTTCGTGATGTGGAGAGTCGGCACAGGTCGGTGCGACTCTCAGCTTGGGAAGTGTTCTTGGGTCCTCAATCAGCAGGTGTGGGCACGTAGGCAGGCGCGGCCAGCGACCCTTTAGCACGGCGGTGCAGGAGGGTCTCCACAGCGGGGGCGGCGCGGCCTGAGATGTCCGGGGATAGCGAAGCGGGGTCGCAGGGCACGGTCAGTGCAGCTGGATGACCCGGCGTAGATCACAGTCGTCGGACGGCTTCCGGCGGGAGGGGTGATAGCGCGTTCAGCGTGCTCCAATAGCAGGCGGTGACAGGGATGCAGGCGGCCTGGCCCGGGGACAGAGAGCGGCTCGGGACGGAGCGGGGCTCTCACGGGTTTGAGGCAGGCGAGCTTCTGAGTGTCACGGCCCTAGGAGGGGCGATGAGGGGCGCAGTCTCTTTTCCAGCGGGATGCACACACGGCTCGAATTGGAGGACGAGCAAGAAGCACAGAGAACCCACTGTTCCTGGGGTTCAGTTCAGGGGGCAAGCTCAGATCAAGCCCTTGGAGAATGTTCAAGCACAAAGTAGCAAAGTCTTTTCAGTAAGTCTCTTCCTCTCCTCTCTCAGCAAGGCAAGCAGCAGGCCAGCTCCTCCGGCGTCTTCTTCTCCTTCTAGTCGGGCAGAGGTTCTTTGTGGTAAACAGGATTCTGATTTCTTAGGAGCCAGGCTCCTACTTTTATACCATGATTCTTTTGTTCTTTAGCGCCAGGGGGCCTAGGCCTGGCTCAGTCCAGTTCTGGAGCACTTTGTTATGGTGACTCTGCTCTTTCCTTTCAGCAGCAGGGCAGAGACATCAGCCGCCCCACAGGGGGTGGCGCCGGCTTTGTGGTGGCAGAGCACAGGTCTATTCAAGAGTCAAGGTGTACTCCTCCCACCCATCCAGGTGTAATCTCTCTACCCACCACCTGGCAGCCAACCTGTCTCTGGGGATTCCCCAACCCTGCTCCTTACTGTTGCTGGGCAGAACACACACACATACAGCAGAGGCGGACTGAGATGGTCAGGTCAGTAAATACTAACTTTCTAAAAGTAGTATTTACAAACCCAGGATATTAAAATAAACTTGACTACAAGAAGTATTTTATCATCCTGAGTTCAGGCATACTAAACTTGACACTTCTACCATGCTCTCTGAGTCCACTGGGGTCACAGCGTTGGCGTGATCCCAGCAGCCCATTCTGGCCTATGGAGAGCAGGTAGCCTTCAATAGTGAAAAACGACAAGGGCTGTAATTCACTACTAAGACATGCCACACACATCAGGGCATGTCCTACCTTATGCCTACAATGCACCCTGCCCTTGGGCCTACCAGAGGGGTGGCTAATATGTAAGTAAGGGAAGGTTTAGGGACTGGCAAGTGGGGGCACTTGCGCAGTCAGCGCGACGGTCCCGGACCGCGCACAGGGTCTGCGGTGGCAGACCCTAGACACACTTTACAAGGCCGCTTCCGTGGGTGGCGCAACCAGCGCTGCAAGCCCACCAGCAGCATCGGCATTCACAAGCCCTGGCACCCCTGGTGCACTTTACTGGGGACTGACAGTGAATCCAATAAACCAATCATGGACATCAATTACAGGTACACTTTACCTAGGGAGCACTTGCACTGCGGCACGGATTAGCCGTGGCGCAGTGCCCTGAGCGGACAACACCAGCAAAACAATCGAGGCACACCATCAAAAAGTGGAAGGGAAACTCACGCCAAGGTGCCAGGTCTAACATTTCCCTAGATGGCCGCCGAGCACCGGGCCAAAAACCCAGGTGACCCCCTTGCAAAACCAGGTGACTTTGAGGTAGGTAATTTTGATGTCACCTCACTACGTTTTGGGCCCTTGTCTGTCGCGGGTACTTGGGCCTCCCACACAAGTGAGGCACCATTTTTACCGGGAAACCTAGGGGAACGCTGGGAGGTGGGAAATTTGGTGATGCACAACTTTCCCACACAAAAATATGTGAAAAAAGGGATTTTTTCAGCTAAAATTGAGGTTTGCAGGGGATTCTGGGTAAGGAAACTTTGGGGGATCCATGCAAGCCATACCTCCCTGGAAGCCCCTGGGTGTCTAGTTTTCAGAAATGTATGGGTTTCGTAGGTTTCCCTAGATGGCCGCCGAGCACCGGGCAAAAAATCCAGGTGACCCCCTTGCAAAACCAGGTGGTTTTGAGATAGGCAATTTTGATGTCACCTCACTACGTTTTGGGCCCTTGCCTGTCGCGGGTACTTGGGCCTCCCACACAAGTGAGGCACCATTTTTACCGGGATACCCAGGGGAACGCTGGGAGGTGGGAAATTTGAGTGAGCCAAGTAATGCCACAACTTTCCCACACAAAAATGTGTGAAAAAAGTGATTTTGTCAGCTAAAATTCAGGTTTGCAGGGGATTCTGTGTAAGGAAACCTTGGGGGATCCACGCAAGCCATACCTCCCTGGAAGCCCCCGGGTGTCTAGTTTTCAGAAATGTATGGGTTTGGTAGGTTTCCCTAGATGGCCGCGGAGCACCGGGCCAAAAACCCAGGTGACCCCCTTGCAAAACCAGGTGACTTTGAGATAGGCAATTTTGATGTCACCTCACTACGTTTTGGGCCCTTGCCTGTCGCGGGTACTTGGGCCTCCCACACAAGTGAGGCACCATTTTTACCGGGAGACCCAGGGGAATGCTGGGAGGTGGGAAATTTGAGTGAGCCCAGTGATGCCACAACTTTCCCACACAAAAATGAGTGAAAAAAGGGATTTTTCCAGCTAAAATTGAGGTTTGCAGGGGATTCTGGGTAAGGAAACCTTGGGGGATCCACGCAAGCCATACCTCCCTGGAAGCCCCCGGGTGTCTAGTTTTCAGAAATGTATGGGTTTGGTAGGTTTCCCTAGATGGCCGCCGAGCACCGGGCCAAAAACCCAGGTGACCCCCTTGCAAAACCAGGTGACTTTGAGATAGGCAATTTTGATGTCACCTCACTACGTTTTGGGCCCTTGCCTGTCGCGGGTACTTGGGCCTCCCACACAAGTGAGGCACCATTTTTACCGGGAGACCCAGGGGAATGCTGGGAGGTGGGAAATTTGAGTGAGCCCAGTGATGCCACAACTTTCCCACACAAAAATGTGTGAAAAAAGGGATTTTTTCAGCTAAAATTGAGGTTTGCAGGGGATTCTGTGTAAGGAAACTTTGGGGGATCCACACAAGCCATACCTCCCTGGAAGCCCCCGGTGTCTAGTTTTCAGAAATGTATGGGTTTGGTAGGTTTCCCTTGATGGCCGCCGAGCACCGGGCCAAAAACCCAGGTGACCTCCCTTGCAAAACCAGGTGGTTTTGAGATAGGTAATTTTGATGTCACCTCACTACGTTTTGGGCCCTTGCCTGTCGCAGGTACTTGGGCCTCCCACACAAGTGAGGCACCATTTTTACCGGGAGACCCAGGGGAACGCTGGGAGGTGGGAAATTTGGTGATGCCACAACTTTCCCACACAAAAATGTGTGAAAAAAGTGATTTTTTCAGCTAAAATTGAGGTTTGCAGGGGATTCTGGGTAAGGAAATGTTGGGTTATCCACGCAGCAAGCCATACCTCCCTGGAAGCCCCCGGGTGTCTAGTTTTCAGAAATGTATGGGTTTTGTAGGTTTCCCTAGATGGCCGCCGAGCACCGGGCAAAAAACCCAGGAGACCCCCCTTGCAAAACCAGGTGGTTTTGAGATAGGCAATTTTGATGTCACCCCACTACGTTTTCGGCCCTTGCCTGTCGCGGGTACTTGGGCCTCCCACACAAGTGAGGCACCATTTTTACCGGGAGACCCAGGGGAATGCTGGGAGGTGGGAAATTTGAGTGAGCCCAGTGATGCCACAACTTTCCCACACAAAAATGTGTGAAAAAAGGGATTTTTTCAGCTAAAATTGAGGTTTGCAGGGGATTCTGTATAAGGAAACTTTGGGGGATCCACATAAGCCATACCTCCCTGGAAGTCCCCGGGTGTCTAGTTTTCAGAAATGTATGGGTTTGGTAGGTTTCCCTAGATGGCCGCCGAGCACCGGGCCAAAAACCCAGGTGACCCCCTTGCAAAACCAGGTGACTTTGAGATAGGCAATTTTGATGTCACCTCACTACGTTTTGGGCCCTTGCCTGTCGCGGGTACTTGGGCCTCCCACACAAGTGTGGAAATATGGATTTTTCTGATCAGTTATGTCCCCTATCTTGGACCCCAACGGTTTCATGTATGAATCACAAGTACATGTATGTTCCCTCCAGTTCCAGTTATGAAGACGCAAACACATGTGCGTCCACCGTCAACATGTCCTCTGTCAGATCCGCCATGAATAGGCCGGATATTCCATTCCTAAGTATGAAAGGCTACCGGCTTTATATGGTTCACTTATGCCATTTTTACAGTCCAGGCAAGTAGGCCCTGATTCTGTCGTCAAACTCTTCTTGCCTTCTGCCTCTGAAAGCTCCAGTCTGAGCCTGCATCTGTGACCATGAACTTTGTCTCATTCCCTGCGCGGCCCACGAAGCCTGACATCAGCTTGCTGCCTGCCAAAAACTGTATTTCACCTTCGAAATTATCTGCTCCGTCCCTATCCAATGCATTCCTGTCTAGTAGTTTAAGTAAACATTCTTCCAGCTACCGAGCAAAGGGCCCGGCTTCTCTGTCCTCATGCAAGTAATTCATAGCCCTGTTACCATGGAATATTTCTGCCCCCGCATATTGTGTAGACACTTAGACGCTTGTACACGCACTCACAGTCAATATAGTCAGTATAGAATAAGGTTCTACTCCGAGAGACCTTTCTTTTTGGATAACACAGTTCTTTAAACATAGGATATTAGATATGATTTGGGATTAGGTTGACATAACCCCAGACTTTTGTCTCCACATGTAGAGCTAAATGTCAAGTCCCTTTCTGCCTCTAGTTGCACGTCTATCACACGTCATGCGACTGCGCACGCATCTCTGCCAAATATTTCTGCTGACATTGCAGGATTCTCCAGGTATCCACCCACACATGACAAATTACCCATTATCATCAAGTGGACGCCCACATGGACGCCCACCTTCACGCCTACTTACACGCCCACATGCTCTTATCTCATTCTCTCTTGCTCTTTTGCTTACGTACAATTGAGAAATGTATATATACTGTACTCTGTGAATAATGTTTTGAGAATATTGAGAATACTTTTGAGCCCCTTTCCAGATCAAATTTTGGTGATGGAAATATTCTCCCTTTGACTCGAGTTAATGGAATAAATCCCTTTATGAACCTGATACCACAGACTCAGCCTCTTGCTTTATGCATGATCTTATTTATATACTTAAAAGTCTGAGAGCGTGATATTTTATTTACCACATAATGGCGCCCGAACAGTTTAATCTCTTTCCCCACACGCCGGAGATGAAGGTCCAGTTTTGCCCCCTTCCATAGCCGTGATGGACTTCAAGCGCGCACGTCGCGGGTCTTCCCGCCAACTCCCTCAGGCCAACGAAGGGGACAGACTGCGACCAGGCATCCATACGAGGCGGTGAGGAACGCAGATTGTCCTACCCAGAGCCCACCTGCGAGAGAGCTGTGTCCGAGGTATACAGAGGCCCACCAAGTGTCCAGAGTGTCCGAAGTTTTCGAGTCGAGTCCAGTTCGGTTCAAGTTCAGTTCAGTTTCCGAGGCCTTCCGTTTCCGAGCTACCCGGTGAGTACCATTACCGGGGAGGCGTTCTGACGTGCACATAGGTTGTGCCGGTCAAGACGGGTTTGGGTACACAAATCCGGTCTGCACTGTTTCAGCAGTGTATCTGTACTGTTTAGCAGTATATCTAGTATATCAAGTAATAAATTCAGAATACTCAGATAATGCCGAGTATTATGTTTAAGTGATTAAGTTTTCCTTAGATCGTCATCATCATCGTTGCTCAGTTAAATGTTAAATGTTAAATGTTTTAAATACGTCCTGCATATTGTGGTGTGAATGAATGTTCATTATCGTGTTTATTGTATTAAGTTTGTTCAAGATCAAGTATCAGATCAGTTCTCAATATGCCGCTCTTTTCGAAATTAAGACAGATCACAACTAGAAAAGGGGTACTCGAAGAAGCTGTTCCCATTCCACCTAGGGACACTCCAGGGTACTTTATGTATCATAAGCATGGCCTAGATGCCGTATTATTTCTTGATTTATGGGTGAACTACACCAAGGATTTACCAGAAAGTCAGAGGTGGCCCGCAGTTGGGACATAGGATGCAGATTGCATCATGAGAGTAGAAGAAGAATTATGGAAAAAGATAGCCGGACAGTAACAGAAAGACGTCATTGATTTATGGCGAAAAGAATCGTATAGACGTAGGGAAAAAGCACGTAGACAGGAAGAGAAGAGTAAGGAGAATTCAAATAAAGTTCGAGAAAATATGTTAGTTGAGGAAGGTATCCGAGTATAAGCAGAACAAGTAGATGGACAACGAAACACTCTTATGAAAGAGTAATTTTTGAAAAGTTTAGCTTGAAAAAAAAAAAAAAAAAAAAAAAGAATTGTGGGTATTTCGAATTTGCAAATTGTTCAAGAATACAGGTTTGTGTTCTTGGTGGTCCAGTGAGCCAATGTGCTGGGTCAAGTCGGTGAGATTATGACCCCCTGAGTGCAAATTGTATGTAAAAATAATTTTTCAATTGAGCGAATTATTGCAGTTTTTATGGAATTGAGTAGTCTTTTTGTCTTTGACAGCTTCAGAGTGAGGAGAAGGTGGGGGCTGTGTAGAGCAGTATGTGATACAGAAATCGGAGACAGATTCTGACCTTGTAGCCAGTGTAGGTGGGGGCCGGTGAGAGGAGCAGAACAGAGGCACTGCTTAGAAAGCTTCTCTGACATCGCATCTGTGTAATGCCTGCAGCCGGAACAACAACAAAAAAGTTGGCTGGCAGCCCAGGCTCAGGCCGCGCTGAGGGGCTATTTTTAGCTTCTCTGATAAGACAGGGCAGCTGAGAAATGTAAGTCGAGAAAGATTCCCTTGGTCTATTCTGTGTTAAACCAGTGCCCCGAGGAAATGTCTATGGAGAAGATTTGTTTTATTTTTTAGCAATTGTTATATTGCTTCTGGTAAAATGTTGCTCTTGCTTGGAATTTTAAGGGCTATGTGCCTATATAAAAACGATTTTCAAATTCAGACATTTTTGAATTGTGGCCACAAGCTGCCACCAGTTGCATTGGATAAATGATCCAGTGGTTAAAAGTCTGTGAGGAGAGATGAGAGGTGCGTCTTCGTCTGGGACATTAGGGTACATTGTGTTGACGAAGATGCATAGCTCATTTTTATAAAAGAAAACAAACAGGTTCGTGTGTTCTTCGTTTTTGATTATTATTGCTGATTCTGTTTTTATAAAAGAAAACAAACAGGTTCGTGTGTTCTTCGTTTTTGATTATTATTGCTGATTCTGTGTGTCAGACTTGACACGGTGATTTCAGATGGGGGTGTATAGGGCAGGTAAATGAATTATTGATTATAAGCCTGACAAATTAAGCAGGCCAGAATGTTCGCCTCTGAGCTGTAGGTACTGTAATTGCGCATCGCTGCTCATTTATATATGTTAGTGCAATTGTCTATGCTTTCTGTGCTTGGTATACTGATGGCTTGGCATATGTATTTTATATATGTTTTGTTTTTGTGTTGTATTGACCAGTCTGTTTAGCGTTTAGTACCAAGTTCTCCTGTGCAAGTACAGAGATAGTCGTGACGACGGCGATCTTTGCACAGCGCTTGGCTGGAACTTGTTCACAATTACTAAATTTCACAGACGTGATATTACCTTTATCATGCTGTCAAAATAGCAGACAACACGTTATCAGTGTATGTCTAATTGGTGTTGGTGATGAATGAAATAAATGGAAAAATTATGCAAGACTAAAATATTTTTCACATGACTGCCTTTCTCTTATAGACAGGCAGCCTCGGTCATATGTTTCCAGATTGGACATTAAGGAACTATTATGATCTGTGCACTCGCATCTTAACTCTTGAAAGGCCTGTTTTAAATAAGGACTGCCACCACAGAGTGACAAATGAGGCTCGGTATTTAGGGTAATGAGAAAATATCTGACAGGATTTCCTTTTTAAAGTTTGCTTTAGTGAGCTCATTCTTGTAAGTGGTGGCCCCAAAAGTTGACTTGTTTTTAAATTAGGCTATTTATTGTATAGGTGGAAATTATTGCAAAATGACTGATTTCTTTAGCAGATAAATTATTAATTATCAACATTAACAACTGTTCTTAAAACTTGGTTTTCCGAATATTTAGGTAATTTAGCATTCCTATTGGGGCCTACTAGCATTAATATTGACTTCAGGTTGGTGTAGGTTCATGTAATAGGGACATTTGCATATGAGATGTCATTTGGCTAGCTTATGAGCTAACACAATGAGGTTTGTACATTAATTTGAAGGATTTCTCGCCGTTTCAAATACGCTGTGTATCTCCTATAATTTTGCTTACGCCCAGTAGCTACACACAGGGATTAATAGTGTTGACAAGACACAGGGTTTGATAGTGTTTGACAGCAGTGAAATCTGTTTCAGATTTCCTCCTGTCAAAAAGGGGGGGAAGGAGGAGAATATTGGCTTTCTGCTGGCCCCTGAGGAGGTTCGCTTCCCGCTAGCCCCTTAAGAAATTAAGCCCCTTAGAAATTAGCCCCCTTAGAAATTAAGTCGAGGAAATAGGTATGGTGCTTTCCCCTTTTTCTCATGTTTTATTGTGATCTTTCAGGGGAATTAGTTGTGGGCACCGGAACGTATTCAATTGATTTCTGGTTTTTCCCAGCCCAAGACACAAAAAGACTAAAGTCCTCAAGAACACACTGTGGCATTTGAAGAATTAAAGAGAGCTTTATGTCAAGCACCAGTTTTAGCAAACCCTGATTACAACAAATCGTTTATGCTTTTTGTGACAGAGCGGGATGGAACAGCACTATCTGTCCTAACACAAGATCATGCAGGAAAACACGAGCCCTGTGCTTATTTTTCTAGTACATTAGACCCAGTAGCACAGGCTTTGCCTGCGTGCCTAAAATCAGTTGCAGCAACGGCCTTAGCCATAAGACAAAGTGACTTGATAGTGCTGGGCCACCCTCTGACAGTACAAGTACCACGCGCAGTAGAGGTTCTCTTGAACCGGACACAAACACAACACCTGACTGTAGCTAGACTGACAGGCTATGAGCCAACGTTATTTCAACCACACATAGAGATCAGACGATGCAACATACTGAATCCTGCTACCCTTTTGCCCTCCAGTACAGAAAGCGTTTCACCACACGACTGTGTTGAAGTAATCCATACCGTGACTAAACCAAGACAAGACTTGACAGACGTTGCACTCCCAGACCCCGACCTAACACTATATGTTGACGGCTCATGCATGAGGACAGGGGCGGGAGAATTAGTGGCAGCATATGCAGTGACTACTGATACTGTAATAATAGAGACTAAAAGAATAGACATATTGTCAGCACAAGCAGCAGAGCTCATCGCCCTGACACAAGCGTGCATAAGAGCTAAGCACCTAAGAGTAAACATTTACACCGATTCTCTGGCGAGAAAGAGGTTTCTTGACCTCTCATGGGGCCAAGATACAGCATGGCCCCCATATTCAAGCCCTACTGGAAGCAATACATTTACCAACAGCCATAGCTATCCTAAAATGTAAAGCACATACTAGAGCCACAGATACCATTTCCCAAGGCAATGATCTGGCAGACCGAACAGCTAAACGGACAGCTCAGACCCCACTAGACATGACAAAGTTACAGGTTCAATAAGTGTCCAAAGCCATGACAGTTAGGGATCCTTCCAAGGATGTACAAGACATACAGACACATGCTACTATGGACGAATTAAAGAAATGGTCGGAACAAGGAGGGGTACTGACTGATCAGGGTTGGATGAATAAGGGCAAATCCACATGGTTTCTTCCTGATACCATGGTACAAGTGATTATAAATACCGCACATAGTCCCACACACTTAGGAGAGAAAGCAATGATAGATAGCTTACAGAATATATGGTTCAACAAGCACCTGCGTGCAGCAGCGAAACAAAAGGTCAGAACATGTATGATCTGTTGCCAATTCAATGCAGGTAAAGGCATTCCGATGGAACAAGGTGGATTCCATCCACCTGACCACCCTTTTGAAGTGCTCCAAATGGATTATATCCAAATAAACAGATGTAGAGGTTACAAATATGTCCTGGTACTAATGAAGCAGGTGTCCCTTCTGTTAGGGTATACCTGGAAATTCCATTGTGTGCGACATCCTGAAGCAGCAGGCCTTGTAGAAAGACATAATCATAATGCCGGTTGCCCTCTTTTACATGCGAATGGTAGCTCATTCTAGAACAGGCTTATCTCCCTATGAAGTGGTCTTTGGTAGACCACCAAATATGTGGGGCACTCCAATGCTTAAAAGATAATAACATGCTGACAGATTACCTGGCTTCCTTGATGTCTGCACTACTCTCTTGTTGTTCGCAGGTTGCTGCCGCCTTCCCTGACAACACCCAGGTCAAAGAATACTCCATCGCTCCTGGATGGAAGGCGCCAAAGTCAGTGCTCTGGACCACGGGGACGGCCGTTAAAGTCAAAGTGCACCTTCACCACTCTTTTACAAAGGAAAAAGACTTTGAACTTGAATTTTGGATTTTGAACACCATTTTCTAGAGGAGACTCCCCAGCAGTTTCCACAAAGCTAAACTTAGATCTAAAAAAAAGTCAGAACCCGTTTGATCAATTAAGTCCACTAGGTGGTGAAGCGGTTGAACATGTATTCTGGCTTGCATAAGATCTTGGACTATAATATTAAAAACAAAGAGCAAGATGTGCATCACGATAATATGTATCAGCTTAATACTACATGCTATTTTTCCTCCTATTGCCTCACTCTTATACTCCTCCACTAATGATACCATAAAGCACACATTTAGTGACCTGCCATCCTATGAGCTATCATATCGACTTGCCTTACGCAACAATACCTTTATTCAGATGCTGCACCATTCACATCAGACTAGCAATGCTACAGACTGCTGGGTCTGTGGCCGACTCCCCCCCTATCAGAACTATAAGGGAGTTTTGCCCCTCTTTCTCTATCCGTTCACACACAATGGCTCCTGTGGAGCATGGTTTAGTTTGATTAATTCCCTAGATTCGAATTCCGCAGTTTATCAAGACAACTGGGTATGAGGAAACCTGAATTTAGTTTTTGCTTAAAGTCTGCTACCCTAACAAGGAGGGACTTCCCAAAAGAACAGGAACTGATCTAAGAAATGAAGTATATGGATTAGGTAATTTTACACTTAACCTCATGATCCTGAACGTTGAATCTGAAGCTACACCAATCTTGCCCGCCATGTCCGTATTCCCAGTAAAAGGGGAATTATGTATAAGAAAGAATGGCTCCATACACATGGGCCATAGTAAATGCACCACTGTAATAAAATTCAGTGATCAAGGCAAGTCTACATTTAGAGCTTCTCGTCATTCCTACTTTATATGTGGCCAGACCGCATATATACGCCTACCTCTAGATTGGGATGGTACCTGTTACATAGCATTCCTCCTACCACCTGTTTTCCTAGCTCCTCCTGATTATCATAGAAATACTCATTTAGTACACAATAGACAGCAGAGAGATCTCCCAATTGTCGATTACACTGAAACAGCATGGGAAAAATACACAGATTTCAATAAAGGTTTCTTTCCCTATATAGGTACAGTTACCAATAGTAAGCTGATACATAGATTAACCAGAACCCTTGAAGCAGTAGTGAACGAAACTATTTCCGCCTTAGGCAATTTAACAGAAGAGCAGTCTGCTATGCGGATTGTTGTGCTTCAAAATAGTCTTGTCCTTGACGTTATCCTGGCCGATAGGGGCGGAGCTTGTAGGGTCATCAAATCAAGCTGTTGCATTTTTCATACCAGAAAATTCGCCATCTGTATATAAAGCCATAACTCGCCTTCATAAGATTGTAAGCCAGATACACCAGAATCCAGGCACCTGGACTTGGTCCGGTTGGTTTTGGAGTGTATTATCTACCTTTGGATGGAAGGTCCTATCTTTCCTAGGTATTGGCCTTCTCATACTATTCAGTTGCTGTCTATGTCTACAATGTGGACCAGCGATCTGTGGTCTGTGTGCCACATCGTGTATTCCACCACCAAGATTTCATTCGTCACGGAAGAAGAAAGAAGAACAAATGATGTTATATGAACAGATCAATGGATTGATGAAGATTGATATCTCTTAACGGGCAAGTAGGGGACAAGGAGGGAATGTGGAAATATGGATTTTTCTGATCAGTTATGTCCCCTATCTTGGACCCCAACGGTTTCATGTATGAATCACAAGTACATGTATGTTCCCTCCAGTTCCAGTTATGAAGACGCAAACACATGTGCGTCCACCGTCAACATGTCCTCTGTCAGATCCGCCATGAATAGGCCGGATATTCCATTCCTAAGTATGAAAGGCTACCGGCTTTATATGGTTCACTTATGCCATTTTTACAGTCCAGGCAAGTAGGCCCTGATTCTGTCGTCAAACTCTTCTTGCCTTCTGCCTCTGAAAGCTCCAGTCTGAGCCTGCATCTGTGACCATGAACTTTGTCTCATTCCCTGCGCGGCCCACGAAGCCTGACATCAGCTTGCTGCCTGCCAAAAACTGTATTTCACCTTCGAAATTATCTGCTCCGTCCCTATCCAATGCATTCCTGTCTAGTAGTTTAAGTAAACATTCTTCCAGCTACCGAGCAAAGGGCCCGGCTTCTCTGTCCTCATGCAAGTAATTCATAGCCCTGTTACCATGGAATATTTCTGCCCCCGCATATTGTGTAGACACTTAGACGCTTGTACACGCACTCACAGTCAATATAGTCAGTATAGAATAAGGTTCTACTCCGAGAGACCTTTCTTTTTGGATAACACAGTTCTTTAAACATAGGATATTAGATATGATTTGGGATTAGGTTGACATAACCCCAGACTTTTGTCTCCACATGTAGAGCTAAATGTCAAGTCCCTTTCTCCCTCTAGTTGCACGTCTATCACACGTCATGCGACTGCGCACGCATCTCTGCCAAATATTTCTGCTGACATTGCAGGATTCTCCAGGTATCCACCCACACATGACAAATTACCCATTATCATCAAGTGGACGCCCACATGGACGCCCACCTTCACGCCTACTTACACGCCCACATGCTCTTATCTCATTCTCTCTTGCTCTTTTGCTTACGTACAATTGAGAAATGTATATATACTGTACTCTGTGAATAATGTTTTGAGAATATTGAGAATACTTTTGAGCCCCTTTCCAGATCCAATTTTGGTGATGGAAATATTCTCCCTTTGACTCGAGTTAATGGAATAAATCCCTTTATGAACCTGATACCACAGACTCAGCCTCTTGCTTTATGCATGATCTTATTTATATACTTAAAAGTCTGAGAGCGTAATATTTTATTTACCACACAAGTGAGGCACCATTTTTACCAGGAGACCCAGGGGAATGCTGGGAGGTGGGAAATTTGAGTGAGCCCAGTGATGCCACAACTTTCCCACACAAAAATGTGTGAAAAAAGGGATTTTTCCAGCTAAAATTGAGGTTTGCAGGGGATTCTGGGTAAGGAAACGTTGGGGGATCCACGCAAGCCATACCTCCCTGGAAGCCCCCATGTGTCTAGTTTTCAGAAATGTATGGGTTTGGTAGGTTTCCCTAGATGTCCGCCGAGCACCGACCAAAAACCCAGGTGACCCCCTTGCAAAACCAGGTGGTTTTGAGATAGGCAATTTTGATGTCACCTCACTACGTTTTGGGCCCTTGCCTCTCGCGGGTACTTGGGCCTCCCACACAAGTGAGGCACCATTTTTACCGGGAGACCCAGGGGAATGCTGGGAGGTGGGAAATTTGAGTGAGCCCGGTGATGCCACAACTTTCCCACACAAAAATGTGTGAAAAAAGGGATTTTTTCAGCTAAAATTGAGGTTTGCAGGGGATTCTGTGTAAGGAAACTTTGGGGGATCCACACAAGCCATACCTCCCTGGAAGCCCCCGGGTGTCTAGTTTTCAGAAATGTATGGGTTTGGTAGGTTTCCCTTGATGGCCGCCGAGCACCGGGCCAAAAACCCAGGTGACCCCCGTTGCAAAACCAGGTGGTTTTGAGATAGGTAATTTTGATGTCACCTCACTGCGTTTTGGGCCCTTGCCTGTCGCGGGTACTTGGGCCTCCCACACAAGTGAGGCACCATTTTTACCGGGAGACCCAGGGGAACGCTGGGAGGTGGGAAATTTGGTGATGCCACAACTTTCCCACACAAAAATGTGTGAAAAAAGTGATTTTTTTCAGCTAAAATTGAGGTTTGCAGGGGATTCTGGGTAAGGAAATGTTGGGGGATCTACGCAAGCCATACCTCCCTGGAAGCCCCCGGGTGTCTAGTTTTCAGAAATGTATGGGTTTGGTAGGTTTCCTGTTGGAAACGGGTACCGTGGTGCAGAGCGGGCGGGCCAAACTCCGGAGGAAATGTGCAAAGCATCCACGCAGTACACACAGGCGACACACAAGGCACACTACAAAAAGAGACACTACACCAGTTGAGGTAAAAAGAACTTTTGTATTGTCCAAAACCACAAGGTGACAGGTAATCTCTACACTGCGCCAACTGGCGCTGGGTTAAATTTACAGGGGGGAATTATATACATGGCAGGGCCAATCGGGCCGCTGCCAGAACCATTGCGAAGCACAGGTAGAATAAATGTACGTGACAGGAATAAAGGTAACATCCATCCACATGAATCCTGCAATAAAATACATCAGGGCATGATGTTAGACATTAGGCCGGAACACCTGTAACGGAAACCTCACAGCATCACAATATACATGACCGGCCTGGGCATCCCCTGAGGCAGGAAATTAGGGTAGGCAGAGCATAACCACCTTAACCTGGCATCTAGACATAACCATTAACATAGCGCTTAAGAACATGACATTCGAAGATAGCGCTGCACCTTTCACGGCGATAGCGCGTTAAAACAAGGCCTTAGCGCGCAGGGCATGGCAACTAAACATAGCGCTGCACGGGGCAATTGAATCGCATTTTAAATCAGGCATTTACCCTAGCGCTGCACCTATCATAACATTAGGCCAGCAATCACAGCTCTACCCCGGCACTTCAAATATGGCAAGGCAATAGCGCTCAGCACATGGCACATAAACATAGCGCTTCCCACAGAGCATGTTAATACAGCGCTGCACATAGCTTTACACCCGGATTCACCAGCAGGTTGAATTGCCCCAATGGAAGCCTGTGGGGGGGCAACATCATCCCAACCGGCGACCCTTAGGCCTACGACAGGACCACCCGCCTAGTCAGACCCAAGGACGTTGCAGCTGCCCACTGTCCTGCGGGGCAGCTGAGGAAGGTAAGTTAGTCCAGTCCGGGGGCACAAAGCAGCACTAGTCAGAGCCCAGCCCCACTCACCACTCCTTGGGGGCTGGGCAGGTGTGTCCGTGGGGGAGCCTGCCCTCCAGGGGCTTCCACGCAATTCTGGGGGCCCGATGCAGCTGCCCGCTGTCAAGTGGGGCAGCTGAGGAACACCCGAACTCGGCCGGTGGAGCACTCGCGGATACAGGCGGTCCCGGGGGGGGGGAAGGCGAGCAGCGATCCTATGCCCCGATGCCTCCCCCAACGCGTGCGGACCAAGGCCCCACTCACCGGCACTCTTCTGACTTCGGGACTTCGAAGCCACCGCGAGGCTTCACATGGGGCCTCGGCTCTCCGTCGACACACGCGGGGCTCTCCTCAGGACATGAGAGCCTCGTCCCCTGCAGCGCTCCTCCGATCTTCACCCGGGCCCCCTCCTGGGACCCAGGATTTCGGATAGAGCCGGCGACCTCCGCACTCCTCCCCTCACCACCGCGGGGCTCTCCCAGACTCTCGGGAGCCCCGCTCGACCACACGATCTCTTCCGGCCTTGGCTCCGCCCACGCCTGGCAATCTGTAGACCTTCCGGGTCACCGCAGGCAGTGCGGCGGCCCTCAATGGCACCTCGGGCCGCGGCGGTGATGTTCGTCAGTTTCACCTCCTTGCGGGGGCAGTACGGGGTAGGCTCCCGCGATGAGGTCGCACAGCACGGGGTGGGCACCCGCTATAAGTGTACATCTTCCACGGCGGGACACGCGTGGGGTAGGCTCCCGCTAGGGGATTAAATCTTTAAAGGTGGCACACACGCGGGGTGGGCTCCCGCTGGGCTCCTAAGTAGGCTGGCACACGGGGTAGGCTCCCGATATATCTTTCAGCGCCCAGCTCTCCCTGGCAACACGCTCCTCACCTCCTTTGGGCCACGAGGTGTAGCGCTTTGCAGGCGCTAGGCGGTCCCACCAGCTTTAGGGGCAGTGTGCAGTCCATTCAAGATAGCGCTCACCAAACCTAGCGCTCTCCTTCCCGGGGGCTTGTAAATAGCGCTCTCCTTCCAGGGGCTAGTAACTAGCGCTCTCCTTCCAGGGGCTTGTAAATAGCGCTCTCCTTCCAGGGAGCTTGTAGATAGCGTTCTCTGGTCCCTGCCCCTTGATTGAGGGTTTCTTGAGGGGGGGAAGTTGCGTTGGTGGCTGCAGGCGGACTACTCAGTCTCTCCCTGTCGTCCCTGGATTCTCCTCTCGCCGGGCCAGATCAGTGGGTAGTTCAGGATCCCTCACTCACTTAAAGGGCAGTGCCTAAACCCTGTCACCTTCAGAGGCATAGGTCCCTGACTGATCCTACCGCCTAAAACTCCTGCGAGGGCTTCTCCAGGTTTGCGTTGCCCCAACTATATCTTTCCCTCGCCCTGTGGACAGTAGGGGGGGGGGTAGGTAGGCTCAGGGCCCAGCACACAGGCCTATGTGGCGGTAACCCCTGGCAGCAGGTCCCCTCTCTCCCCGGTCCACCCTCTGACTGACTGCATGGCAACCCAGCTCCACCCTTTAGACGCCCCTCACCCCACCTTCCAGACAGTGCCAGAAGCTTCTAGAAGCATCTGGGGAAACTGGCTCTAACTGGCCTAGGGGGAGGGGTAGAGCACCCTGGGTGCCAGGCTTCCCTCCAAAAGCTGGGGCTGCTGGGAAATAACGCCTAGACTGTCAACCCAGCTCAGTCAAACGGCGCAACCACACAGCTTTGGCATCCATTTTAAGTTACATTTTTAAAATGGGGAAACTCAGTCTGCACACATTCATACAGCATTCATATATCATTTAGTTTCCCCGAAAAGCGAAAAATTTCAGGAAAAAGGGCCAAGTCCAACACAACCCCCTTCCAGCCAAAAGCCAGGGTAGACCGATCAATGCCTTGATGGTGTAACGCCCTGAACGTCTCAGGATCGTTTAACAGACACGACAATGAGGACGCAACCACTAGTGAAGGGTTAGTTGTTTTAATGAAGGCAAATATAATACAAAGAATAAACAAGTTATAGTCACTGGAATCCTCCAGGCTAAGTACGTTACCAGCCCACAGCACGGATGGTCCTAACCGTCCTCTGCATATACGCCGGTCCCGGCGTATGCCAACAGAGGGCAGAAATGAAATGGCCGACAATGCCAATCGGTAGGCTGTGAGGGGCACGAAGAGTGTTGGGGAGAATCGAGGAGTCAGGGAAACACCCAGCCGGGGTCTCTACCTGAAGGGAGCAGCCGCTCAACCTCTTCCTCAGACTGCACCGGGACGCGGAGTCACCTCCTGGTGATGCGTCACCGATACCCCAATCACAAGCAAGAAGACTGAACCGAGAGCAGCCGCTCGATCGATCCTGTGGACTTCCGAGTCTGTAACGCGGCAAACACCTCCTGGTGTGCGTTACAGCTGGCAGTCCCTGTGTCTCTGGTCGGGCTGGGAGTTACGACTCCAACCAGCAAAAGCGCCACTGCGCTTGGACTCAGCCGAGTCAAAAAGCGAAGCTCAATGGTTGACCGGTAGAGCTTCCGGGTCCTTCACAGGTGACGATGGGGCAAGACACGGCCCAGGGAGTAACGACTCGACCTACCTCCGTTCTTGCCTTACTGGAGCACCACTCCGGAACACTGCTCTTCACGAAGCAGGTACGTCGGTGTGAACACAATATCCGACAGCGTTGTACCTCCCGGTTCCTCCCTTTATAGGGCGTGTTTTCCTTGAGTTATGTAACAGCTCTCCTGTTTACATAAGGGCGTGTTTCCTTGAGTTATGTAACAGCTCTCCTGTTTACATAAGGGCGTGTTTCCCTTGAGTTATGTAACAGCTCTCCTGTTTACATAAGGGCGTGTTTTCCTTGAGTTATGTAACAGCTCTCCTGTTTACATAAGGGCGTGTTTCCCTTGTATGACAGGAATTCTTGACAGATGGGCTTCCCTGCTTAGGGCGAGAAAAGGTGGACGCAGGCCCGCAACTGCAGGAGCACCCGCAGGTTCTCCTCCACTCTGGAACCCGAAGGTTCCCTCTCTCAAACCTTCGTCGACCGACTAAGCCACCACCCGGGGGTTCCCTAGCTGGTTGTGGCCAAGACTGGCCCCTAGGCCCTCCAGATGTCTCTGGCCCTTGCGGTCTCACAGAGTGGGGGGCAGTAACCCCAGGCCCGTAGTACCCGTTGACCACTCTCCTCCTCCTTGCAGTTCCGAACTGCCACTGGTCCTCCCACCTGGGGTCCGCACCCTCAGGCTGACCAGCCCTCAGGGGCGAGGCTCTCCTCCCCCTACCTCTCCTTCTGGAGTTCCTCACTCTACTCCCATGCGAGGCACCCTCAGACCACCACTCTCTCCCCAGTCCAGGGCCTTGACCCTTCAACTGGTTCCCCAGCCTAGGGTCTAAACCCTTAGGCTGCACCGGTGCCAGGGGCGAGTCCTCCCTCCCCCTGCACCCCCTCCCAGAGTTCTGCACCCTCCCAACGGGAGTAGCACCCCTGGAAGACAATTCTGGGGGGACACTGCTAACAGATGTCCCACCCGCCAGGTCAGGCAGTACCCATCCCTGGCCTCCCAACCCAGGATCTAAGCCCTGTGGCTGAGCCGGTGCCCGAGGTGAGACCTTCCTCCCTCTGCACCCCCTTCCAGAGTTCCGCACCCTCCCACCTGGAAAGGTACCCCTGGAAGGCCCTTCTGGGAGGACACTGGTAACAGATGCCCCACCCGCCAGGTCAGGCAACCCCTGGACCTGGCATCCCAGCCCAGGATCTAAACCCTGCAACTGGGTCAACCCCAGAACCTCAGGAGCTCTGATTACAGACGCCCCGGGTCCTCCTAACACTAGGGGCTCCCCCTCACCGGGCGGCACATCAGGACAGCCTAGGCTCCCAACCTGGGGCTCCCTTACGGAACTCTCCAGGCCCTGAGACTGCGGTTGGGGCAACTCGGGACACCTCCCCGTCTCACTCCTTCCTATGGATAGGTCGTGAGGCCCTACAACCCTCTCTCTTCCCGGGGACCTAGCTGGGCTATTCGCCACCTCTCCCACCTCGCTGGGTTGGAAGATCCCTGCACCACCCTCTTCAGGGTCACTCCCCAATGCCTCCTCAGACACCCTGGCCCTCACCCAGAGGTCTGCCTCCTGTGCAAGCTCCCTGGGGTCGGAGAACCCACACTGTACTAGGTGGTGACGCAACCTGGGGGAACAATTTCTGAGCATGTGCTCCCGGATGAGTACCTGGCACAGCCCTTCCCACTCATTCACTGCACTCCTCACCACCCAATCCTCCAATGCAGTCCCACACACCTCCACAAACTCCCCCCAGGACTGGTGGGACAGTTTTCCCCTGCCCCTGAACTCTAACCTGTCCCCCTCTTCCTGGGAATCAGGCACCGTCTCCTGGGCTCTGGGAGTGGGACACCCTACATTGGAACCACTCTCGCTGCCACCACTGGATCCCACCCTCACTGGTGAATCCAGACCACAGAAACCACTCTCAGGGGACAACCTACCCTCCCGAGCTGGTCTCTCCCTGGCAAAGGCCCTCTCTGCCTCCGCCATCCTCTCCTGCGCTAGGACCTTCTCCGTCTCTAGCCTCTTCTCCTCTACCCTCAGCCGCGCTAGCTCCACCTTGAGCCTTTCCAGCGCCAGTTGATGCTCCCTTTCTTCCCTCCTATCTACCCACTCTTCTGGGGACAGGGAAAGGGACGGGGCGGCGCCCCCGGGACTGGACCCAGCGCGGGACTCCCTAACTCTGGTGTCCTCCCTCGCTACTGGCGTCCCCCCCAATCATTTTCTTCCTCCTCGTCAGTGTCACCACCCTCCGGGGTTATGGACTGGGCTCCCTCACTCTCGGAGTCCTCCCCTCTCTGGAGGTCCTCCTCTGGGTCTCCGCTAAATCCACCCTTTAAATATGCGGAGGGGTAATCTGCAGGTCCCCGCCAATCTCTAAGGGTTCCCCCCTCTTGAGGGCCTCATAGAGAAATAACTTCCTGCGTGTGTCGCCTACTGGGGGTATCCCTCTCTCCCGGCAGAAATACACTACTTCCTGCTCCGTGTACTCCATCAGGCAAACCTCCTCGTAGGTCAACCCCATCCTGGCAAGGTACACCCGGGACACACCACCCACAGTGCAACAAGGGGACACAATTTAAAAACACTTCCAGGAGGAAATCACAATCAAGGAAAAAAACAATAATTCCCCATAACCTGAGATTACTTTTAACCCTCAGTTTGCAGTGCAACCCGTGGTCGCTGCGGTACTGCGCAAACACAAGTCCTATCCCACCGCTGAACACCAATGTTGG
The DNA here is from genome assembly GCF_964204655.1 of Triturus cristatus. Taxonomy (NCBI): domain Eukaryota; kingdom Metazoa; phylum Chordata; class Amphibia; order Caudata; family Salamandridae; genus Triturus; species Triturus cristatus. Next base: position 811,539,451 of record NC_140594.1, on the reverse strand, counting down.
AAACGGGTAGCGTGGTGCAGAGCGGGCGGGCCAAACTCCGGAGGAAATGTGCAAAGCATCCACGCAGTACACACAGGCGACACACAAGGCACACTACAAAAAGAGACACTACACCAGTTGAGGTAAAAAGGAACTTTTGTATTGTCCAAAACCACTAGGTGACAGGTAATCTCTACACTGCGCCAACTGGCGCTGGGTCAAATTTACAGGGGGGAATTATATACATGGCAGGGCCAATCGGGCCGCTGCCAGAACCATTGCGAAGCACAGGTAGAATAAATGTACGTGACAGGAATAAAGGTAACATCCATCCACATGAATCCTGCAATAAAATACATCAGGGCATGATGTTAAACATTAGGCCGGAACACCTGTAACGGAAACCTCACAGCATCACAATATACATGACCGGCCTGGGCATCCCCTGAGGCAGGAAATTAGGGTAGGCAGAGCATCACCACCTTAACCTGGCATCTAGACATAACCATTAACATAGCGCTTAAGAACATGACATTCGAAGATAGCGCTGCACCTTTCACGGCGATAGCGCGTTAAAACAAGGCCTTAGCGCGCAGGGCATGGCAACTAAACATAGCGCTGCACGGGGCAATTGAATCGCATTTTAAATCAGGCATTTACCCTAGCGCTGCACCTATCATAACATTAGGCCAGCAATCACAGCTCTACCCCGGCACTTCAAATATGGCAAGGCAATAGCGCTCAGCACATGGCACATAAACATAGCGCTTCCCACAGAGCATGTTAATACAGCGCTGCACATAGCTTTACACCCGAATTCACCAGCAGGTTGAATTCCCCCAATGGAAGCCTGTGGGGGGGCAACATCATCCCAACCGGCGACCCTTAGGCCTACGACAGGACCACCCGCCTAGTCAGACCCAAGGACGTTGCAGCTGCCCACTGTCCTGCGGGGCAGCTGAGGAAGGTAAGTTAGTCCAGTCCGGGGGCACAAAGCAGCACTAGTCAGAGCCCAGCCCCACTCACCACTCCTTGGGGGCTGGGCAGGTGTGTCCGTGGGGGAGCCTGCCCTCCAGGGGCTTACACGCAATTCTGGGGGCCCGATGCAGCTGCCCGCTGTCAAGTGGGGCAGCTGAGGAACACCCGAACTCGGGCGGTGGAGCACTCGCGGATACAGGCGGTCCCGGGGGGGGAAGGCGAGCAGCGATCCTATGCCCCGATGCCTCCCCCAACGCGCGCGGACCAAGGCCCCACTCACCGGCACTCTTCTGACTTCGTGACTTCGAAGCCACCGCGAGGCTTCACGCGGGGCCTCGGCTCTCCGTCGACACACGCGGGGCTCTCCTCAGGACATGAGAGCCCCGTTCCCTGCAGCGCTCCTCCGATCTTCACCCGGGCCCCCTCCTGGGACCCAGGATTTCGGATAGAGCCGGCGACCTCCGCACTCCTCCCCTCACCACCGCGGGGCTCTCCCAGACTCTCGGGAGCCCCGCTCGACCACACGATCTCTTCCGGCCTTGGCTCCGCCCACGCCTGGCAATCTGTAGACCTTCCGGGTCACCGCAGGCAGTGCGGCGGCCCTCAATGGCACCTCGGGCCGCGGCGGTGATGTTCGTCAGTTTCACCTCCTTGCGGGGGCAGTACGGGGTAGGCTCCCACGATGAGGTCGCACAGCGCGGGGTGGGCACCCGCTATTAGTGTACATCTTCCACGGCGGGACACGCTAGGGGATTAAATCTTTAAAGGTGGCACACACGCGGGGTGGGCTCCCGCTGGGCTCCTAAGTAGGCTGGCACACGGGGTAGGCTCCCGATATATCTTTCAGCGCCCAGCTCTCCCTGGCAACACGCTCCTCACCTCCTTTGGGCCACGAGTTGTAGCGCTTTGCAGGCGCTAGGCGGTCCCACCAGCTTTAGGGGCAGTGTGCAGTCCATTCAAGATAGCGCTCACCAAACCTAGCGCTCTCCTTCCCGGGGGCTTGTAAATAGCGCTCTCCTTCCAGGGGCTTGTAACTAGCGCTCTCCTTCCAGGGGCTTGTAAATAGCGCTCTCCTTCCAGGGAGCTTGTAGATAGCGTTCTCTGGTCCCTGCCCCTTGATTGAGGGTTTCTTGAGGGGGGAAAGTTGCGTTGGTGGCTGCAGGCGGACTACTCAGTCTCTCCCTGTCGTCCCTGGATTCTCCTCTCGCCGGGCCAGATCAGTGGGTAGTTCAGGATCCCTCACTCACTTAAAGGGCAGTGCCTAAACCCTGTCACCTTCAGAGGCATAGGTCCCTGACTGATCCTACCGCCTAAAACTCCTGCGAGGGCTTCTCCAGGTTTGCGTTGCCCCAACTATATCTTTCCCTCGCCCTGTGGACAGTAGAGGGGGGGGGTAGGTAGGCCCAGGGCCCAGCACACAGGCCTATGTGGCGGTAACCCCTGGCAGCAGGTCCCCTCTCTCCCCGGTCCACCCTCTGACTGACTGCATGGCAACCCAGCTCCACCCTTTAGACGCCCCTCACCCCACCTTCCAGACAGTGCCAGAAGCTTCTAGAAGCATCTGGGGAATCGGGGGATCCACCCAAGCCATACCTCCCTGGAAGTCCCCGTATGTCTAGTTTTCAGAAATGTATGGGTTTGGTAGGTTTCCCTAGATGGCCGCCAAGCACCGGGCAAAAAACCCAGGTGACCCCCCTTGCAAAACCAGGTGGTTTTGAGATAGGCAATTTTGATGTCACCTCATTACGTTTTGGGCCCTTGCCTGTCGCGGGTACTTGGGCCTCCCACACAAGTGAGGCCCCATTTTTACCGGGAGACCCAGGGGAATGCTGGGAGGTGGGAAATTTGAGTGAGCCCAGTGATGCCACAACTTTCCCACACAAAAATGTGTGAAAAAAGGGATTTTTTCAGCTAAAATTGAGGTTTGCAGGGGATTCTGGGTAAGGACACTTTGGGGGATCCACGCAAGCCAAACCTCCCTGGAAGCCCCCCGGTGTCTAGTTTTCAGAAATGTATGGGTTTGGTAGGTTTCCCTAGATGGACGCCGAGCACCGGGCCAAAAACCCAGGTGACCCCCCTACCAAAACTAGGTGGTTTTGAGATAGGTAATTTTGATGTCACCTCACTACGTTTTGGGCCCTTGCCTGTCGCGGGTACTTGGGCCTCCCACACAAGTGAGGCACCATTTTTACTGGGAGACCCAGGGGAACTCTGGGAGGTGGGAAATTTGAGTGAGCCCGGTGATGCCACAACTTTCCCACACAAAAATGTGTGAAAAAAGTGATTTCTTCAGCTAAAATTCAAGTTTGCAGGGGATTCTGGGTAAGGAAACGTTGGGGGATCCACCCAAGCCATACCTCCCTGGAAGTCCCCGTATGTCTAGTTTTCAGAAATGTATGGGTTTGGTAGGTTTCCCTAGATGGCCGCCGAGCACCGGTCAAAAAACCCAGGTGACCCCCCTTGCAAACCAGGTGACTTTGAGATAGGCAATTTTGATGTCACCTCACTACGTTTTGGGCCCTTGCCTGTCGCGGGTACTTGAGCCTCCCACACAAGTGAGGCACCATTTTTACCGGGAGACCCAGGGGAATGCTGGGAGGTGGGAAATTTGAGTGAGCCCAGTGATGCCACAACTTTCCCACACAAAAATGTGTGAAAAAAGGGATTTTTCCAGCTAAAATTGAGGTTTGCAGGGCATTCTGTTTAAGGAAACTTTGGGGGATCCACACAAGCCATACCTCCCTGGAAGCCCCCGGGTGTCTAGTTTTCAGAAATGTATGGGTTTGGTAGGTTTCCCTTGATGGCCGCCGAGCACCGGGCCAAAAACCCAGGTGACCCCCTTGCAAAACCAGGTGGTTTTGAGATAGGCAATTTTGATGTCAACTCACTACGTTTTGGGCCCTTGCCTGTCGCGGGTACTTGGGCCTCCCACACAAGTGAGGCACCATTTTTACCGGGAGACCCAGGGGAACTCTGGGAGGTGGGAAATTTGGTGATGCCACAACTTTCCCACACAAAAATGTGTGAAAAAAGTGATTTTTTAAGCTAAAATTGAGGTTTGCAGGGGATTCTGGGTAAGGAAACGATGGGGGATCCACGCAAGCCATACCTCCCTGGAAGCCCCGGGGTGTCTAGTTTTCAGAAATGTATGAGTTTGGTAGGTTTCCCTAGATGGCCGCCAAGCACCGGGCAAAAAACCCAGGAGACCCCCATTGCAAAACCAGGTGGTTTTGAGATAGGTAATTTTGATTTCACCTCACTATGTTTTGGGCCCTTGCCTGTCGCGGGTACTTGGGCCTCCCACACAAGTGAGGCACCATTTTTACCGGGAGACTCAGGGGAATGCTGGGAGGTGGGAAATTTGAGTGAGCCCAGTGATGCCACAACTTTCCCACACAAAAATGTGTGAAAAAAGTGATTTCCTTAGCTAAAATTGAGGTTTGCAGGGTATTCTGGGTAAGGAAACGTTGGGGGATCCACGCAAGCCATACCTCCCTGGAAGCCCCCCGGTGTCTAGTTTTCAGAAATGTATGGGTTTGGTAGGTTTCCCTAGAGGGACGCCGAGCACCAGGCCAAAAACCCAGGTGACCCCCCTTGCAAAACCAGGTGGTTTTGAGATAGGTAATTTTGATGTCACCTCACTACGTTTTGGGCCCTTGCCTGTCGCGGGTACTTGGGCCTCCCACACAAGTGAGGCACCATTTTTACCGGGAGACCCAGGGAAATGCTGGGAGGTGGGACATTTGAGTGAGCCCAGTGATGCCACAACTTTCCCACACAAAAATGTGTGAAAAAAGGGATTTTGTCAGCTAAAATTGAGGTTTGAAGGGGATTCTGGGTAAGGAAACTTTGGGGGATCCACGCAAGCCATACCTCCCTGGAAGCCCCCGGGTGTCTAGTTTTCAGAAATGTATGGGTTTGGTAGGTTTCCCTAGATGGCCGCCGAGCACCGGGCAAAAAAACCCAGGTGACCCCCCTTGCAAAATCAGGTGGTTTTGAGATAGGCAATTTTGATGTCACCTCACTACGTTTTGGGCCCTTGCCTGTCGCGGGTACTTGGGCCTCCCACACAAGTGAGGCAGCATTTTTACCGGGAGACCCAGGGGAACGCTGGGAGGTGGGAAATTTGAGTAAGCCCGGTGATGCCACATTTTTCCCACACAAAAATGTGTGAAAAAAGTGATTTTTCCAGCTAAAATTGAGGTTTGCAGGGGATTCTGGGTAAGGAAACGTTGGGGGATCCACGCAAGCCATACCACCCTGGAAGCCCCCATGTGTCTAGTTTTCAGAAATGTATGGGTTTGGTAGGTTTCCCTAGATGTCCGCCGAGCACCGGGCCAAAAACCCAGGTGACCCCCTTGCAAAACCAGGTGGTTTTGAGATCGGCAATTTTGATGTCACCTCACTACGTTTTGGGCCCTTGCCTGTCGCGGGAACTTGGGCCTCCGACACAAGTGAGGCACCATTTTTACCGGGAGACCCAGGGGAATGCTGGGAGGTGGGAAATTTGAGTGAGCCCAGTGATGCCACAACTTTCCCACACAAAAATGTGTGAAAAAAGGGATTTTTCCAGCTAAAATTGAGGTTTGCAGGGGATTCTGTGTAAGGAAACTTTGGGGGATCCACACAAGCCATACCTCCCTGGAAGCCCCCGGGTGTCTAGTTTTCAGAAATGTATGGGTTTGGTACGTTTCTCTTGATGGCCGCCGATCACCGGGCCAAAAACCCAGGTGACCCCCTTGCAAAACCAGGTGGTTTTGAGATAGGCAATTTTGATGTCAACTCACTACGTTTTGGGCCCTTGCCTGTCGCGGGTACTTGGGCCTCCCACACAAGTGAGGCACCATTTTTACCGGGAGACCCAGGGGAACTCTGGGAGGTGGGAAATTTGGTGATGCCACAACTTTCCCACACATAAATGTGTGAAAAAAGTGATTTTTTAAGCTAAAATTGAGGTTTGCAGGGGATTCTGGGTAAGGAAACGATGGGGGATCCACGCAAGCCATACCTCCCTGGAAGCCCCCGGGTGTCTAGTTTTCAGAAATGTATGAGTTTGGTAGGTTTCCCTAGATGGCCGCCGAGCACCGGGCAAAAAACCCAGGAGACCCCCATTGCAAAACCAGGTGGTTTTGAGATAGGTAATTTTGATTTCACCTCACTACGTTTTGGGCCCTTGCCTGTCGCGGGTACTTGGGCCTCCCACACAAGTGAGGCACCATTTTTACCGGGAGACTCAGGGGAATACTGGGAGGTGGGAAATTTGAGTGAGCCCAGTGATGCCACAACTTTCCCACACAAAAATGTGTGAAAAAAGTGATTTCTTCAGCTAAAATTGAGGTTTGCAGGGTATTCTGGGTAAGGAAACGTTGGGGGAGCCACGCAAGCCATACCTCCCTGGAAGCCCCCGGGTGTCTAGTTTTCAGAAATGTATGGGTTTGGTAGGTTTCCCTAGAGGGACGCCGAGCACCAGGCCAAAAACCCAGGTGACCCCCCTTGCAAAACCAGGTGGTTTTGAGATAGGTAATTTTGATGTCACCTCACTACGTTTTGGGCCCTTGCCTGTCGCGGGTACTTGGGCCTCCCACACAAGTGAGGCACCATTTTTACCAGGAGACCCAGGGAAATGCTGGGAGGTGGGACATTTGAGTGAGCCCAGTGATGCCACAACTTTCCCACACAAAAATGTGTGAAAAAAGGGATTTTGTCAGCTAAAATTGAGGTTTGAAGGGGATTCTGGGTAAGGAAACTTTGGGGGATCCACGCAAGCCATACCTCCCTGGAAGCCCCCGGGTGTCTAGTTTTCAGAAATGTATGGGTTTGGTAGGTTTCCCTAGATGGCCGCCGAGCACCGGGCAAAAAAACCCAGGTGACCCCCCTTGCAAAACCAGGTGGTTTTGAGATAGGCAATTTTGATGTCACCTCACTACGTTTTGGGCCCTTGCCTGTCGCGGGTACTTGGGCCTCCCACACAAGTGAGGCAGCATTTTTACCGGGAGACCCAGGGGAACGCTGGGAGGTGGGAAATTTGAGTAAGCCCGGTGATGCCACATTTTTCCCACACAAAAATGTGTGAAAAAAGTGATTTTTCCAGCTAAAATTGAGGTTTGCAGGGGATTCTGGGTAAGGAAACGTTGGGGGATCCACGCAAGCCATACCACCCTGGAAGCCCCCATGTGTCTAGTTTTCAGAAATGTATGGGTTTGGTAGGTTTCCCTAGATGTCCGCGAGCACCGGGCCAAAAACCCAGGTGACCCCCTTGCAAAACCAGGTGGTTTTGAGATCGGCAATTTGGATGTCACCTCACTACGTTTTGGGCCCTTGCCTGTCGCGGGAACTTGGGCCTCCGACACAAGTGAGGCACCATTTTTACCGGGAGACCCAGGGGAATGCTGGGAGGTGGGAAATTCGAGTGAGCCCAGTGATGCCACAACTTTCCCACACAAAAATGTGTGAAAAAAGTGATTTTTCCAGCTAAAATTGAGGTTTGCAGGGGATTCTGGGTAAGGAAACGTTGGGGGATCCACGCAAGCCATACCTCCCTGGAAGCCCCCGGGTGTCTAGTTTTCAGAAATGTATGGGTTTTTTAGGTTTCCCTAGATGGCCGCCGAGCACCGGGCCAAAAACCCAGGTGACCCCCTTGCAAAACCAGGTGACTTTGAGATAGGCAATTTTGATGTCACCTCACTACGTTTTGGGCCCTTGCCTGTCGCGGGTACTTGGGCCTCCCACACAAGTGAGGCACCATTTTTACTGGGAGACCCAGGGGAACGCTGGGAGGTGGGAAATTTGGGTGAGCCCAGTGATGCCACTACTTTCCCACACAAAAATGTGTGAAAAAAGGGATATTTTCAGCTAAAATTGAGGTTTGCAGGGGATTCTGGGTAAGGAACTTTGGGGGAACCACGCAAGCCATACCTCCCTGGAAGCCCCCGGGTGTCTAGTTTTCAGAAATGTATGGGTTTGGTAGGTTTCCCTAGATGGACGCCGAGCACCGGGCCAAAAACCCAGGTGACCCCCCTTGCAAAACCAGGTGGTTTTGAGATAGGTAATTTTGATGTCACCTCACTACGTTTTGGGCCCTTGCCTGTCGCGGGTACTTGGGCCTCCCACACAAGTGAGGCACCATTTTTACCGGGAGACCCAGGGGAATGCAGGAGGTGGGAAATTTGAGTGAGCCCAGTGATGCCACAAATTTCCCACACAAAAATGTGTGAAAAAAAAAGGATTTTTCAGCTAAAATTGAGGTTTGCAGGGGATTCTGGGTAAGGAAACTTTGGGGGATCCACACAAGCCATACCTCCCTGGAAGCCCCCATGTGTCTAGTTTTCAGAAATGTATGGGTTTGGTAGGTTTCCCTAGATGTCCGCCGAGCACTGACCAAAAACCCAGGTAACCCCCTTGCAAAACCAGGTGGTTTTGAGATAGGCAATTTTGATGTCACCTCACTACGTTTTGGGCCCTTGCCTGTCGCAGGAACTTGGGCCTCCCACACAAGTGAGGCACCATTTTTACCGGGAGACCCAGGGGAACGCTGGGAGGTGGGAAATTCGAGTGAGCCCGGTGATGCCACAACTTTCCCACACAAAAATGTGTGAAAAAAGGGATTTGTTCAGCTAAAATTGAGGTTTGCAGGGGATTCTGTGTAAGGAAACTTTGGGGGATCCACACAAGCCATACCTCCCTGGAAGACCCCGGGTGTCTAGTTTTCAGAAATGTATGGGTTTGGTAGGTTTCCCTTGATGGCCGCCGAGCACCGGGCCAAAAACCCAGGTGGCCCCCCTTGCAAAACCAGGTGGTTTTGAGATAGGTAATTTTGATGTCACCTCACTACGTTTTTGGCCCTTGCCTGTCGCGGGTACTTGGGCCTCTCACACAAGTGAGGCACCATTTTTACCGGGAGACCCAGGGGAACGCTGGGAGGTGGGAAATTTGAGTGAGCCCGGTGATGCCACAACTTTCCCACACAAAAATGTGTGAAAAAAAGTGATTTCTTCAGCTAAAATTGAGGTTTGCAGGGTATTCTGGGTAAGGAAACGTTGGGGGATCCACGCAAGCCATACCTCCCTGGAAGCCCCCGGGTGTCTAGTTTTCAGAAATGTATGGGTTTGGTAGGTTTCCCTTGATGACCGCCGAGCACCGGGCCAAAAACCCAGGTGACCCCCCTTGCAAAACCAGGTGACTTTGAGATAGGCAATTTTGATGTCACCTCACTACGTTTTGGGCCCTTGCCTGTCGCGGGTACTTGGGCCTCCCACACAAGTGAGGCACCATTTTTACCGGGATACCCAGGGGAACGCTGGGAGGTGGGAAATTTGAGTGAGCCCAGTAATGCCACAACTTTCCCACAGAAAAATGTGTGAAAAAAGTGATTTTTTCAGCTAAAATTCAGGTTTGCAGGGGATTCTGTGTAAGGAAACTTTGGGGGATCCACGCAAGCCATACCTCCCTGGAAGCCCCCGGGTGTCTAGTTTTCAGAAATGTATGGGTTTGGTAGGTTTCCCTAGATGTCCGCCGAGCACCGGGCCAAAAACCCAGGTGACCCCCTTGCAAACCAGGTGACTTTGAGATAGGCAATTTTGATGTCACCTCACTACGTTTTGGGCCCTTGCCTGTCGCGGGTACTTGGGCCTCCCACACAAGTGAGGCACCATTTTTACCGGGAGACCCAGGGGAATGCTGGGAGGTGGGAAATTTGAGTGAGCCCAGTGATGCCACAACTTTCCCACACAAAAATGTGTGAAAAAAGGGATTTTTCCAGCTAAAATTGAGGTTTGCAGGGGATTCTGTGTAAGGAAACTTTGGGGGATCCACACAAGCCATACCTCCCTGGAAGCCCCCGGGTGTCTAGTTTTCAGAAATGTATGGGTTTGGTAGGTTTCTCTTGATGGCCGCCGAGCACCGGGCCAAAAACCCAGGTGACCCCCTTGCAAAACCAGGTGGTTTTGAGATAGGCAATTTTGATGTCAACTCACTACGTTTTGGGCCCTTGCCTGTCGCGGGTACTTGGGCCTCCCACACAAGTGAGGCACCATTTTTACCGGGAGACCCAGGGGAACTCTGGGAGGTGGGAAATTTGGTGATGCCACAACTTTCCCACACATAAATGTGTGAAAAAAGTGATTTTTTAAGCTAAAATTGAGGTTTGCAGGGGATTCTGGGTAAGGAAACGATGGGGGATCCACGCAAGCCATACCTCCCTGGAAGCCCCCGGGTGTCTAGTTTTCAGAAATGTATGAGTTTGGTAGGTTTCCCTAGATGGCCGCCGAGCACCGGGCAAAAAACCCAGGAGACCCCCATTGCAAAACCAGGTGGTTTTGAGATAGGTAATTTTGATTTCACCTCACTACGTTTTGGGCCCTTGCCTGTCGCGGGTACTTGGGCCTCCCACACAAGTGAGGCACCATTTTTACCGGGAGACTCAGGGGAATACTGGGAGGTGGGAAATTTGAGTGAGCCCAGTGATGCCACAACTTTCCCACACAAAAATGTGTGAAAAAAGTGATTTCTTCAGCTAAAATTGAGGTTTGCAGGGTATTCTGGGTAAGGAAACGTTGGGGGAGCCACGCAAGCCATACCTCCCTGGAAGCCCCCGGGTGTCTAGTTTTCAGAAATGTATGGGTTTGGTAGGTTTCCCTAGAGGGACGCCGAGCACCAGGCCAAAAACCCAGGTGACCCCCCTTGCAAAACCAGGTGGTTTTGAGATAGGTAATTTTGATGTCACCTCACTACGTTTTGGGCCCTTGCCTGTCGCGGGTACTTGGGCCTCCCACACAAGTGAGGCACCATTTTTACCGGGAGACCCAGGGAAATGCTGGGAGGTGGGACATTTGAGTGAGCCCAGTGATGCCACAACTTTCCCACACAAAAATGTGTGAAAAAAGGGATTTTGTCAGCTAAAATTGAGGTTTGAAGGGGATTCTGGGTAAGGAAACTTTGGGGGATCCACGCAAGCCATACCTCCCTGGAAGCCCCCGGGTGTCTAGTTTTCAGAAATGTATGGGTTTGGTAGGTTTCCCTAGATGGCCGCCGAGCACCGGGCAAAAAAACCCAGGTGACCCCCCTTGCAAAACCAGGTGGTTTTGAGATAGGCAATTTTGATGTCACCTCACTACGTTTTGGGCCCTTGCCTGTCGCGGGTACTTGGGCCTCCCACACAAGTGAGGCAGCATTTTTACCGGGAGACCCAGGGGAACGCTGGGAGGTGGGAAATTTGAGTAAGCCCGGTGATGCCACATTTTTCCCACACAAAAATGTGTGAAAAAAGTGATTTTTCCAGCTAAAATTGAGGTTTGCAGGGGATTCTGGGTAAGGAAACGTTGGGGGATCCACGCAAGCCATACCACCCTGGAAGCCCCCATGTGTCTAGTTTTCAGAAATGTATGGGTTTGGTAGGTTTCCCTAGATGTCCGCGAGCACCGGGCCAAAAACCCAGGTGACCCCCTTGCAAAACCAGGTGGTTTTGAGATAGGTAATTTTGATGTCACCTCACTACGTTTTGGGCCCTTGCCTGTCGCGGGTACTTGGGCCTCCCACACAAGTGAGGCACCATTTTTACCAGGAGACCCAGGGGAAAGCTGGGAGGTGGGAAATTCGAGTGAGCCCGGTGATGCCACAACTTTCCCACACAAAAATGTGTGAAAAAAGTGATTTTTCCAGCTAAAATTGAGGTTTGCAGGGGATTCTGGGTAAGGAAACGTTAGGGAATCCACGCAAGCCATACCACCCTGGAAGCCCCCATGTGTCTAGTTTTCAGAAATGTATGGGTTTGGTAGGTTTCCCTAGATGTCCGCCGATCACCGGGCCAAAAACCCAGGTGACCCCCTTGCAAAATCAGGTGGTTTTGAGATAGGCAATTTTGATGTCACCTCACTACGTTTTGGGCCCTTGCCTGTCGCAGGAACTTGGGCCTCCCACACAAGTGAGGCACCATTTTTACCGGGAGACCCAGGGGAACGCTGGGAGGTGGGAAATTCGAGTGAGCCCGGTGATGCCACAACTTTCCCACACAAAAATGTGTGAAAAAAGTGATTTTTCCAGCTAAAATTGAGGTTTGCAGGGGATTCTGGGTAAGGAAACATTGGGGGATCCACGCAAGCCATACCTCCCTGGAAACCCCCGGGTGTCTAGTTTTCAGAAATGTATGGGTTTGGTAGGTTTCCCTAGATGGCCGCCGAGCACCGGGCCAAAAACCCAGGTGACCCCCTTGCAAAACCAGGTGACTTTGAGATAGGCAATTTTGATGTCACCTCACTACGTTTTGGGCCCTTGCCTGTCGCGGGTACTTGGGCCTCCCACACAAGTGAGGCACCATTTTTACTGGGAGACCCAGGGGAACGCTGGGAGGTGGGAAATTTGAGTGAGCCCACTGATGCCACTAATTTCCCACACAAAAATGTGTGAAAAAAGGGATATTTTCAGCTAAAATTGAGGTTTGCAGGGGATTCTGGGTAAGGAACTTTGGGGGAACCACGCAAGCCATACCTCCCTGGAAGCCCCCGGGTGTCTAGTTTTCAGAAATGTATGGGTTTGGTAGGTTTCCCTAGATGGACGCCGAGCACCGGGCCAAAAACCCAGGTGACCCCCCTTGCAAAACCAGGTGGTTTTGAGATAGGTAATTTTGATGTCACCTCACTACGTTTTGGGCCCTTGCCTGTCGCGGGTACTTGGGCCTCCCACACAAGTGAGGCACCATTTTTACCGGGAGACCCAGGGGAATGCTGGGAGGTGGGAAATTTGAGTGAGCCCAGTGATGCCACAAATTTCCCACACAAAAATGTGTGAAAAAAAGGGATTTTTTCAGCTAAAATTGAGGTTTGCAGGGGATTCTGGGTAAGGAAACTTTGGGGGATCCACACAAGCCATACCTCCCTTGAAGCCCCCGGGTGTCTAGTTTTCAGAAATGTATGGGTTTGGTAGGTTTCCCTAGATGTCCACCGAGCACCGACCAAAAACCCAGGTAACCCCCTTGCAAAACCAGGTGGTTTTGAGATAGGCAATTTTGATGTCACCTCACTACATTTTGGGCCCTTGCCTGTCGCCGGAACTTGGGCCTCCCACACAAGTGAGGCACCATTTTTACCGGGAGACCCAGGGGAACGCTGGGAGGTGGGAAATTCGAGTGAGCCCGGTGATGCCACAACTTTCCCACACAAAAATGTGTGAAAAAAGGGATTTGTTCAGCTAAAATTGAGGTTTGCAGGGGATTCTGTGTAAGGAAACTTTGGGGGATCCACACAAGCCATACCTCCCTGGAAGACCCCGGGTGTCTAGTTTTCATAAATGTATGGGTTTGGTAGGTTTCCCTTGATTGCCGCCGAGCACCAGCCCAAAAACCCAGGTGGCCCCCCTTGCAAAACCAGGTGGTTTTGAGATAGGTAATTTTGATGTCACCTCACTACGTTTTTGGCCCTTGCCTGTCGCGGGTACTTGGGCCTCCCACACAAGTGAGGCACCATTTTTACCGGGAGACCCAGGGGAATGCTGGGAGGTGGGAAATTTGAGTGAGCCCGGTGATGCCACAACTTTCCCACACAAAAATGTGTGAAAAAAGTGATTTCTTCAGCTAAAATTGAGGTTTGCAGGGTATTCTGGGTAAGGAAACGTTGGGGGATCCACGCAAGCCATACCTCCCTGGAAGCCCCCGGGTGTCTAGTTTTCAGAAATGTATGGGTTTGGTAGGTTTCCCTTGATGGCCGCCGAGCACCGGGCCAAAAACCCAGGTGACCCCCCTTGCAAAACCAGGTGGTTTTGAGATAGGTAATTTTGATGTCACCTCACTACGTTTTTGGCCCTTGCCTATCGCGGATACTTGAGCCTCCCACACAAGTGAGGCACCATTTTTACCGGGAGACCCAGGGGAATGCTGGGAGGTGGGAAATTTGAGTGAGCCCAGTGATGCCACAAATTTCCCACACAAAAATGTGTGAAAAAAAGGGATTTTTTCAGCTAAAATTGAGGTTTGCAGGGGATTCTGGGTAAGGAAACTTTGGGGGATCCACACAAGCCATACCTCCCTGGAAGCCCCCGGGTGTCTAGTTTTCAGAAATGTATGGGTTTGGTAGGTTTCCCTAGATGTCCACCGAGCACCGACCAAAAACCCAGGTAACCCCCTTGCAAAACCAGGTGGTTTTGAGATAGGCAATTTTGATGTCACCTCACTACGTTTTGGGCCCTTGCCTGTCGCCGGAACTTGGGCCTCCCACACAAGTGAGGCACCATTTTTACCGGGAGACCCAGGGGAACGCTGGGAGGTGGGAAATTCGAGTGAGCCCGGTGATGCCACAACACTCCCACACAAAAATGTGTGAAAAAAGGGATTTGTTCAGCTAAAATTGAGGTTTGCAGGGGATTCTGTGTAAGGAAACTTTGGGGGATCCACACAAGCCATACCTCCCTGGAAGACCCCGGGTGTCTAGTTTTCAGAAATGTATGGGTTTGGTAGGTTTCCCTTGATTGCCGCCGAGCACCAGCCCAAAAACCCAGGTGGCCCCCCTTGCAAAACCAGGTGGTTTTGAGATAGGTAATTTTGATGTCACCTCACTACGTTTTTGGCCCTTGCCTGTCGCGGGTACTTGGGCCTCCCACACAAGTGAGGCACCATTTTTACCGGGAGACCCAGGGTAACGCTGGGAGGTGGGAAATTTGAGTGAGCCCGGTGATGCCACAACTTTCCCACACAAAAATGTGTGAAAAAAGTGATTTCTTCAGCTAAAATTGAGGTTTGCAGGGTATTCTGGGTAAGGAAACGTTGGGGGATCCACGCAAGCCATACCTCCCTGGAAGCCCCCGGGTGTCTAGTTTTCAGAAATGTATGGGTTTGGTAGGTTTCCCTTGATGGCCGCCGAGCACCGGGCCAAAAACCCAGGTGACCCCCCTTGCAAAACCAGGTGGTTTTGAGATAGGTAATTTTGATGTCACCTCACTACGTTTTTGGCCCTTGCCTATCGCGGATACTTGAGCCTCCCACACAAGTGAGGCACCATTTTTACCGGGAGACCCAGGGGAATGCTGGGAGGTGGAAAATTTGGTGATGCCACAACTTTCCCACACAAAAATGTGTGAAAAAAGTGATTTTTTAAGCTAAAATTAAGGTTTGCAGGGGATTCTGGGTAAGGAAACGATGGGGGATCCACGCAAGCCATACTTCCCTGGAAGCCCCCGGGTGTCTAGTTTTCAGAAATGTATGGGTTTGGTAGGTTTCCCTAGATGTCCGCTGAGCACCGGGCCAAAAACCCAGGTGACCCCCTTGCAAAACCAGGTGGTTTTGAGATAGGCAATTTTGATGTCACCTCACTACTTTTTGGGCCCTTGCCTGTCGCGGGAACTTGGGCCTCCCACACAAGTGAGGCACCATTTTTACCGGGAGACCCAGGGGAATGCTGGGAGGTGGGAAATTCGAGTGGGCCCAGTGATGCCACAACTTTCCCACACAAAAATGTGTGATGAAAGTGATTTTTCCAGCTTAAATTGAGGTTTGCAGGGGATTCTGGGTAAGGAAACGTTGGGGGATCCACGCAAGCCATACCTCCCTGGAAGCCCCCGGGTGTCTAGTTTTCAGAAATGTATGGGTTTGGTAGGTTTCCCTAGATGGCCGCCGAGCACCGGGCCAAAAACCCAGGTGACCCCCTTGCAAAACCAGGTGACTTTGAGATAGGCAATTTTGATGTCACCTCACTACGTTTTGGGCCCTTGCCTGTCGTGGGTACTTGGGCCTCCCACACAAGTGAGGCACCATTTTTACCGGGAGACCCAGGGGAATGCTGGGAGGTGGGACATTTGAGTGAGCCCAGTGATGCCACAACTCTCCCACACAAAAATGTGTGAAAAAAGGGATTTTGTCAGCTAAAATTGAGGTTTGCAGGGGATTCTGGGTAAGGAAACTTTGGGGGATCTATGCAAGCCATACCTCCCTGGAAGCCCCCATGTGTCTAGTTTTCGGAAATGTATGGGTTTGGTAGGTTTCCCTAGATGTCCTCCGATCACCGGGCCAAAAACCCAGGTGACCCCCTTTCAAAACCAGGTGGTTTTGAGATAGGCAATTTTGATGTCACCTCACTACGTTTTGGGCCCTTGCCTGTCGCAGGAACTTGGGCCTCCCACACAAGTGAGGCACCATTTTTACCGGGAGACCCAGGGGAACGCTGGGAGGTGGGAAATTCGAGTGAGCCCGGTGATGCCACAACTTTCCCACACAAAAATGTGTGAAAAAAGTGATTTTTCCAGCTAAAATTGAGGTTTGCAGGGGATTCTGGGTAAGGAAACGTTGGAGGATCCACGCAAGCTATACCTCCCTGGAAGCCCCCGGGTGTCTAGTTTTCAGAAATGTATGGGTTTGGTAGGTTTCCCTAGATGGCCGCCGAGCACCGGGCCAAAAACCCAGGTGACCCCCTTGCAAAACCAGGTGACTTTGAGATAGGCAATTTTGATGTCACCTCACTACGTTTTGGGCCCTTGCCTGTCGCGGGTACTTGGGCCTCCCACACAAGTGAGGCACCATTTTTACGGGGAGACCCAGGGGAACGCTCAGAGGTGGGAAATTTGAGTGAGCCCGGTGATGCCACAACTTTCCCACTCAAAAATGTGTGAAAAAAGTGATTATTTTCAGCTAAAATTGAGGTTTGCGAGGGGATTCTGGGTAAGGAAACGTTGGGGGATCCACGCAAGCCATACCTCCCTGGAAGCCCCCGGGTGTCTAGTTTTCAGAAATGTATGGGTTTGGTAGGTTTCCCCAGATGGCAGCCGAGCACCGTGCCAAAAATCCAGGTGACCCCCCTTGCAAAACCAGGTGACTTTGAGATAGGCAATTTTGATGTCACCTCACTACGTTTTGGGCCCTTGCCTGTCGCGGGTACTTGGGCCTCCCACACAAGTGAGGCACCATTTTTACCGGGAGACCCAGGGGAACGCTGGGAGGTGGGAAATTTGAGTGAGCCCAGTGATGCCACTACTTTCCCACACACAAATGTGTGAAAAAAGTGATTTTTGCAGCTAAAATTGAGGTTTGCAGGGGATTCTGGGTAAGGAAACGTTGGGGGATCCACGCAAGCCATACCTCCCTGGAAGCCCCCGGGTGTCTAGTTTACCGAAATGTATGGATTTGGTAGGTTTCCCAAGATGGCCGCCGAGCACCGGGCCAAAAACCCAGGTGACCCCCTTGCAAAACCAGGTGACTTTGAGATAGGCAATTTTGATGTCACCTCACTACGTTTTGGGCCCTTGCCCGTCGTGGGTACTTGGGCCTTCCACACAAGTGAGGCACCATTTTTACCGGGAGACCCAGGGGAATGCTGGGAGGTGGGAAACTTGAGTGAGCCCAGTGATGCCACAACTTCCCCACACAAAAATATGTGAAAAAAGGGATTTTTTCAGCTACAATTGAGGTTTGCAGGGGATTCTGGGTAAGGAAACTTTGGGGGATCCATGCAAGCCATACCTCCCTGGAAGCCCCCGGGTGTCTAGTTTTCAGAAATGTATGGGTTTGGTAGGTTTCCCTAGATGGCCGCCGAGCAACGGGCAAGAAACCCAGGTGACCCCATTTGCAAAACCAGGTGGTTTTGAGATAGGCAATTTTGATGTCACCTCACTACGTTTTGGGCCCTTGCCTGTCGCGGGTACTTGGGCCTCCCACACAAGTGAGGCACCATTTTTACCGGGAGACCCAGGGGAACGCTGGGAGGTGGGAAATTTGAGTGAGCCCAGTGATGCCACAACTTTCCCACACAAAAATGTGTGAAAAAAGTGATTTTTGCAGCTAAAATTGAGGTTTGCAGGGGATTCTGGGTAGGGAAACGTTGGGGGATCCACGCAAGCCATACCTCCCTGGAAGCCCCCGGGTGTCTAGTTTTCAGAAATGTATGGGTTTGGTAGGTTTCCCTAGATGACCGCCGAGCACCGGGCCAAAAACCCAGGTGACCCCCTTGCAAAACCAGGTGACTTTGAGATAGGCAATTTTGATGTCACCTCACTACGTTTTGGGCCCTTGCCTGTCGCGGGTACTTGGGCCTCCCACACAAGTGAGGCACCATTTTTACCGGGAGTCCCAGGGGAATGCTGAGAGGTGGGAAATTTGAGTGAGCCCAGTGATGCCACAACTTCCCCACACAAAAATGTGTGAAAAAAGGGATTTTTTCAGCTAAAATTGAGGTTTGCAGGGGATTCTGTGTAAGGAAACTTTGGGGGATCCATGCAAGCCATACCTCCCTGGAAGCCCCCGGGTGTCTAGTTTCAGAAATGTATGGGTTTGGTAGGTTTCCCTAGATGGACGCCAAGCACCGGGCCAAAAACCCAGGTGACCCCCCCTTGCAAAACCAGGTGGTTTTGAGATAGGTAATTTTGATGTCACCTCACTACGTTTTGGGCCCTTGCTTGTCGCGGGTACTTGGGCCTCCCACACAAGTGAGGCACCATTTTTACCGGGAGACCCAGGGGAATGCTGGGAGTTGGGAAATTTGAGTGAGCCCGGTGATGCCACAACTTTCCCACAAAAAATGTGTGAAAAAAAGGATTTCTTCAGCTAAAATTGAGGTTTGCAGGGGATTCTGGGTAAGGAAACGTTGGGGGATCCACCCAAGCCATACTTCCCTGGAAGCCCCTGGGTGTCTAGTTTTCAGAAATGTATGGATTTGGTAGGTCTCCCTAGATGGCCGCCGAGCACCGGGCAAAAAACCCAGGTGACCCCCCTTGCAAAACCAGGTGGTTTTGAGATAGGCAATTTTGATGTCACCTCACTACGTTTTGGGCCCTTGCCTGTCGCGGGTACTTGGGCCTCCCACACAAGTGAGGCACCATTTTTACCGGGAGACCCAGGGGAACGCTGGGAGATGGGAAATTTGAGTGAGCCCGGTGATGCCACAACTTTCCCACACAAAAATGTGTGAAAAAAGTGATTTTTCCAGCTAAAATTGAGGTTTGCAGGGGATTCTGGGTAAGGAAACGTTGGGGGATCCACGCAAGCCATACCACCCTGGAAGCCCCCATGTGTCTAGTTTTCAGAAATGTATGGGTTTGGTAGGTTTTCCTAGATGTCCGCCGATCACCGGGCCAAAAACCCAGGTGACCCCCTTGCAAAACCAGGTGGTTTTGAGATAGGCAATTTTGATGTCACCTCACTACGCTTTGGGCCCTTGCCTGTCACGGGAACTTGGACCTCCCACACAAGTGAGGCACCATTTTTACCGGGAGACCCAGGGGAACGCTGGGAGGTGGGAAATTCGAGTGAGCCCGGTGATGCCACAACTTTCCCACACAAAAATGTGTGATGAAAGTGATTTTTCCAGCTAATATTGAGGTTTGCAGGGGATTCTGGGTAAGGAAACGTTGGGGGATCCACGCAAGCCATACCTCCCTGGAAGCCCCCGGGTGTCTAGTTTTCAGACATGTATGGGTTTGGTAGGTTTCCCTAGATGGCCGCCGAGCACCGGGCCAAAAACCCAGGTGACCCCCTTGCAAAACCAGGTGACTTTGAGATAGGCAATTTTGATGTCACCTCACTACGTTTTGGGCCCTTGCCTGTCGCGGGTACTTGGGCCTCCCACACAAGTGAGGCACCATTTTTACCGGGAGACCCAGGGGGATGCTCGGAGGGGGGACATTTGAGTGAGCCTGGTGATGCCACAACTTTCCCACACAAAAATGTGTGAAAAAAGGGATTTTTTCAGCTAAAATTGAGGTTTGCAGGGGATTCTTGGTAAGGAAACTTTGGTGGATCCATGCAAGCCATACCTCCCTGGAAGCCCCCATGTGTCTAGTTTTCAGAAATGTATGGGTTTGGTAGGTTTTCCTAGATGTCCGCCGATCACCGGGCCAAAAACCCAGGTGACCCCCTTGCAAAACAAGGTGGTTTTGAGATAGGCAATTTTGATGTCACCTCACTACGTTTTGGGCCCTTGCCTGTCGCAGGAACTTGGGCCTCCCACACAAGTGAGGAACCATTATTACCGGGAGACCCAGGGGAACGCTGGGAGGTGGGAAATTCGAGTGAGCCCGGTGATGCCACAACTTTCCCACACAAAAATGTGTGAAAAAAGTGATTTTTCCAGCTAAAATTGAGGTTTGCAAAGGATTCTGGGTAAGGAAACGTTGGGGGATCCACGCAAGCCATACCTCCCTGGAAGCCCCCGGGTGTCTAGTTTTCAGAAATGTATGGGTTTGGTAGGTTTCCCTAGATGGCCGCCGAGCACCGGGCCAAAAATCCAGGTGACCCCCCTTGCAAAACCAGGTGACTTTAAGATAGGCAATTTTGATGTCACCTCACTACGTTTTGGGCCCTTGCCTGTCGCGGGTACTTGGGCCTCCCACACAAGTGAGGCACCATTTTTACCGGGAGACGCAGGGGAACGCTGGGAGGTGGGAAATTTGAGTGAGCCCAGTGATGCCACTACTTTCCCACACAAAAATGTGAGAAAAAAGTGATTTTTGCAGCTAAAATTGAGGTTTGCAGGGGATTCTGGGTAAGGAAACTTTGGGGGATCCACGCAAGCCATACCTCCCTGGAAGCCCCCAGTTGTCTAGTTTTCAGAAATGTAAGGGTTTGGTAGGTTTCCCTAGATGTCCGCCGAGCACCGACCAAAAACCCAGGTGACCCCCTTGCAAAAGCAGGTGGTTTTGAGATAGGCAATTTTGATGTCACCTCACTACGTTTTGGGCCCTTGCCTGTCGCGGGTACTTGGGCCTCCCACACAAGTGAGGCACCATTTTTACCGGGAGACCCAGGGGAACGCTGGGAGGTGGGAAATTTGGTGATGCCACAACTTTCCCACACAAAAATGCGTGAAAAAAGTGATTTTTTAAGCTAAAATTGAGGTTTGCAGGGGATTCTGGGTAAGGAAACGATGGGGGATCCATGCAAGCCATACCTCCCTGGAAGCCCCTGGGTGTCTAGTTTTCAGAAATGTATGGGTTTGGTAGGTTTCCCTAGATGGCCACCGAGCACCGGGCCAAAAACCCAGGAGAAACCCCTTGCAAAACCAGGTGGTTTTGAGATAGGTAATTTTGATTTCACCTCACTACTTTTTGGGCCCTTGCCTGTCGCGGGTACTTGGGCCTCCCACACAAGTGAGGCACCATTTTTACCGGGAGACCCAGGGGAATGCTGGGAGGTGGGAAATTTGAGTGAGCCCAGTGATGCCACAACTTTCCCACACAAAAATGTGTGAAAAAAGGGATTTTTTCAGCTAAAATTGAGGTTTGCAGGGGATTCTATTAAGGAAACTTTGGGGGATCCACGCAAGCCATACCTCCCTGGAAGGCCCCGAGTGTCTAGTTTTCAGAAATGTATGGGTTTGGTTGGTTTCCCTTGATGACCGCCGAGCACCGGGCCAAAAACCCAGGTGACCCCCTTGCAAAACCAGGTGACTTTGAGATAGGCAATTTTGATGTCACCTCACTACGTTTTGGGCCCTTGCCTGTCGCGGGTACTTGGGCCTCCCACACAAGTGAGGCACCATTTTTACTGAGAGACCCAGGGGAACGCTGGGAGGTGGGAAATTTGAGTGAGCCCAGTGATGCCACTACTTTCCCACACAAAAATGTGTGAAAAAAGGGATATTTTCAGCTAAAATTGAGGTTTGCAGGGGATTCTGGGTAAGGAACTTTGGGGGAACCACGCAAGCCATACCTCCCTGGAAGCCCCCGGGTGTCTAGTTTTCAGAAATGTATGGGTTTGGTAGGTTTCCCTAAATGGACGCCGAGCACCGGGCCAAAAACCCAGGTGACCCCCCTTGCAAAACCAGGTGGTTTTGAGATAGGTAATTTTGATGTCACCTCACTACGTTTTGGGCCCTTGCCTGTCGCGGGTACTTGGGCCTCCCACACAAGTGAGGCACCATTTTTACCGGGAGACCCAGGGGAATGCTGGGAGGTGGGAAATTTGAGTGAGCCCAGTGATGCCACAAATTTCCCACACAAAAATGTGTGAAAAAAAGGGGTTTTTTCAGCTAAAATTGAGGTTTGCAAGGGATTCTGGGTAAGGAAACTTTGGGGGATCCACGCAAGCCATACCTCCCTGGAAGCCCCCGGGTGTCTAGTTTTCAGAAATGTATGGGTTTGGTAGGTTTCCCTAGATGTCCGCCGAGCACCGACCAAAAACCCAGGTGACCCCTTGCAAAACCAGGTGGTTTTGAGATAGGCAATTTTGATGTCACCTCACTACGTGTTGGGCCCTTGCCTGTCGCAGGTACTTGGGCCTCCCACACAAGTGAGGCACCATTTTTACCGGGAGACCCAGGGGAACGCTGGGAGGTGGGAAATTTGAGTGAGCCCGGTGATGCCACAACTTTCCCACACAAAAATGTGTGAAAAAAGGGATTTTTTCAGCTAAAATTGAGGTTTGCAGGGGATTCTGTGTAAGGAAACTTTGGGGGATCCACACAAGCCATACCTCCCTGGAAGCCCCCGGGTGTCTAGTTTTCAGAAATGTATGGGTTTGGTAGGTTTCCCTTGATGGCCGCCGAGCACCGGGCCAAAAACCCAGGTGACCCCCCTTGCAAAACCAGGTGGTTTTGAGATAGGTAATTTTGATGTCACCTCACTACGTTTTGGGCCCTTGCCTGTCGCGGGTACTTGGGCCTCCCACACAAGTGAGGCACCATTTTTACCGGGAGACCCAGCGGAACGCTGGGAGGTGGGAAATTTGGTGATGCCACAACTTTCCCACACAAAAATGTGTGAAAAAAGTGATTTTTTAAGCTAAAATTGAGGTTTGCAGGGGATTCTGGGTAAGGAAACGATGGGGGATCCATGCAAGCCATACCTCCCTGGAAGCCCCCGGGTGTCTAGTTTTCAGAAATGTATGGGTTTGGTAGGTTTCCCTAGATGGCCGCCGAGCACCGGGCCAAAAACCCAGGTGACCCCATTGCAAAACCAGGTGACTTTGAGATAGGCAATTTTGATGTCACCTCACTACGTTTTGGGCCCTTGCCTGTCGCGGGTACTTGGGCCTCCCACACAAGTGAGGCACCATTTTTACCGGGAGACCCAGGGGGACGCTCAGAGGTGGGAAATTTGAGTGAGCCCGGTGATGCCACAACTTTCCCACACAAAAATGTGTGAATAAAGTAATTTTTCCAGCTAAAATTGAGGTTTGCAGGGGATTCTGGGTAAGGAAACGTTGGGGGATCCGCACAAGGCATATCTCCCTGGAAGCCCCCGGGTGTCTAGTTTTCAGAAATGTATGGGTTTGGTAGGTTTCCCCAGATGGACGCCGAGCACCGGGCAAAAAACCCAGGTGACCCCCTTGCAAAACCAGGTGGTTTTAAGATAGGTAATTTTGATGTCACCTCACTACGTTTTGGGCCCTTGCCTGTCGCGGGTACTTGGGCCTCCCACACAATTGAGGCACCATTTTTACCGGGAGACCCAGGGGAACGCTGGGAGGTGGGAAATTTGAGTGAGCCCGGTGATGCCACAACTTTCCCACACAAAAATGTGTGAAAAAAGTGATTTTTCCAGCTAAAATTGAGGTTTGCAGGGGATTCTGGGTAAGGAAACGTTGGGGGATCCACGCAAGCCATACCACCCTGGAAGACCCCATGTGTCTAGTTTTCAGAAATGTATGGGTTTGGTAGGTTTCCCTAGATGTCCGCCGGTCACCGGGCCAAAAACCCAGGTGACCCCCTTGCAAAACCAGGTGGTTTTGAGATAGGCAATTTTGATGTCACCTCACTACGTTTTGGGCCCTTGCCTGTCGCGGGTACTTGGGCCTCCCACACAAGTGAGGCACCATTTTTACCGGGAGACCCAGGGGAACGCTCAGAGGTGGGAAATTTGAGTGAGCCCGGTGATGCCACAACTTTCCCCACACAAAAATGTGTGAAAAAAGTGATTTTTTTCAGCTAAAATTGAGGTTTGCAGGGGATTCTGGGTAAGGAAACGTTGGGGGATCCAAGCAAGCCATACCTCCCTGGAAGCCCCCGGGTGTCTAGTTTTCAGAAATGTATGGGTTTGGTAGGTTTCCCCAGATGGCCGCCGAGCACCGGGCCATAAATCCAGGTGACCCCCCTTGCAAAACCAGGTGACTTTGAGATAGGCAATTTTGATGTCACCTCACTACGTTTTGGGCCCTTGCCTGTCGCGGGTACTTGGGCCTACCACACAAGTGAGGCACCATTTTTACCGGGAGATGCAGGGGAACGCTGGGAGGTGGGAAATTGAGTGAGCCCAGTGATGCCACAACTTTCCCACACAAAAATGTGTGAAAAAAGGGATTTTTTCAGCTAAAATTGAGGTTTGCAGGGGATTCTGTGTAAGGAAACTTTGTGGGATCCACACAAGCCATACCTCCCTGGAAGCCCCCGGGTGTCTAGTTTTCAGAAATGTATGGGTTTGGTAGGTTTCCCTTGATGGCCGCCGAGCACCGGGCCAAAAACCCAGGTGACCCCCCTTGCAAAACCAGGTGGTTTTGAGATAGGTAATTTTGATGTCACCTCACTACGTTTTGGGCCCTTGCCTGTCGCGGGTACTTGGGCCTCCCACACAAGTGAGGCACCATTTTTACCGGGAGACCCAGGGGAATGCTGGGAGGTGGGAAATTTGAGTGAGCCCAGTGATGCCACAACTTTCCCACACAAAAATGTGTGAAAAAAGGGATATTTTCAGCCAAAATTGAGGTTTGCAGGGGATTCTCGGTAAGGAACTTTGGGGGAACCACGCAAGCCATACCTCCCTGGAAGCCCCCGGGTGTCTAGTTTTCAGAAATGTATGGGTTTGGTAGGTTTCCCTAGATGGACGCTGAGCACCGGGCCAAAAACCCAGGTGACCCCCCTTGCAAAACCAGGTGGTTTTGAGATAGGTAATTTTGATGTCACCTCACTACGTTTTGGGCCCTTGCCTGTCGCGGGTACTTGGGCCTCCCACACAAGTGAGGCACCATTTTTACCGCGAGACCCAGGGGAATGCTGGGAGGTGGGAAATTTGAGTGAGCCCAGTGATGCCACAACTTTCCCACACAAAAATGTGTGAAAAAAGTGATTTTTCCAGCTAAAATTGAGGTTTGCAGGGGATTCTGGGCAAGGAAACGTTGGGGGATCCACGCAAGCCATACCACCCTGGAAGCCCCCATGTGTCTAGTTTTCAGAAATGTATGGGTTTGGTAGGTTTCCCTAGATGTCCGCCGATCACCGGGCCAAAAACCCAGGTGACCCCCTTGCAAAACCAGGTGGTTTTGAGATAGGCAATTTTGATGTCACCTCACTACGTTTTGGGCCCTTGCCTGTCGCGGGTACTTGGGCCTCCCACACAAGTGAGGCACCATTTTTACTGGGAGACCCAGGGGAATGCTGGGAGGTGGGAAATTTGAGTGAGCCCAGTGATGCCACTACTTTCCCACACAAAAATGTGTGAAAAAAGGGATATTTTCAGCCAAAATTGAGGTTTGCAGGGGATTCTGGGTAAGGAACTTTGGGGGAACCATGCAAGCCATACCTCCCTGGAAGCCCCCGGGTGTCTAGTTTTCAGAAATGTATGGGTTTGGTAGGTTTCCCTAGATGGACGCTGAGCACCGGGCCAAAAATCCAGGTGACCCCCCTTGCAAAACCAGGTGACTTTGAGATAGGCAATTTTGATGTCACCTCACTACGTTTTGGGCCCTTGCCTGTCGCGGGTACTTGGGCCTCCCACACAAGTGAGGCACCATTTTTACCGGGAGACCCAGGGGAACGCTGGGAGGTGGGAAATTTGAGTGAGCCCAGTGATGCCACTACTTTCCCACACACAAATGTGTGAAAAAAGTGATTTTTGCAGCTAAAATTGAGGTTTGCAGGGGATTCTGGGTAAGGAAACGTTGGGGGATCCACGCAAGCCATACCTCCCTGGAAGCCCCCGGGTGTCTAGTTTACAGAAATGTATGGATTTGGTAGGTTTCCTGTTAGACCTGGCACCTTGGCGTGAGTTTCCCTTCCACTTTTTGATGGTGTGCCTCGACTGTTTTGCTGGTGTTGTCCGCTCAGGGCACTGCGCCACGGCTAATCCGTGCCGCAGTGCAAGTGCTCCCGAAGTAAAATGTACCTGTAATTGATGTCCATGATTGGTTTATTGGATTCACTGTCAGTCCCCAGTAAAGTGCACCAGGGGTGCCAGGGCTTGTGAATGCCAATGCTGCTGGTGGGCTTGCAGCGCTGGTTGCGCCACCCACGGAAGCGGCCTTGTAAAGTGTGTCTAGGGTCTGGCACCGCAGACCCTGTGCGCGGTCTGGGACCGTCGCGCTGACTGTGCAAGTGCCCCCACTTGCCAGTCCCTAAACCTTCCCTTACCTACATATTAGCCACCCCTCTGGTAGGCCCAAGGGCAGGGTGCGTTGTAGGCATAAGGTAGGACATGCCCTGATGTGTGTGGCATGTCTTAGTAGTGAATTACAGCCCTTGTCGTTTTTCACTATTGAAGGCTACCTGCTCTCCATAGGCCAGAATGGGCTGCTGGGATCACGCCAACGCTGTGACCCCAGTGGACTCAGAGAGCATGGTAGAAGTGTCAAGTTTAGTATGCCTGAACTCAGGATGATAAAATACTTCTTGTAGTCAAGTCTATTTTAGTATCCTGGGTTTGTAAATACTACTTTTAGAAAGTTAGTATTTACTGACCTGACCATCTCAGTCCGCCTCTGCTGTGTGTATGTGTTCTGCCTGGCAACAGTAAGGAGCAGGGTTGGGGAATCCCCAGAGACAGGTTGGCTGCCAGGTGGTGGGTAGAGAGATTACACCTGGATGGGTGGGAGGAGTACACCTTGACTCTTGAATAGACCTGTGCTCTGCCACCACAAAGCCGGCGCCACCCCCTGTGGGGCGGCTGATGTCTCTGCCCTGCTGCTGAAAGGAAAGAGCAGAGTCACCATAACAAAGTGCTCCAGAACTGGACTGAGCCAGGCCTAGGCCCCCTGGCGCTAAAGAACAAAAGAATCATGGTATAAAAGTAGGAGCCTGGCTCCTAAGAAATCAGAATCCTGTTTACCACAAAGAACCTCTGCCCGACTAGAAGGAGAAGAAGACGCTGGAGGAGCTGGCCTGCTGCTTGCCTTGCTGAGAAAGGAGAGGAAGAGACTTACTGAGAAGACTTTGCTACTTTGTGCTTGAACATTCTCCAAGGGCTTGATCTGAGCTTGCCCCCTGAACTGAACCCCAGGAACAGTGGGTTCTCTGTGCTTTTGCTCGTCCTCCAATTCGAGCCGTGTGTGCATCCCGCTGGAAAGAGACTGCGCCCCTCATCGTCCCTCCTAGGGCCGTGACACTCAGAAGCTCGCCTGCCTCAAACCCGTGAGAGCCCCGCTCCGTCCCGAGCCGCTCTCTGTCCCCGGGCCAGGCCGCCTGCATCCCTGTCACCGCCTGCTACTGGAGCGCGCTGACCGCGCTATCACCCCTCCCGCCGGAAGCCGTCCGACGACTGTGATCTACGCCGGGTCATCCAGCTGCACTGACTGTGCCCTGCGACCCCGCTTCGCTATCCCCGGACATCTCAGGCCGCGCCGCCCCCGCTGTGGAGACCCTCCTGCACCGCCGTGCTAAAGGGTCGCTGGCTGCGCCTGCCTACGTGCCCACACCTGCTGATTGAGGACCCAAGAACACTTCTTAAGCCGAGAGTCGCACCGACCTGTGCCGGCTCTCCACATCACGAAAGAAGTTCCAGTATCGGGCTCGGGGCCCGCAACGCCTTATTTCCCCCGTTCGCAGGAACCGATCTCTGTGAGTACTGGAACTACAAGTAAAGAGACTACAAAGTATCCATTTGAAACTACGAACCCAGAACATTTGCCTGCTGTATAACCTGGCGGCCTAGCGAAAACGTTATTGGTCTTGTGATAAGTCTGCTGAGATATACATACCTTATTTTTACATAAAGAAGCGTATTTTGATATATATCCAAGTCTGGTGTCCGTTTCTGGGGGGATTGATGTATTTACTGTGTGTACGATTGTAAGTGCTTAACCAACAACGCCTGAGGAATCGCCTTGGCTGCTCACGCCACGCACCTAGAGGGTGAGCAAGGGTCATTCGCGAGGGGTTATCCTGCGCCCTGACGTGGAGGAGAGGGTTCCTGCTTGACACAAGGGCAACCTTGCGCCAACCAGAGATCCCCGACTCTAACATTGTTGGCAGCGGTTGGGATTTCGGATTTGCACTTGTAATTTGCATACAGTGAGTTATTAATCACCAGATAGTGAGAGCAGACCAAGTAACGCAGCCACAGGTTTTCATTTGTTGAACTTTGTCGAGACATCTGCCATTACTGCAACCATGCCTGGCTCACTCTCTGCTGGAAGAGCGCTCTCTGTGATTTCTGGAATAGATGAGGTGGATTGGGAGAGACTGGAAGGCTACACGATGGAGCAATTGAAAGGCTACAGTGTACAATTCAGAGTCCCCCATGCTGGGTGCAAGAGGAAGCCCCAGTACACCAAGGCGTTGAGAGCCTGGAAGGAGTCACGAGACCTACGGAATGCGGGGGACATCGTTCCACCCGACAACCTTGAGGAGCCCAGCAGAGTCCGGTCGCCAGAGGAGCTGGCAGACAGGGCAGCAGACAGGGCGCATGCAATGGAGATGGCAAAGTTGGCAGGACAGATGGAAATGGAAAAGCAGAAGTTGGCCCTGGAGGCACAACAACACCAAATGGATCATGATATCAGATTGAAGGAGTTGGAGCTGAAGGCGAAAAGTTTGGATACCACTCCTTCTGGTGGCAGCACTCCACCAGCGCAGGTAGAGTCCAAGGTGTACATCCCCAAAGATGTAGTAAAGGAGTATTTTAGAAAGGATGACATAGGGCAGTGGTTTAGAGCCTACGAGGTGGCCATGTCCTCACACCGGGTCCCTGAGAAAGACTGGGGAGCGGGGTTGTGGGGAAGGTTCCTTGCGGAAGGGCGGGACACACTGTTAGATTTGCCCTTAGAAGTCCAGACCTCATACCCCCATATGAAGGAAGCTTTAATGACCAGGTATGGGTTAACTCCTGAGCTATATAGACAGAGGTTCAGGGAGACCAAGAAGATCCCTGAGAGTACGTATGTGGAATATGTGACCTTTTTCTGCAGAGCGCTGGATGGTTGGGTGAAGGGTAGCAAAGTGAATGATTATCAAGGGCTGCTTGATTTAATTGCATGGGAGCACTTGTCCAGTCAATGTTTTCCTGAGCTACGCCAGCACCTGATAGATAGCAAGCTGTCCAACCCGAGGAAGCTTGCTGAGGAGGCGGACCGCTGGCTCAGCACCAGGGTCCACAAGGGTCAAGTGGGAGACTCCGCCAAAGGTGGGCAGGGTCCCCAGCAGAAGAGTGGGGGGGACAAGGGTAAACAAAAGGGGTTCCAAAAAGGCCCCCAAAGTAATTCCCAAGGGAACCAGCAGAAGGGTTCTCAGCCTCCCCCACCCCCGCAGCAGAACGGGGCCCCGACAGGTAGACCTGTTCCAAAGGGGCCCTTCAATTGTTATAGGTGTGGTGACCCGGGTCACATTGCCTCTGATCCTAAGTGTCGCCTGTTTGGTAAGACCGCACCCACTGGTGCTCCACCCCGGCAAGTAGCTAGTGTTAACTTTGGGGAGGAGGTAGCAGTCCAGGAGGGTGGGGGTCCCGGGCAGATGACCCTAGTCTCGCTAGGAGACAGTGAGATGGTCCCGGTAACCTACCTGCCCTCTAACACTAAGAAATATGGGCAAGTAGTGACCATCAATGGAAAGAAGGTTGAGGCTCTTAGAGATACAGGAGCCAGCGTGACCTCGGTGAGGCAACACCTGGTGTCTCAAGAGCAAATTGTACCCAATGCCTACTGTAGGGTTGTCAATGCTGACAACGTAGAGAGTCGTTGTCCAATGGCTCAAGTTCCCTTTGAGTGGGGGGAGGTCTCTGGTACTCTACAAGTCGCTGTGAGAACTGACATGCCTGTAGATTGTCTGCTAGGGAACGACCTGGAGAGCTCCCCTTGGGAAAAGGTGGAGAAGACCACGCATCTGAGGATGGTGGGTCTACCCGACTGGGCGTGCGTGACCACCCGGTCCATGGCAGCCAGTAAGGGTGTTGAGAGGGTCCTGGAGCCTGAGGGAGAGGTCCAGGAACCGGCCTTAGGGAGAAGGCGCAGGAGGCGCGGGAAACCGGCCCCCGAAGTTCCCACGGCCCAGGAGGAAGTAGACCCTGAGGGGGATGCTCTGGAGCCTACCGGGGAACAGATTGCCGAACTGGGAGATCTGCCTGAGCTGACCCATTGGCAGCAAGAAGGAGGTCCCTCCAGGGAGGAATTCTGCAGGGAGCAGAAAGAATGCCCTTCTCTCGTGGGTATGCGGCAACAGGCTGCAGACCAGGCCAATGGTGTTCAGGCCAAAACACACTACGTGTACTGGGAGAGTGACCTCCTGTATTCCGAGCCTAAGGCTGCTGAACCTGGGTCAGCCCGTGTGCTGGTGGTACCCCAGAAGTTCAGAACCTTCCTACTGGGGCTGGCTCATGATGTGCCGTTAGCAGGACATTTGGGGATGGACAAGACCTATGACAGGCTTGTCACCCACTTTTACTGGCCCCAAATGCACAAGAATTCAGATTCCTACTGCAGAACTTGTCAGACTTGCCAGGCAAGTGGTAAGAGCAGAGGGAAGCATAAGGCTCCTCTGCAACCTTTCCCTGTGGTCGGTACGCCATTCCAACGAGTGGGTATTGACATTGTGGGGCCTCTGGACCCCAAGACAGCCCTGGGCAACAGGTTCATCCTGGTCTTGGTGGACCATGCCACCCGGTACCCTGAAGCCATCCCTCTGAGGACAGTGACGGCCCCCGTGGTGGGACGGGCACTGATGGGAATTTTCTCCCGAGTGGGATTCCCTCTAGAGGTGGTGAGCGACAGGGGGACCAATTTCATATCCACATATATGAAATCCCTGTGGAAGGAGTGTGGGGTAACTTACAAGTTCACCACTCCTTACCATCCCCAAGGGAATGGGTTGGTTGAGAGATTCAACCGAACCCTCAAAGGCATGATCATGGGCCTGGACGGTCCAATGAGGCGTAAGTGGGACGTCCTCTTGCCATGCCTGCTCTTCGCTTACCGAGAGGTGCCACAGAAGTCTCTAGGGTTCAGCCCCTTTGAGCTTCTGTATGGTCACCCGGTAAGAGGACCTCTGAGTTTGGTAAAGGAAGGCTGGGAGCAATCTCCCAGGAAACCTCCCCAGAATGTATATAGTTACATGCTGGCCTTCCGAAACCAGACTCGGCGTTTCAGGCAACTTGCTGAGGCAAATCTGGAAGCCAGCCAGGAAGAGATGAAGCGGTGGTACGACCGGAATGCCACTCTGGTAGAGCTTCAACCTGGACAAAAGGTGTGGGTCTTGGCCCCAGTGGAGCCGTGTGCACTTCAGGATAAGTGGACAGGTCCATTTGAGGTTGTGGAGCGCAAAAGTCCTATCACCTACTTGGTGGACGTGCAGACTCCCAGGAACCCTTTGAGGGTCCTACATGTTAACCGCCTTAAGCCCCACTTAGAGAGGACCGAAGTGGGCATGCTGCTGGCCACTGATGATGGAATGGAAGAGGAGACCGAGCCTCTCCCTGACCTCTTAGTGGCCTCTGAGAAAGATGGGTCAGTGGATGGAGTTAACCTCTCACCCACCCTGACGCCCGAACAACAGGAAGACTGCCGCCACTTGCTGGGACAATTTTCCGACCGATTCTCCCTGGTTCCTGGTGTCACAGATTGGTGCGTCCATGACGTGGACACAGGAGACAGCTTACCTGTGAAGCACAAGGCTTACAGGGTAACTGACAGGGTCCGAGCTTGCATTAGGGAGGAGGTCTCCAAAATGCTTGCGCTAGGGGTGGTTGAGTCCTCCAGCAGTCCTTGGTCCAGCCCCGTGGTCTTGGTCCCCAAAGCTGCTGCGCCGGGAGCCACACCTGAACTCCGGTTCTGTGTGGACTACAGAGGACTCAATTCAGTAACGAAGACTGACGCGCACCCCATCCCCAGAGCTGACGAGCTCATTGATCGGCTGGGGGCTGCCCGGTTCCTCAGCACGTTTGATTTAACGTCTGGGTACTGGCAGATCGCCTTGACCGATGGGGCCAAAGAGAGGTCAGCATTCTCTACACCAGATGGGCACTTCCAGTTCCGAGTCATGCCATTTGGGATGAAGAATGCCCCTGCCACCTTTCAGAGGTTGGTCAACCAGGTACTGGTTGGGCTGGATGCGTTCAGTGCCGCCTACCTGGATGACATCGCCGTGTTCAGTGCCACCTGGCCTGAACACCTGCGCCACCTCTGGGAAGTGTTGATGGCGCTGCGCCGAGCAGGCCTCACGATCAAGGCAAGCAAGTGCCAGATCGGGCAGGGTTCCGTGGTGTACTTGGGACACCAAGTGGGGAGCGGCAAGGTGGCACCCTTGCAACCCAAAATTGAAACCATCCTGGCTTGGGAACCCCCCAAGACGCAGACCGCAGTGAGGGCCTTCCTGGGGCTCACTGGGTACTACAGGAGGTTTGTCAAGGGCTATGGAACGATCGTTGCCCCCTTGACAGAGCTGACTTCGAAGAAGCAGCCCAGGAACGTGATTTGGACTGACACCTGTCAGAAAGCTTTCGACACCCTGAAGACTGCCATGTGCACGGCGCCCGTGCTCTTGGCCCCCGACTTCTCCAAGGAATTCCTAGTCCAGACAGACGCTTCAGAGCATGGTGTAGGGGCTGTTCTCTCACAGATGACTGAGGAGGGCTGGGACCAACCCGTAGCCTTCATCAGTAGGAGGTTACTTCCACGGGAAAGTAGGTGGAGTGCAATTGAGCGAGAAGCATTTGCTGTGGTCTGGGCGCTGAAGAAGCTAAGACCCTACTTGTTTGGGTCTCACTTCCGGGTTCAGACGGACCACAGGCCCCTCAGATGGTTGATGCAAATGAGGGGTGAAAACCCGAAGCTGTTGAGGTGGTCCATCTCCCTACAGGGTATGGACTTTACGGTGGAACACCGTCCTGGTACAGATCACGCCAACGCTGACGGTCTGTCCAGGTATTTCCGCCTTAGTGACGAGGAACCCCCTGGGCAAGGGTAGTTCTCCCCACATTTCAGCTGGAGGGGACACGTGTTAGACCTGGCACCTTGGCGTGAGTTTCCCTTCCACTTTTTGATGGTGTGCCTCGACTGTTTTGCTGGTGTTGTCCGCTCAGGGCACTGCGCCACGGCTAATCCGTGCCGCAGTGCAAGTGCTCCCGAAGTAAAATGTACCTGTAATTGATGTCCATGATTGGTTTATTGGATTCACTGTCAGTCCCCAGTAAAGTGCACCAGGGGTGCCAGGGCTTGTGAATGCCAATGCTGCTGGTGGGCTTGCAGCGCTGGTTGCGCCACCCACGGAAGCGGCCTTGTAAAGTGTGTCTAGGGTCTGGCACCGCAGACCCTGTGCGCGGTCTGGGACCGTCGCGCTGACTGTGCAAGTGCCCCCACTTGCCAGTCCCTAAACCTTCCCTTACCTACATATTAGCCACCCCTCTGGTAGGCCCAAGGGCAGGGTGCGTTGTAGGCATAAGGTAGGACATGCCCTGATGTGTGTGGCATGTCTTAGTAGTGAATTACAGCCCTTGTCGTTTTTCACTATTGAAGGCTACCTGCTCTCCATAGGCCAGAATGGGCTGCTGGGATCACGCCAACGCTGTGACCCCAGTGGACTCAGAGAGCATGGTAGAAGTGTCAAGTTTAGTATGCCTGAACTCAGGATGATAAAATACTTCTTGTAGTCAAGTCTATTTTAGTATCCTGGGTTTGTAAATACTACTTTTAGAAAGTTAGTATTTACTGACCTGACCATCTCAGTCCGCCTCTGCTGTGTGTATGTGTTCTGCCTGGCAACAGTAAGGAGCAGGGTTGGGGAATCCCCAGAGACAGGTTGGCTGCCAGGTGGTGGGTAGAGAGATTACACCTGGATGGGTGGGAGGAGTACACCTTGACTCTTGAATAGACCTGTGCTCTGCCACCACAAAGCCGGCGCCACCCCCTGTGGGGCGGCTGATGTCTCTGCCCTGCTGCTGAAAGGAAAGAGCAGAGTCACCATAACAAAGTGCTCCAGAACTGGACTGAGCCAGGCCTAGGCCCCCTGGCGCTAAAGAACAAAAGAATCATGGTATAAAAGTAGGAGCCTGGCTCCTAAGAAATCAGAATCCTGTTTACCACAAAGAACCTCTGCCCGACTAGAAGGAGAAGAAGACGCTGGAGGAGCTGGCCTGCTGCTTGCCTTGCTGAGAAAGGAGAGGAAGAGACTTACTGAGAAGACTTTGCTACTTTGTGCTTGAACATTCTCCAAGGGCTTGATCTGAGCTTGCCCCCTGAACTGAACCCCAGGAACAGTGGGTTCTCTGTGCTTTTGCTCGTCCTCCAATTCGAGCCGTGTGTGCATCCCGCTGGAAAGAGACTGCGCCCCTCATCGTCCCTCCTAGGGCCGTGACACTCAGAAGCTCGCCTGCCTCAAACCCGTGAGAGCCCCGCTCCGTCCCGAGCCGCTCTCTGTCCCCGGGCCAGGCCGCCTGCATCCCTGTCACCGCCTGCTACTGGAGCGCGCTGACCGCGCTATCACCCCTCCCGCCGGAAGCCGTCCGACGACTGTGATCTACGCCGGGTCATCCAGCTGCACTGACTGTGCCCTGCGACCCCGCTTCGCTATCCCCGGACATCTCAGGCCGCGCCGCCCCCGCTGTGGAGACCCTCCTGCACCGCCGTGCTAAAGGGTCGCTGGCTGCGCCTGCCTACGTGCCCACACCTGCTGATTGAGGACCCAAGAACACTTCTTAAGCCGAGAGTCGCACCGACCTGTGCCGGCTCTCCACATCACGAAAGAAGTTCCAGTATCGGGCTCGGGGCCCGCAACGCCTTATTTCCCCCGTTCGCAGGAACCGATCTCTGTGAGTACTGGAACTACAAGTAAAGAGACTACAAAGTATCCATTTGAAACTACGAACCCAGAACATTTGC
Organism: Triturus cristatus; assembly: GCF_964204655.1. Lineage (NCBI taxonomy): Eukaryota > Metazoa > Chordata > Amphibia > Caudata > Salamandridae > Triturus > Triturus cristatus. Next base: position 811,504,584 of record NC_140594.1, on the reverse strand, counting down.
CTGCTGTATAACCTGGCGGCCTAGCGAAAACGTTATTGGTCTTGTGATAAGTCTGCTGAGATATACATACCTTATTTTTACATAAAGAAGCGTATTTTGATATATATCCAAGTCTGGTGTCCGTTTCTGGGGGGATTGATGTATTTACTGTGTGTACGATTGTAAGTGCTTAACCAACAACGCCTGAGGAATCGCCTTGGCTGCTCACGCCACGCACCTAGAGGGTGAGCAAGGGTCATTCGCGAGGGGTTATCCTGCGCCCTGACGTGGAGGAGAGGGTTCCTGCTTGACACAAGGGCAACCTTGCGCCAACCAGAGATCCCCGACTCTAACATTTCCCAAGATGGCCGCCGAGCACCGGGCCAAAAACCCAGGTGACCCCCTTGCAAAACCAGGTGACTTTGAGATAGGCAATTTTGATGTCACCTCACTACGTTTTGGGCCCTTGCCTGTCGCGGGTACTTGGGCCTTCCACACAAGTGAGGCACCATTTTTACCGGGAGACCCAGGGGAATGCGGGGAGGTGGGAAATTTGAGTGAGCCCAGTGATGCCACAACTTCCCCACACAAAAATATGTGAAAAAAGGGATTTTTTCAGCTACAATTGAGGTTTGCAGGGGATTCTGGGTAAGGAAACTTTGGGGGACCCATGCAAGCCATACCTCCCTGGAAGCCCCCGGGTGTCTAGTTTTCAGAAATGTATGGGTTTGGTAGGTTTCCCCAGATGTCCGCCGAGCACCGACCAAAAACCCAGGTGACCCCTTGCAAAACCAGGTGGTTTTGAGATAGGCAATTTTGATGTCACCTCACTACGTTTTGGGCCCTTGCCTGTCGCAGGTACTTGGGCCTCCCACACAAGTGAGGCACCATTTTTACCGGGAGACCCAGGGGAACGCTGGGAGGTGGGAAATTTGAGTGAGCCCAGTGATGCCACAACTTTCCCACACAAAAATGTGTGAAAAAAGGGATTTTTTCAGCTAAAATTGAGGTTTGCAGGGGATTCTGTGTAAGGAAACTTTGGGGGATCCACACAAGCCATACCTCCCTGGAAGCCCCCGGGTGTCTAGTTTTCAGAAATGTATGGGTTTGGTAGGTTTCCCTTGATGGCCGCCGAGCACCGGGCCAAAAACCCAGGTGACCCCCCTTGCAAAACCAGGTGGTTTTGAGATAGGTAATTTTGATGTCACCTCACTACGTTTTGGGCCCTTGCCTGTCGCGGGTACTTGGGCCTCCCACACAAGTGAGGCACCATTTTTACCGGGAGACCCAGCGGAACGCTGGGAGGTGGGAAATTTGGTGATGCCACAACTTTCCCACACAAAAATGTGTGAAAAAAGTGATTTTTTAAGCTAAAATTGAGGTTTGCAGGGGATTCTGGGTAAAGAAACGATGGGGGATCCACGCAAGCCATACCTCCCTGGAAGCCCCCGGGTGTCTAGTTTTCAGAAATGTATGGGTTTGGTAGGTTTCCCTAGATGGCCGCCGAGCACCGGGCCAAAAACCCAGGTGACCCCATTGCAAAACCAGGTGACTTTGAGATAGGCAATTTTGATGTCACCTCACTACGTTTTGGGCCCTTGCCTGTCGCGGGTACTTGGGCCTCCCACACAAGAGAGGCACCATTTTTACTGGGAGACCCAGGGGAATGATGGGAGGTGGGAAATTTGAGTGAGCCCGGTAATGCCACAACTTTCCCACACAAAAATGTGTGAAAAAAGTGATTGTTTCAGCTAAAATTGAGGTTTGCAGGGGATTCTGGGTAAGGAAACTTTGGGGGATCCACGCAAGCCATACCTCCCTGGAAGCCCCCGGGTGTCTAGTTTTCAGAAATGTATGGGTTTGGTAGGTTTCCCCAGATGGACGCCGAGCACCGGGCAAAAAACCCAGGTGACCCCCTTGCAAAACCAGGTGGTTTTAAGATAGGTAATTTTGATGTCACCTCACTACGTTTTGGGCCCTTGCCTGTCGCGGGTACTTGGGCCTCCCACACAATTGAGGCACCATTTTTACCGGGAGACCCAGGGGAATGCTGGGAGGTGGGAAATTTGAGTGAGCCCGGTGATGCCACAACTTTCCCACACAAAAATGTGTGAAAAAAGTTATTTTTCCAGCTAAAATTGAGGTTTGCAGGGGATTCTGGGTAAGGAAACGTTGGGGGATCCACGCAAGCCATACCACCCTGGAAGCCCCCATGTGTCTAGTTTTCAGAAATGTATGGGTTTGGTAGGTTTCCCTAGATGTCCGCCGATCACCGGGCCAAAAACCCAGGTGACACACTTGCAAAACCAGGTGGTTTTGAGATAGCCAATTTTGATGTCACCTCACTACGTTTTGGGCCCTTGCCTGTCGCGGGTACTTGGGCCTCCCACACAAGTGAGGCACCATTTTTACCGGGAGACCCAGGGGGACGCTCAGAGGTGGGAAATTTGAGTGAGCCCGGTGATGCCACAACTTTCCCACACAAAAATGTGTGAAAAAAGTGATTTTTTCAGCTAAAATTGAGGTTTGCAGGGGATTCTGGGTAAGGAAACGTTGGGGGATCCATGCAAGCCATACCTCCCTGGAAGCCCCCGGGTGTCTAGTTTTCAGAAATGTATGGGTTTGGTAGGTTTCCCCAGATGGCCGCCGAGCACCGGGCCATAAATCCAGGTGACCCCCCTTGCAAAACCAGGTGACTTTGAGATAGGCAATTTTGATGTCACCTCACTACATTTTGGGCCCTTGCCTGTCGCGGGTACTTGGGCCTCCCACACAAGTGAGGCACCATTTTTACCGGGAGATGCAGGGGAACGCTGGGAGGTGGGAAATTGAGTGAGCCCAGTGATGCCACAACTTTCCCACACAACAATGTGTGAAAAAAGGGTTTTTTTCAGCTAAAATTGAGGTTTGCAGGGGATTCTGTGTAAGGAAACTTTGTGGGATCCACACAAGCCATACCTCCCTGGAAGCCCCCGGGTGTCTAGTTTTCAGAAATGTATGGGTTTGGTAGGTTTCCCTTGATGGCCGCCGAGCACCGGGCCAAAAACCCAGGTGACCCCCCTTGCAAAACCAGGTGGTTTTGAGATAGGTAATTTTGATGTCACCTCACTACGTTTTGGGCCCTTGCCTGTCGCGGGTACTTGGGCCTCCCACACAAGTGAGGCACCATTTTTACCGGGAGACCCAGGGGAATGCTGGGAGGTGGGAAATTTGAGTGAGCCCAGTGATGCCACAACTTTCCCACACAAAAATGTGTGAAAAAAGGTATTTTTTCAGCTAAAATTGAGGTTTGCAGGGGATTCTGTGTAAGGAAACTTTGGGGGATCCACGCAAGCCATACCTCCCTGGAAGGCCCCGAGTGTCTAGTTTTCAGAAATGTATGGGTTTGGTAGGTTTCCCTTGATGACCGCCGAGCACCGGGCCAAAAACCCAGGTGACCCCCCTTGCAAAACCAGGTGACTTTGAGATAGGCAATTTTGATGTCACCTCACTACGTTTTGGGCCCTTGCCTGTCGCGGGTACTTGGGCCTCCCACACAAGTGAGGCACCATTTTTACTGGGAGACCCAGGGGAATGCTGGGAGGTGGGAAATTTGAGTGAGCTCAGTGATGCCACTACTTTCCCACACAAAAATGTGTGAAAAAAGGGATATTTTCAGCCAAAATTGAGGTTTGCAGGGGATTCTGGGTAAGGAACTTTGGGGGAACCACGCAAGCCATACCTCCCTGGAAGCCCCCGGGTGTCTAGTTTTCAGAAATGTATGGGTTTGGTAGGTTTCCCTAGATGGACGCTGAGCACCGGGCCAAAAACCCAGGTGACCCCCCTTGCAAAACCAGGTGGTTTTGAGATAGGTAATTTTGATGTCACCTCACTACGTTTTGGGCCCTTGCCTGTCGCGGGTACTTGGGCCTCCCACACAAGTGAGGCACCATTTTTACCGCGAGACCCAGGGGAATGCTGGGAGGTGGGAAATTTGAGTGAGCCCAGTGATGCCACAAATTTCCCACACAAAAATGTGTGAAAAAAAGGGATTTTTTCAGCTAAAATTGAGGTTTGCAGGGGATTCTGGGTAAGGAAACTTTGGGGGATCCACGCAAGCCATACCTCCCTGGAAGCCCCCGGGTGTCTAGTTTTCAGAAATGTACGGGTTTGGTAGGTTTCCCTAGATGTCCGCCGAGCACCGACCAAAAACCCAGGTGACCCCTTGCAAAACCAGGTGGTTTTGAGATAGGCAATTTTGATGTCACCTCACTACGTTTTGGGCCCTTGCCTGTCGCGGGTACTTGGGCCTCCCACACAAGTGAGGCACCATTTTTACCGGGAGACCCAGGGGAACGCTGGGAGGTGGGAAATTCGAGTGAGCCCGGTGATGCCACAACTTTCCCACACAAAAATGTGTGAAAAAAGTGATTTTTCCAGCTAAAATTGAGGTTTGCAGGGGATTCTGGGTAAGGAAACGTTGGGGGATCCACGCAAGCCATACCTCCCTGGAAGCCCCCGGGTGTATAGTTTTCAGAAATGTATGGGTTTGGTAGGTTTCCCTAGATGGCCGCCGAGCACCGGGCCAAAAACCCAGGTGACCCCCTTGCAAAACCAGGTGACTTTGAGATAGGCAATTTTGATGTCACCTCACTACGTTTTGGGCCCTTGCCTGTCGCGGGTACTTGGGCCTCCCACACAAGTGAGGCACCATTTTTACTGGGAGACCCAGGGGAATGATGGGAGGTGGGAAATTTGAGTGAGCCCGGTAATGCCACAACTTTCCCACACAAAAATGTGTGAAAAAAGTGATTGTTTCAGCTAAAATTGAGGTTTGCAGGGGATTCTGGGTAAGGAAACTTTGGGGGATCCACGCACCTCCCTGGAAGCCCCCGGGTGTCTAGTTTTCAGAAATGTATGGGTTTGGTAGGTTTCCCTAGATGGCCGCCGAGCAACGGGCCAAAAACCCAGGTGACCCCCTTGCAAAACCAGGTGGTTTTGAGATAGGCAATTTTGATGTCACCTCACTACGTGTTGGGCCCTTGCCTGTCGCGGGAACTTGGGCCTCCCACACAAGTGAGGCACCATTTTTACCGGGAGACCCAGGGGAACGCTGGGAGGTGGGAAATTTGAGTGAGCCCGATGATGCCACAACTTTCCCACACAAAAATGTGTGAAAAAAGGGATTTTTTCAGCTAAAATTTAGGTTTGCAGGGGATTCTGGGTAAGGAAACATTGGGGGATCCACACAAGCCATTCCTCCCTGGAAGCCCCCGGCTGTCTCGTTTTCAGAAATGTATGGGTTTGGTAGGTTTCCCTAGATGGCTGCCGAGCACCGGGCAAAAAACCCAGGTGACCCCCCTTGCAAAACCAGGTGGTTGTGAGATAGGTAATTTTGATGTCACCTCACTACGTTTTGGGCCCTTGCCTGTCGCGGGTACTTGGGCCTCCCACACAAGTGAGTCACCATTTGTACCGGGAGACCCAGGGGAACGCTGGGAGGTGGGAAATTTGAGTGAGCCCGGTGATGCCACAACTTTCCCACACAAAAATGTGTGAAAAAAGTGATTTTTCCAGCTAAAATTGAGGTTTGCAGGGGATTCTGGGTAAGGAAACGTGGGGGGATCAACACAAGCCATACCTCCCTGGAAGCCCCCGGTGTCTAGTTTTCAGAAATGTATGGGTTTGGTAGGTTTCCCTTGATGGCCGCCGAGCACCGGGCCAAAAACCCAGGTGACCCCCCTTGCAAAACCAGGTGGTTTTGAGATAGGTAATTTTGATGTCACCTCACTACGTTTTGGGCCCTTGCCTGTCGCGGCTACTTGGGCCTCCCACACAAGTGAGGCACCATTTTTACCGGGAGACCCAGGGGAACGCTGGGAGGTGGGAAATTTGAGTGAGCCCGCTGATGCCACTACTTTCCCACACCAAAATGTGTGAAAAAAGGGATTTTTTCAGCTAAAATTGAGGTTTGCAGGGGATACTGGGTAAGGAAACTTTGGGCGATCCACACAAGCCATACCTCCCTGGAAGCCCCCGGGTGTCTAGTTTTCAGAAATGTATGGGTTTGGTAGGTTTCCCTAGTTGGCCGCCGAGCAACGGGCCAAAAACCCAGGTGACCCCCTTGCAAAACCAGGTGGTTTTGAGATAGGCAATTTTGATGTCACCTCACTACGTGTTGGGCCCTTGCCTGTCGCGGGAACTTGGGCCTCCCACACAAGTGAGGCACCATTTTTACCGGGAGACCCAAGGGAACGCTGGGAGGTGGGAAATTCGAGTGAGCCCGGTGATGCCACAACTTTCCCACACAAAAATGTGTGAAAAAAGTTATTTTTCTAGCTAAAATTGAGGTTTGCAGGGGATTCTGGGTAAGGAAACGTTGGGGGATCAACACAAGCCATACCTCCCTGGAAGCCCCCGGTGTCTAGTTTTCAGAAATGTATGAGTTTGGTAGGTTTCCCTAGATGGCCGCCGAGCACCGGGCCAAAAACCCAGGTGACCCCCCTTGCAAAATCAGGTGACTTTGAGATAGGCAATTTTGATGTCACCTCACTACGTTTTGGGCCCTTGCCTGTCGCGGGTACTTGGGCCTCCCACACAAGTGAGTCACCATTTGTACCGGGAGACCCAGGGGAACGCTGGGAGGTGGGAAATTTGAGTGAGCCCGGTGATGCCACAACTTTCCCACACAAAAATGTGTGAAAAAAGTGATTTTTCCAGCTAAAATTGAGGTTTGCAGGGGATTCTGGGTAAGGAAACGTGGGGGGATCAACACAAGCCATACCTCCCTGGAAGCCCCCGGTGTCTAGTTTTCAGAAATGTATGGGTTTGGTAGGTTTCCCTTGATGGCCGCCGAGCACCGGGCCAAAAACCCAGGTGACCCCCCTTGCAAAACCAGGTGGTTTTGAGATAGGTAATTTTGATGTCACCTCACTACGTTTTGGGCCCTTGCCTGTCGCGGCTACTTGGGCCTCCCACACAAGTGAGGCACCATTTTTACCGGGAGACCCAGGGGAACGCTGGGAGGTGGGAAATTTGAGTGAGCCCGCTGATGCCACTACTTTCCCACACCAAAATGTGTGAAAAAAGGGATTTTTTCAGCTAAAATTGAGGTTTGCAGGGGATACTGGGTAAGGAAACTTTGGGCGATCCACACAAGCCATACCTCCCTGGAAGCCCCCGGGTGTCTAGTTTTCAGAAATGTATGGGTTTGGTAGGTTTCCCTAGTTGGCCGCCGAGCAACGGGCCAAAAACCCAGGTGACCCCCTTGCAAAACCAGGTGGTTTTGAGATAGGCAATTTTGATGTCACCTCACTACGTGTTGGGCCCTTGCCTGTCGCGGGAACTTGGGCCTCCCACACAAGTGAGGCACCATTTTTACCGGGAGACCCAAGGGAACGCTGGGAGGTGGGAAATTCGAGTGAGCCCGGTGATGCCACAACTTTCCCACACAAAAATGTGTGAAAAAAGTTATTTTTCTAGCTAAAATTGAGGTTTGCAGGGGATTCTGGGTAAGGAAACGTTGGGGGATCAACACAAGCCATACCTCCCTGGAAGCCCCCGGTGTCTAGTTTTCAGAAATGTATGAGTTTGGTAGGTTTCCCTAGATGGCCGCCGAGCACCGGGCCAAAAACCCAGGTGACCCCCCTTGCAAAATCAGGTGACTTTGAGATAGGCAATTTTGATGTCACCTCACTACCATTTGGGCCCTTGCCTGTCGCGGGTACTTGGGCCTCCCACACAAGTGAGGCACCATTTTTTCCGGGAGACCCAGGGGAACGCTAGGAGGTGGGAAATTTGAGTGAGCCCAGTGATGCCACAACTTTCCCACACAAAAATGTGTGAAAAAAGGGATTTTTTCAGCTAAAATTGAGGTTTGCAGGGGATTCTGGGTAAGGAAACTTTGGGGGATCCACGCAAGCCATACCTCCCTGGAAGCCCCCGGGTGTCTAGTTTTCAGAAATGTATGGGTTTGGTAGGTCTCCCTAGATGGACGCCGAGCACCGGGCCAAATACCCAGGTGACCCCCCTTGCAAAACCAGGTGGTTTTGAGATAGGTAATTTTGATGTCACCTCACTACGTTTTGGGCCCTTGCCTGTCGCGGGTACTTGGGCCTCCCACACAAGTGAGGCACCATTTTCACCGGGAGACCCAGGGGAATGCTGGGAGGTGGGAAATTTGAGTGAGCCCGGTGATGCCACAACTTTCCCACACAAAAATGTGTGAAAAAAGGGATTTTTTCAGCTAAAATTGAAGTTTGCAGGGGATTCTGGGTAAGGAAACGTTGAGGGATCCACGCAAGCCATACCTCCCTGGAAGCCCCCGGGTGTCTAGCTTTCAGAAATGTATGGGTTTGGTAGGTTTCCCTAGTTGGCCGCCGAGCACCGGGCCAAAAACCCAGGTGACCCCCCTTGCAAAACCAGGTGACTTTGAGATAGGCAATTTTGATGTCACCTCACTACGTTTTGGGCCCTTGCCTGTCGCGGGTACTTGGGCCTCCCACACAAGTGAGGCACCATTTTTACCGGGAGACCCAGGGGAACGCTGGGAGGCTGGAAATTTGAGTGAGCCCAGTGATGCCACAACTTTCCCACACAAAAATGTGTGAAAAAAGTGATTTTTCCAGCTAAAATTTAGGTTTGCAGGGGATTCTGGGTAAGGAAACATTGGGGGATCCACACAAGCCATTCCTCCCTGGAAGCCCCCGGCTGTCTCGTTTTCAGAAATGTACGGGTTTGGTAGGTTTCCTGTTAGAGTCGGGGATCTCTGGTTGGCGCAAGGTTGCCCTTGTGTCAAGCAGGAACCCTCTCCTCCACGTCAGGGCGCAGGATAACCCCTCGCGAATGACCCTTGCTCACCCTCTAGGTGCGTGGCGTGAGCAGCCAAGGCGATTCCTCAGGCATTGTTGGTTAAGCACTTGCAATCATACACACAGTAAATACATCAATCCCCCCAGAAACGGACACCAGACTTGGATATATATAAAAATACGCTTCTTTATGTAATAATAAGGATATATATCTCAGCAGACTTATCACAAGACCAATAACGTTTTCGCTAGGCCACCAGGTTGTAAAGCAGGCAAATGTTCTTTGTTCGTAGCTTTAAATGGAGACCTTGTAGTCTCTTGCAAATGTTACTTGTGGTTCCAGTACTCACAGAGATCGGCTCCTGCGAACGGGGAAATAAGGCGTTGCGGGCCCCGAGCCCGATACTGGAACTTCTTTCGTGATGTGGAGAGTCGGCACAGGTCGGGGCGACTCTCAGCTTGAGAAGTGTTCTTGGGTCCTCAATCAGCAGGTGTGGGCAAGTAGGCAGGCGCGGCCAGCGACCCTTTAGCACGGCGGTGCCGGAGGGTCTCCACAGCGGGGGCGGCGCGGCCTGAGATGTCCGGGGATAGCGAAGCGGGGTCGCAGGGCACGGTCAGTGCAGCTGGATGACCCGGCGTAGATCACAGTCGTCGGACGGCTTCCGGCGGGAGGGGTGATAGCGCGGTCAGCGCGCTCCAGTAGCAGGCGGTGACAGGGATGCAGGCGGCCTGGCCCGGGGACAGAGAGCGGCTCTGGACGGAGCAGGGCTCTCACGGGTTTGAGGCAAGCAAGCTTCTGAGTGTCACGGCCCTAGGAGGGGCGATGAGGGGCGCAGTCTCTTTCCAGCGGGATGCACACACGGCTCGAATTGGAGGACGAGCAAAAGCACAGAGAACCCACTGGTCCTGGGGTTCAGTTCAGGGGGCAAGCTCAGATCAAGCCCTTGGAGAATGTTCAAGCACAAAGTAGCAAAGTCTTTTCAGTAAGTCTCTTCCTCTCCTTTCTCAGCAAGGCAAGCAGCAGGCCAGCTCCTCCAGCGTCTTCTTCTCCTTCTAGTCGGGCAGAGGTTCTTTGTGGTAAACAGGATTCTGATTTCTTAGGAGCCAGGCTCCTACTTTTATACCATGATTCTTTTGTTCTTTAGCGCCAGGGGGCCTGGGCCTGGCTCAGTCCAGTTCTGGAGCACTTGTTATGGTGACTCTGCTCTTTCCTTTCAGTAGCAGGGCAGAGACATCAGCCGCTCCACAGGGGGCGGCGCCGGCTTTGTGGTGGCAGAGCACAGGTCTATTCAAGAGTCAAGGTGTACTCCTCCCACCCATCCAGGTGTCACCTCTCTACCCACCACCTGGCAGCCAACCTGTCTCTGGGGATTCCCCAACCCTGCTCCTACTGTTGCTAGGCAGAACACACACACACACACCAGAGGCGGACTGAAATGGTCAGGTCAGTAAATACTAACTTTCTAAAAGTAGTATTTACAAACCCAGGATATTAAAATAAACTTGACTACAAGAAGTATTTTATTATTCTGAGTTCAGGCATACTAAACTTGACACTCTACCATGCTCTCTGAGTCCACTGGGGTCACAGCGTTGGCGTGATCCCAGCAGCCCATTCTGGCCTATGGAGAGCAGGTAGCCTTCAATAGTGAAGAACGACAAGGGCTGTAATTCACTACTAAGACATGCCACACACATCAGGGCATGTCCTACCTTATGCCTACAATGCACCCTGCCCGTGGGCCTACCAGAGGGGTGGCTAATATGTAGGTAAGGGAAGGTTTAGGGACTGGCAAGTGGGGGCACTTGCGCAGTCAGCGCGACAGTCCCAGACTGCACGCAGGGTCTGCGGTGGCAGACCCTAGACACATTTTACAAAGCCGCTTTCTGTGGGTGGCGCAACCAGCGCTGCAAGCCCACCAGCAGCATTGGCATTCACAAGCCCTGGCACCCCTGGTGCACTTTACTGGGGACTGACAGGGAACCCAATAAACCAATCAGGGACATCAATTACAGGTACACTTTACCTAGGGAGCACTTGCACTGCGGCACGGATTAGCCGTGGCGCAGTGCCCTGAGCGGACAACACCAGCAAAACAGTCGAGGCACACAATCAAAAAGTGGAAGGGAAACTCACGCCAAGGTGCCAGGTCTAACACGTGTCCCCTCCAGCTGAAATGTGGGGAGAACTACCCTTGCCCAGGGGGTTCCTCGTCACTAAGGCGGAAATACCTGGACAGACCGTCAGCGTTGGCGTGATCTGTACCAGGACGGTGTTCCACCGTAAAGTCCATACCCTGTAGGGAGATGGACCACCTCAACAGCTTCGGGTTCTCACCCCTCATTTGCATCAACCATCTGAGGGGCCTGTGGTCCGTCTGAACCCGGAAGTGAGACCCAAACAAGTAGGGTCTTAGCTTCTTCAGCGCCCAGACCACAGCAAATGCTTCTCGCTCAATTGCACTCCACCTACTTTCCCGTGGAAGTAACCTCCTACTGATGAAGGCTACGGGTTGGTCCCAGCCCTCCTCAGTCATCTGTGAGAGAACAGCCCCTACACCATGCTCTGAAGCGTCTGTCTGTACTAGGAATTCCTTGGAGAAGTCAGGGGCCAAGAGCACGGGCGCCGTGCACATGGCAGTCTTCAGGGTGTCGAAAGCTTTCTGACAGGTGTCAGTCCAAATCACGTTCCTGGGCTGCTTCTTCGAAGTCAGCTCTGTCAAGGGGGCAACAATCGTTCCATAGCCCTTGACAAACCTCCTGTAGTACCCAGTGAGCCCCAGGAAGGCCCTCACTGCGGTCTGCGTCTTGGGGGGTTCCCAAGCCAGGATGGTCTCAATTTTGGGTTGCAAGGGTGCCACCTTGCCACTCCCCACTTGGTGTCCCAAGTACACCACGGAACCCTGCCCGATCTGGCACTTGCTTGCCTTGATCGTGAGGCCTGCTCGGCGCAGAGCCATCAATACTTCCCAGAGGTGGCGCAGGTGTTCGGGCCAGGTGGCGCTGAACACCGCGATGTCATCCAGGTAGGCGGCACTGAACGCATCCAGCCCAACCAGTACCTGGTTGACCAACCTCTGAAAGGTGGCAGGGGCATTCTTCATCCCAAATGGCATGACTCGGAACTGGAAGTGCCCATCTGGAGTAGAGAATGCTGACCTCTCTTTGGCCCCTTCGGTCAAGGCGATCTGCCAGTACCCAGACGTTAAATCAAACGTGCTGAGGAACCGGGCAGCCCCCAGCCGATCAATGAGCTCATCAGCTCTGGGGATGGGGTGCGCGTCAGTCTTCGTTACTGAATTGAGTCCTCTGTAGTCCACACAGAACCGGAGTTCAGGTGTGGCTCCCGGCGCAGCAGCCTTTGGGACCAAGACCACGGGGCTGGACCAAGGACTGCTGGAGGACTCAACCACCCCTAGCGCAAGCATTTTGGAGACCTCCTCCTTGATGCAAGCTCTGACCCTGTCAGTTACCCTGTAAGCCTTGTGCTTCACAGGTAAGCTGTCTCCTGTGTCCACATCATGGACGCACCAATCTGTGACACCAGGAACCAGGGAGAATCTATCGGGAAACTGCCCCAGCAAGTGGCGGCAATCTTCCTGTTGTTCGGGCGTCAGGGTGGGTGAGAGGTTAACTCCATCCACTGACCCATCTTTCTCAGAGGCCACTAAGAGGTCAGGGAGAGGCTCGGTCTCCTCTTCTATTCCATCATCAGTGGCCAGCAGCATGCCCACTTCGGTCCTCTCTAAGTGGGGCTTAAGGCGGTTAACATGTAGGACCCTCAAAGGGTTCCTGGGAGACTGCATGTCCACCAAGTAGGTGATAGGACTTTTGCGCTCCACAACCTCAAATGGACCTGTCCACTTATCCTGAAGTGCACAAGGCTCCACTGGGGCCAAGATCCACACCTTTTGTCCAGGTTGAAGCTCTACCAGAGTGGCATTCCGGTCGTACCACCGCTTCATCTCCTCCTGGCTGGCTTCCAGATTTGCCTCAGCAAGTTGCCTGAAACGCCTAGTCTGGTTTCGGAAGGCCAGCATGTAACTGTATACATTCTGGGGAGGTTTCCTGGGAGATTGCTCCCAGCCTTCCTTTACCAAACTCAGAGGTCCTCTTACCGGGTGACCATACAGAAGCTCAAAGGGGCTGAACCCTAGAGACTTCTGTGGCACCTCTCGGTAAGCGAAGAGCAGGCATGGCAAGAGGACGTCCCACTTACTCCTCATTGGACCGTCCAGGCCCATGATCATGCCTTTGAGGGTTCGGTTGAATCTCTCAACCAACCCATTTCCTTGGGGGTGGTAAGGAGTGGTGAACTTGTAAGTTACCCCACACTCCTTCCACAGGGATTTCATATATGTGGATATGAAATTGGTCCCCCTGTCGCTCACCACCTCTAGAGGGAATCCCACTCGGGAGAAAATTCCCATCAGTGCTCGTCCCACCACGGGGGCCGTCACTGTCCTCAGAGGGATGGCTTCAGGGTACCGGGTGGCATGGTCCACCAAGACCAGGATGAACCTGTTGCCCAGGGCTGTCTTGGGGTCCAGCGGCCCCACAATATCAATACCCACTTGTTGGAATGGCGTACCGACCACGGGGAAAGGTTGCAGAGGAGCCTTGTGCTTCCCTCCGCTCTTACCACTTGCCTGGCAAGTCTGACAGGTTCTGCAGTAGGAATCGGAATTCTTATGCATGTGGGGCCAGTAAAAGTGGGTGACAAGCCTGTCATAGGTCTTGTCCATCCCCAAATGTCCTGCTAACGGCACATCGTGAGCCAGCCCCAGTAGGAAGGTTCTGAACTTCTGGGGTACCACCAGCACACGGGCTGACCCAGGTTCAGCAGCCTTAGGCTCGGAATACAGGAGGTCACTCTCCCAGTACACGTAGTGTGTTTTGGCCTGAACACCATTGGCCTGGTCTGCAGCCTGTTGCCGCATACCTACGAGAGAAGGGCATTCTTTCTGCTCCCTGCAGAATTCCTCCCTGGAGGGACCTCCTTCTTGCTGCCAATGGGTCAGCTCAGGCAGGTCTCCCAGTTCGGCAATCTGTTCCCCGGTAGGCTCCAGAGCATCCCCCTGAGGGTCTACTTCCTCCTGGGCCGTGGAAACTTTGGGGGCCGGTTTCCCGCGCCTCCTGCGCCTTCTCCCTAAGGCCGGTTCCTGGACCTCTCCCTCAGGCTCCAGGACCCTCTCAACACCCCTACTGGCTGCCATGGACCGGGTGGTCACGCACGCCCAGTCGGGTAGACCCACCATCCTCAGATGCGTGGTCTTCTCCACCTTTTCCCAAGGGGAGCTCTCCAGGTCGTTCCCTAGCAGACAGTCTACAGGCATGTCAGTTCTCACAGCGACTTGTAGAGTACCAGAGACCTCCCCCCACTCAAAGGGAACTTGAGCCATTGGACAACGACTCTCTATGTTGTCAGCATTGACAACCCTACAGTAGGCATGGGGTACAATCTGCTCTTGAGACACCAGGTGTTGCCTCACCGAGGTCACGCTGGCTCCTGTATCTCTAAGAGCCTCAACCTTCTTTCCATTGATGGTCACTACTTGCCCATATTTCTTAGTGTTAGAGGGCAGGTAGGTTACAGGGACCATCTCACTGTCTCCTAGCGAGACTAGGGTCATCTGCCCGGGACCCCCACCCTCCTGGACTGCTACCTCCTCCCCAAAGTTAACACTAGCTACTTGCCGGGGTGGAGCACCAGTGGGTGCTGTCTTACCAAACAGGCGACACTTAGGATCAGAGGCAATGTGACCCGGGTCACCACACCTATAACAATTGAAGGGCCCCTTTGGAACAGGTCTACCTGTCGGGGCCCCGTTCTGCTGCGGGGTTGGGGGAGGCTGAGAACCCTTCTGCTGGTTCCCTTGGGAATTACTTTGGGGGCCTTTTTGGAACCCCTTCTGTTTACCCCTGTCCCCCCCACTCTTCTGCTGGGGACCCTGCCCACCTTTCGCGGAGTCTCCCACTTGACCCTTGTGGACCCTGGTGCTGAGCCAGCGGTCCGCCTCCTCAGCAAGCTTCCTCGGGTTGGACAGCTTGCTATCAATTAGGTGCTGGCGTAGCTCAGGAAAACATTGACTGGACAAGTGCTCCCATGCAATTAAATCAAGCAGCCCTTGATAATCATTCACTTTGCTACCCTTCACCCAACCATCCAGCGCTCGGCAGAAAAAGGTCACATACTCCACATACGTACTCTCAGGGATCTTCTTGGTCTCCCTGAACCTCTGTCTATATAGCTCAGGAGTTAACCCATACCTTGTCATTAAAGCTTCCTTCATATGGGGGTATGAGGCTTGGAGATCTAAGGGCAAATCTAACAGGGTGTCACGCCCTTCAGCAAGGAACCTTCCCCACAACCCCGCTCCCCAGTCTTTCTCAGGGACCCGGTGTGAAGACATGGCCACCTCATAGGCTCTAAACCACTGCCCTATGTCATCCTTTCTAAAATACTCCTTTACTACATCTTTGGGGATGTACACCTTGGACTCTACCTGCACTGGTGGAGTGCTGCCACCAGAAGGAGCGGTGTCCAAACTTTTCGCCTTCAGCTCCAACTCCTTCAATCTGATATCATGATCCATTTGGCGTTGTTGTGCCTCCAGGGCCAACTTCTGCTTTTCCATTTCCATTTGTCCTGCCAACTTTGCCATCTCCATTGCATGCGCCCTGTCTGCTGCCCTGTCTGCCAGCTCCTCTGGCGACCGGACTCTGCTGGGCTCCTCAAGGTTGTCGGGTGGAACGATGTCCCCCGCATTCCGTGGGTCTCGTGACTCCTTCCAGGCTCTCAACGCCTTGGTGTACTGGGTCTTCCTCTTGAATCCAGCATGGGGGACTCTGAATTTTACACTGTAGCCTTTCAATTGCTCCATCGTGTAGCCTCCCAGTCTCTCCCAATCCACCTCATCTATTCCAGAAATCACAGAGAGTGCTCTTCCCGCAGAGAGTGAGCCAGGCATGGTTGCAGTAATGGCAGATGTCTCAACAAAGTTCCAAAAATGAAAACCTGTGGCTGCGTTATTTGGTCTGCTCTCACTATCTGGTGATTAATAATTCACTGTATGCAAATTACAAGTGCAACTCCGAAATCCCAGCCGCTGCCAACAATGTTAGAGTCGGGGATCTCTGGTTGGCACAAGGTTGCCCTTGTGTCAAGCAGGAACCCTCTCCTCCACGTCAGGGCGCAGGATAACCCCTCGCGAATGACCCTTGCTCACCCTCTAGGTGCGTGGCGTGAGCAGCCAAGGCGATTCCTCAGGCGTTGTTGGTTAAGCACTTGCAATCATACACACAGTAAATACATCAATCCCCCCAGAAACGGACACCAGACTTGGATATATATAAAAATACGCTTCTTTATGTAAAAATAAGGATATATATCTCAGCAGACTTATCACAAGACCAATAACGTTTTCGCTAGGCCACCAGGTTGTAAAGCAGGCAAATGTTCTTTGTTCGTAGCTTTAAATGCAGACCTTGTAGTCTCTTGCAAATGTTACTTGTGGTTCCAGTACTCACAGAGATCGGCTCCTGCGAACGGGGAAATAAGGCGTTGCGGGCCCCGAGCCCGATACTGGAACTTCTTTCGTGATGTGGAGAGTCGGCACAGGTCGGGGCGACTCTCAGCTTGGGAAGTGTTCTTGGGTCCTCAATCAGCAGGTGTGGGCAAGTAGGCAGGCGCGGCCAGCGACCCTTTAGCACGGCGGTGCCGGAGGGTCTCCACAGCGGGGGCGGCGCGGCCTGAGATGTCCGGGGATAGCGAAGCGGGGTCGCAGGGCACGGTCAGTGCAGCTGGATGACCCGGCGTAGATCACAGTCGTCGGACGGCTTCCGGCGGGAGGGGTGATAGCGCGGTCAGCGCGCTCCAGTAGCAGGCGGTGACAGGGATGCAGGCGGCCTGGCCCGGGGACAGAGAGCGGCTCTGGACGGAGCGGGGCTCTCACGGGTTTGAGGCAAGCAAGCTTCTGAGTGTCACGGCCCTAGGAGGGGCGATGAGGGGCGCAGTCTCTTTCCAGCAGGATGCACACACGGCTCGAATTGGAGGACGAGCAAAAGCACAGAGAACCCACTGGTCCTGGGGTTCAGTTCAGGGGGCAAGCTCAGATCAAGCCCTTGGAGAATGTTCAAGCACAAAGTAGCAAAGTCTTTTCAGTAAGTCTCTTCCTCTCCTTTCTCAGCAAGGCAAGCAGCAGGCCAGCTCCTCCAGCGTCTTCTTCTCCTTCTAGTCGGGCAGAGGTTCTTTGTGGTAAACAGGATTCTGATTTCTTAGGAGCCAGGCTCCTACTTTTATACCATGATTCTTTTGTTCTTTAGCGCCAGGGGGCCTGGGCCTGGCTCAGTCCAGTTCTGGAGCACTTTGTTATGGTGACTCTGCTCTTTCCTTTCAGTAGCAGGGCAGAGACATCAGCCGCTCCACAGGGGGCGGCGCCGGCTTTGTGGTGGCAGAGCACAGGTCTATTCAAGAGTCAAGGTGTACTCCTCCCACCCATCCAGGTGTCACCTCTCTACCCACCACCTGGCAGCCAACCTGTCTCTGGGGATTCCCCAACCCTGCTCCTACTGTTGCTAGGCAGAACACACACACACACACCAGAGGCGGACTGAAATGGTCAGGTCAGTAAATACTAACTTTCTAAAAGTAGTATTTACAAACCCAGGATATTAAAATAAACTTGACTACAAGAAGTATTTTATTATTCTGAGTTCAGGCATACTAAACTTGACACTCTACCATGCTCTCTGAGTCCACTGGGGTCACAGCGTTGGCGTGATCCCAGCAGCCCATTCTGGCCTATGGGGAGCAGGTAGCCTTCAATAGTGAAGAACGACAAGGGCTGTAATTCACTACTAAGACATGCCACACACATCAGGGCATGTCCTACCTTATGCCTACAATGCACCCTGCCCGTGGGCCTACCAGAGGGGTGGCTAATATGTAGGTAAGGGAAGGTTTAGGGACTGGCAAGTGGGGGCACTTGCGCAGTCAGCGCGACAGTCCCAGACTGCACGCAGGGTCTGCGGTGGCAGACCCTAGACACATTTTACAAAGCCGCTTTCTGTGGGTGGCGCAACCAGCGCTGCAAGCCCACCAGCAGCATTGGCATTCACAAGCCCTGGCACCCCTGGTGCACTTTACTGGGGACTGACAGGGAACCCAATAAACCAATCAGGGACATCAATTACAGGTACACTTTACCTAGGGAGCACTTGCACTGCGGCACGGATTAGCCGTGGCGCAGTGCCCTGAGCGGACAACACCAGCAAAACAGTCGAGGCACACCATCAAAAAGTGGAAGGGAAACTCACGCCAAGGTGCCAGGTCTAACATTTCCCTAGATGGCTGCCGAGCACCGGGCAAAAAACCCAGGTGAACCCCTTGCAAAACCAGGTGGTTGTGAGATAGGTAATTTTGATGTCACCTCACTACGTTTTGGGCCCTTGCCTGTCGCGGGTACTTGGGCCTCCCACACAAGTGAGGCACCATTTTTACCGGGAGACCAAGGGGAACGCTGGGAGGTGGGAAATTTGAGTGAGCCCAGTGATGCCACAACTTTCCCACACAAAAATGTGTGAAAAAAGTGACTTTTCCAGCTAAAATTGAGGTTTGCAGGGGATTCTGGATAAGGAAACGTTGGGGGATCCACGCAAGCCATACCTCCCTGGAAGCCCCCAGGTGTCTAGTTTTCAGAAATGTGTGGGTTTGGTAGGTTTCCCTAGATGTCCGCTGAGCACCGGGCCAAAAACCCAGGTGACCCAGTGATGCCACAACATTCCCACACAAAAATGTGTGAAAAAAAGGGATTTTTTCAGCTAAAATTGAGGTTTGCAGGGGATTCTGGGTAAGGAAACGTTGGGGGATCCACGCAAGCCATACCTCCCTGGAAGCCCCCGGGTGTCTAGTTTTCAGAAATGTATGGGTTTGGTAGGTTTCCCTAAATGGCCGCCGAGCACCGGTCAAAAAACCCAGGTGACCCCCCTTGCAAAAGAGGTGGTTTTGAGATAGGCAATTTTGATGTCACCTCACTACGTTTTGGGCCCTTGCCTGTCGCGGGTACTTAGGCCTCCCACACAAGTGAGGCACCATTTTTACCGGTAGACCCAGGGAAACGCTGGGAGGTGGGAAATTTGAGTGAGCCCGGTGATGCCACAACTTTCCCACACAAAAATGTGTGAAAAAAGTTATTTTTCTAGCTAAAATTGAGGTTTGCAGGGGATTCTGGGTAAGGAAACGTTGGGGGATCAACACAAGCCATACCTCCCTGGAAGCCCCCGGTGTCTAGTTTTCAGAAATGTATGGGTTTGGTAGGTTTCCCTAGATGGCCGCCGAGCACCGGGCCAAAAACCCAGGTGACCCCCCTTGCAAAACCAGGTGGTTGTGAGATAGGTAATTTTGATGTCACCTCACTACGTTTTGGGCCCTTGCCTGTCGCGGGTACTTGGGCCTCCCACACAAGTGAGGCACCATTTTTACCGGGAGACCCAGGGGAACGCTGAGAGGTGGGAAATTTGAGTGAGCCCAGTGATGACACTACTTTCCCACACAAAAATGTGTGAAAAAAGGGATTTTTTCAGCTAAAATTGAGGTTTGCAGGGGATTCTGGGTAAGGAAACGTTGGGGGATCCACGCAAGCCATACCTCCCTGGAAGCCCCCAGGTGTCTAGTTTTCAGAAGTGTATGGGTTTGGTAGGTTTCCCTAGATGGCCGCCGAGCACCGGGCCAAAAACCCAGGTGACCCCCCTTGCAAAAGCAGGTGACTTTGAGATAGGCAATTTTGATGTCATCTCACTACGTTTTGGGCCCTTGCCTGTCGCGGGTACTTGGGCCTCCCACACAAGTGAGGCACCATTTTTACCGGGAGACCCAGGGGAACGCTGGGAGGTGGGAAATTTGAGTGAGCCCGGTGATGCCACAACTTTCCCACACAAAAATGTGTGAAAAAAGGGATTTTTTCAGCTAAAATTGAAGTTTGCAGGGGATTCTGGGTAAGGAAACCTTGGGGGATCCACGCAAGCCATACCTCCCTGGAAGCCCCCGGGTGTCTAGCTTTCAGAAATGTATGGGTTTGGTAGGTTTCCCTAGTTGGCCGCCGAGCACCGGGCCAAAAACCCAGGTGACCCCCTTGCAAAACCAGGTGACTTTGAGATAGGCAATTTTGATGTCATCTCACTACGTTTTGGGCCCTTGCCTGTCGCAGGTACTTGGGCCTCCCACACAAGTGAGGCACCATTTTTACCGGGAGACCCAGGGGAACGCTGGGAGGCTGGAAATTTGAGTGAGCCCAGTGATGCCACAACTTTCCCACACAAAAATGTGTGAAAAAAGTGATTTTTCGCGCTAAAATTTAGGTTTGCAGGGGATTCTGGGTAAGGAAACGTTGGGGGATCCACGCAAGCCATTCCTCCCTGGAAGCCCCCGGCTGTCTCGTTTTCAGAAATGTATGGGTTTGGTAGGTTTCCCTAGATGGCTGCCGAGCACCGGGCAAAAAACCCAGGTGACCCCCCTTGCAAAACCAGGTGGTTGTGAGATAGGTAATTTTGATGTCACCTCACTACGTTTTGGGCCCTTGCCTGTCGCGGGTACTTGGGCCTTCCACACAAGTGAGGCACCATTTTTACCGGGAGACCCAGGGGAACGCTGGGAGGTGGGAAATTTGAGTGAGCCCGGTGATGCCACAACTTTCCCACACAAAAATGTGTGAAAAAAGTTACTTTTCCAGCTAAAATTGAGGTTTGCAGGGGATTCTGGATAAGGAAACGTTGGGGGATCCACGCAAGCCATACCTCCCTGGAAGCCCCCAGGTGTCTAGTTTTCAGAAATGTGTGGGTTTGGTAGGTTTCCCTAGATGTCCGCTGAGCACCGGGCCAAAAACCCAGGTGACCCAGTGATGCCACAACATTCCCACACAAAAATGTGTGAAAAAAAGGGATTTTTTCAGCTAAAATTGAGGTTTGCAGGGGATTCTGGGTAAGGAAACGTTGGGGGATCCACGCAAGCCATACCTCCCTGGAAGCCCCCGGGTGTGTAGGTTTCAGAAATGTATGGGCTTGGTAGGTTTCCCTAGATGGCCGCCGAGCACCGGGCAAAAAACCCAGGTGACCCCCCTTGCAAAACCAGGTGGTTTTGAGATAGGTAATTTTGATGTCACCTCACTACGTTTTGGGCCCTTGCCTGTCGCGGGTACTTGGGCCTCCCACACAAGTGAGGCACCATTTTTACCGGGAGACCCAGGGGAACGCTGGGAGGTGGGAAATTTGAGTGAGCCCGGTGATGCCACAACTTTCCCACACAAAAATGTGTGAAAAAAGTGACTTTTCCAGCTAAAATTGAGGTTTGCAGGGGATTCTGGATAAGGAAACGTTGGGGGATCCACGCAAGCCATACCTCCCTGGAAGCCCCCAGGTGTCTAGTTTTCAGAACTGTGTGGGTTTGGTAGGTTTCCCTAGATGTCCGCTGAGCACCGGGCCAAAAACCCCGGTGACCCAGTGATGCCACAACATTCCCACACAAAAATGTGTGAAAAAAAGGGATTTTTTCAGCTAAAATTGAGGTTTGCAGGGGATTCTGGGTAAGGAAACGTTGGGGGATCCACGCAAGCCATACCTCCCTGGAAGCCCCCGGGTGTCTAGTTTTCAGACATGTATGGGTTTGGTAGGTTTCCCTAAATGGCCGCCGAGCACTGGGCAAAAAACCCAGGTGACCCCCCTTGCAAAACCAGGTGGTTTTGAGATAGGCAATTTTGATGTCACCTCACTACGTTTTGGGCCCTTGCCTGTCGCGGGTACTTAGGCCTCCCACACAAGTGAGGCACCATTTTTACCGGTAGACCCAGGGAAACGCTGGGAGGTGGGAAATTTGAGTGAGCCCGGTGATGCCACAACTTTCCCACACAAAAATGTGTGAAAAAAGTTATTTTTCTAGCTAAAATTGAGGTTTGCAGGGGATTCTGGGTAAGCAAACGTTGGGGGATCAACACAAGCCATACCTCCCTGGAAGCCCCCGGTGTCTAGTTTTCAGAAATGTATGGGTTTGGTAGGTTTCCCTAGATGGCCGCCGAGCACCGGGCCAAAAACCCAGGTGACCCCCCTTGCAAAACCAGGTGACTTTGAGATAGGCAATTTTGATGTCACCTCACTACCATTTGGGCCCTTGCCTGTCGCGGGTACTTGGGCCTCCCACACAAGTGAGGCGCCATTTTTTCAGGGAGACCTAGGGGAACGCTGGGAGGTGGGAAATTTGAGTGAGCCCAGTGATGCCTCAACTTTCCCACACAAAAATGTGTGAAAAAAGGGATTTTTTCAGCTAAAATTGAGGTTTGCAGGGGATTCTGGGTAAGGAAACTTTGGGGGATCCACGCAATCCATACCTCCCTGGAAGCCCCCGGGTGTCTAGTTTTCAGAAATGTATGGGTTTGGTAGGTTTCCCTAGATGGACGCCGAGCACCGGACCAAAAACCCAGGTGACCCCCCTTGCAAAACCAGGTGGTTTTGAGATAGGTAATTTTGATGTCACCTCACTACGTTTTGGGCCCTTGCCTGTCGCGGGTACTTGGGCCTCCCACACAAGTGAGGCACCATTTTTACCGGGAGACCCAGGGGAACGCTGAGAGGTGGGAAATTTGAGTGAGCCCGGTGATGACATTACTTTCCCACACAAAAATGTGTGAAAAAAGGGATTTTTTCAGCTAAAATTGAGGTTTGCAGGGGATTCTGGGTAAGGAAACGTTGGGGGATCCACACAAGCCATACCTCCCTGGAAGCCCCCAGGTGTCTAGTTTTCAGAAGTGTATGTGTTTGGTAGGTTTCCCTAGATGGCCGCCGAGCACCGGGCCAAAAACCCAGGTGACCCCCCTTGCAAAAGCAGGTGACCTTGAGATAGGCAATTTTGAAGTCATCTCACTACGTTTAGGTCCCTTGCCTGTCGCGGGTACTTGGGCCTCCCACACAAGTGAGGCACCATTTTTACCGGGAGACCCAGGGGAACACTGGGAGGTGGGAAATTTGAGTGAGCCCAGTGATGCCTCAACTTTCCCACACAAAAATGAGTGAAAAAAGGGATTTTTTCAGCTAAAATTGAAGTTTGCAGGGAATTCTGGGTAAGGAAATGTTGGGGGATCCACGCAAGCCATACCTCCCTGGAAGCCCCCGGGTGTCTAGCTTTCAGAAATGTATGGGTTTGG
The DNA here is from genome assembly GCF_964204655.1 of Triturus cristatus. Lineage (NCBI taxonomy): Eukaryota > Metazoa > Chordata > Amphibia > Caudata > Salamandridae > Triturus > Triturus cristatus. The sequence goes on along the minus strand of NC_140594.1, from coordinate 811,481,627 downwards.
TAGGTTTCCCTTGTTGGCCGCCGAGCACCGGGCCAAAAACCCAGGTGACCCCCCTTGCAAAACCAGGTGACTTTGAGATAGGCAATTTTGATGTCACCTCACTACGTTTTGGGCCCTTGCCTGTCGCAGGTTCTTGGGCCTCCCACACAAGTGAGGCACCATTTTTACCGGGAGACCCAGGGGAACGCTGGGAGGCTGGAAATTTGAGTGAGCCCAGTGATGCCACAACTTTCCCACACAAAAATGTGTGAAAAAAGTGATTTTTCCAGCTAAAATTTAGGTTTGCAGGGGATTCTGGGTAAGGAAACGTTGGGGGATCCACGCAAGCCATTCCTCCCTGGAAGCCCCCGGCTGTCTCGTTTTCAGAAATGTATGGGTTTGGTAGGTTTCCCTAGATGGCTGCCGAGCACCGGGCAAAAAACCCAGGTGACCCCCCTTGCAAAACAAGGTGGTTGTGAGATAGGTAATTTTGATGTCACCTCACTACGTTTTGGGCCCTTGCCTGTCGCGGGTACTTGGGCCTCCCACACAAGTGAGGCACCATTTTTACCGGGAGACCCAGGGGAACGCTGGGAGGTGGGAAATTTGAGTGAGCCCGGTGATGCCACAACTTTCCCACACAAAAATGTGTGAAAAAAGTTACTTTTCCAGCTAAAATTGAGGTTTGCAGGGGATTCTGGATAAGGAAACGTTGGGGGATCCACGCAAGCCATACCTCCCTGGAAGTCCCCGGGTGTGTAGGTTTCAGAAATGTGTGGGTTTGGTAGGTTTTCCTAGATGTCCGCTGAGCACCGGGCCAAAAACCCAGGTGACCCAGTGATGCCACAACTTTCCCACACAAAAATGTGTGAAAAAAAGGGATTTTTTCAGCTAAAATTGAGGTTTGCAGGGGATTCTGGGTAAGGAAACGTTGGGGGATCCACGCAAGCCATACCTCCCTGGAAGTCCCCGGGTGTGTAGGTTTCAGAAATGTATGGGCTTGGTAGGTTTCCCTAGATGGCCGCCGAGCACCGGGCAAAAAACCCAGGTGACCCCCCTTGCAAAACCAGGTGGTTTTGAGATAGGTAATTTTGATGTCACCTCACTACGTTTTGGGCCCTTGCCTGTCGCGGGTACTTGGGCCTCCCACACAAGTGAGGCACCATTTTTACCGGGAGACCCAGGGGAACGCTGGGAGGTGGGAAATTTGAGTGAGCCCGGTGATGCCACTACTTTCCCACACCAAAATGTGTGAAAAAAGGGATTTTTTCAGCTAAAATTGAGGTTTGCATAGGATTCTGGGTAAGGAAACTTTGGGGGATCCACGCAAGCCATACCTCCCTGGAAGCCCCCGGGTGTCTAGTTTTCAGAAATGTATGGGTTTGGTAGGTTTCCCTAGATGGCCGCCGAGCAACGGGCCAAAAACCCAGGTGACCCCATTTGCAAAACCAGGTGGTTTTGAGATAGGCAATTTTGATGTCACCTCACTACGTTTTGGGCCCTTGCCTGTCGCGGGTACTTGGGCCTCCCACACAAGTGAGGCATCATTTTTACCGGGAGACCCAGGGGAATGCTGGGAGGTGGGAAATTTGAGTGAGCCCGGTGATGCCACAACTTTCCCACACAAAAATATGTGAAAAAAGTGATTTGTTCTGCTAAAATTGAAGTTTGCAGGGGATTCTGGGTAAGGAAACGTTGGGGGATCCACACAAGCCATACCTCCCTGGAAGCCCCCGGGTGTCTAGTTTTCAGAAATGTATGGGTTTGGTAGGTTTCCCTAGATGGCCGCCGAGCACCGTGCAAAAAATCCAGGTGACCCCCCTTGCAAAACCAGGTGATTTTGAGATATGCAATTTTGATGTCACCTCACTACGTTTTGGGCCCTTGCCTGTCGCGGGTCCTTGGGCCTTGTTGGACTTGGCCCTTCTGGCAGGTTCACCCCCGAGACTTTTTGCTTTTTATTGGTGACTTGGTGTAGTGCTTTTTGGTTTCTGCGCACTTTACCGCTGTGTCCCAGGGTAACGTGCGTGCGTGTTGTGAGGTTGGCCTGCCCTCCCATAGGAATGCATGGGGGAATGTGTCCTGGTAGTTCCTGATGCGTGGTGTGTGCAGGCCCGAGTTTGGTATGTGCGGACTCGTGTGATTGAATGCTGCGCGATGATGTGTGCGGCGTGCATGTACCTAGTGTGGAAGTGCCACTTCTAGAAGTGGGCACTTCGGTGTGCAGTATGAAATGTGTGGCTTGTCTGGCGATTGGCTGGTGGAGGTCATGTGACGGGCTAGGGATTCCCCAGAGTCAGGAGGAGTCACCCAGTGGTGAATGGGAGGTTAGCATACTGATGGCTGGGGAGGAGTACACCTGGGTCCTGAATAGGACAGGGCTTTCCCCACACAATGCTGGCCCCGGCCCCTGTGGTGCGTCTGATGACCCTAGCCCTGCCAGTGAATAGGGAGAGGGGCTGAGCAAAACAAAGTGCTCAGGAACCTGTTGTAACTGGTTCGCCCCTTCCCCTTCCCTGCACCTTCAGACAAAGACTTTTACTGTATAAAAAGGGGCTGTGTCCCCTTACAATTTGTTCTCTTGCAGGATCCACTTGAGGGGGGGCCTGCTGCTTCTGGGCCCCAGGAGAGACCGCCACTGGGGACTGCCTCCCTGCTGGAGGACCCTGTGAGCTGGCTCTGGGCCCAGTCTTTGCCTCCCTGCTCTTTGAAGACTTTGGCTGGACTTGCTTTCTTGCCCAAGGGCCTGGAAGCGCTTTTTACATTTAGCGCTAGGAGCGCTCCATTTGTGGCCCCGGCAGCGCTGAGCTGCGATCCCTGCCAGGGGAACCCCGACGTAGGGATTCCCCCGCTTGCCGATTTGAAGCGGGTGCCCACCCCGCATTGCCGTGGTCGTTGGCGGGTGCCCACCCCGCTTATTGGTTTATTTCGTTGGCGGGTGCCCACCCCGCTTATTCGTTTTGCTTGCGAGGGAGCCTACCCCTCGGACGGCCGAGAATCACCGCTGCAGCCCGGACCGGAAGTCAGGCGGGCCGGGGGCAGCCCTCCGGGACAGCCGGAAGTGAGAATAGGAGGGTGGGAGCCTACCCTGCCTCCTACGAAGTGTCGCGGCTGCTCAGGGCCCCGGAGCAGGCAGGAGCCTACCCTGCACCCCGGGGCGCTCGGCCCAAGAGAGGAGTGCGGGAGCAGCTGGTGCGGAGGGGGCGTGAGGCACATTGTCGGTGCCTGCCCCTCCGCGTTAAGAGGAAGCCTTCCCCCCCCCTGGAGCGGAGAGAGAAGACGACGCGGGAGTCCCCAGAGGCAGCCCGGTAAGTGCAAAGGGCTGGGGGACTCCGCGCATGTGTGGAGGGGGCATTGTCTGGTGCTCAGAGCCCCGAGGCTCCAACGTGGGGGACATTGTAGTTTCTGGGCACGTGGCGCTCCAACGTGGGGGACATTGTTCTTGGTTTCTGAGCGCGAGACGCTCCAACGTGCTGACAGTGGTCCCGAGCCCACGAGGCTCCAACGAGGCCAGCAGTGGTTGCGCAGAGCGCTCAGAGCGCTCCAACAACGGGGCAAATATTTGTTCAGAGCCACGAAGGCTCTAGGGGGCATTCTTTTGGCAGAGCCCAGGAGAGGCTCCACGAGAGCAGCAGATTTGTCTTGAGGGGCACAGTGGTGCCCACGCTCATTCCTAGAGCTGCCCAGCACTTAGTGGGCAGCTGCAACGTTTAGGTTGGGAACCTTTTACGTTTTTTTGCTTGCGCAGCTTTACTGGGACAGGGCGTCCTAGCCCCTACAAGGCCAGTTGGCCTAGGGACTGCCACAGGTGGTGGCTTATGAGTTCTTGCGCAATTGTGCTGCCCTGCACCGCTGAATGTGTGTTTATGCATCATGTGCCTTGCTTTACACCGCTGAATGTATTTTTATGCATCATGTGTTTTCTTTCCTTACACCTCTGAATGTTTTTATGCATCATGTGTTTTCCTAACCTGCACCTCTGAATGTAATTTTATGCATCATGTTTTTTCTTTCCCTACACCTCTGAATGTTTTAGGCATCATGTGTAATGTGTGTTTACCCCTACAGGTATTGTGATACTTAGCTGGTTGTTTGTTTTCTCCTAGTACAGGTGGTGCTAGTGAGGTTCTGGTTCCCTGCGCGATTTTCCTAAGGTGGTTAGGGTTGCGTAGGTGAGACTTACATGTTACCAGTGGTTACTGGTTGTGTGTTATATGTGTATTTTGTGCTACAGTAATTTTATATTCTAAAAGTGCTAATTCCTGACAGTGGTCCATGTGGCCCTGTCCCCTGTACATATAATCCCTTGTAAATTCTGCCCGTGCCTGTTGGCACATTGTAAAGTGTGTGTTTTTATCTAATGTGTTTTACTATAATACAAAGGATATTTTTATAGAATACCTTGTGTGGAGTTTCCTTTGTGGTGGGCCTTGGGGGTTGTTGCTGGGTGCGCGCGCAAACGCTTTACACCTTGCCTCAGAGATAAGCCTGACTGCTCGTGCCAAGCTACCAAGGGGGTGAGCAGGGGTTATCTTTGGCGTGTAACTCCCCAGCCCTGACTAGAGTGGTGATTTCTGCCTGGCTTTGGCGCAAGCCCTAGCCAACCAGAAATCGCCAGTTTTAACAGGCCTCCCACACAAGTGAGACACCATTTTTACCGGGAGACCCAGGGGAACGCTGGGAGGTGGGAAATTGGAGTGAGCCCGGTGATGCCACAACTTTCTGAAACAAAAATGTGTGAAAAAAGTGATTTTTCCAGCTAAAATTGAGGTTTGCAGGGGATTCTGTATAAGGAAACGTTGGGGGATCCACGCAAGCCATACCTCCCTGGAAGCCCCCAGGTGTCTAGTTTTCAGAAATGTATGGGTTTGGTAGGTTTCCCTAGATGTCCGTCGAGCACCGGGCCAAAAACCCAGGTGACCCCCATTGCAAAACCAGGTGGTTTTGAGATAGGCAATTTTGATGTCACCTCACTACGTTTTGGGCCCTTGCCTGTCGCGGGTACTTGGGCCTCCCACACAAGTGAGGCACCATTTTTACCGGGAGACCCAGGGGAACGCTGGGAGGCTGGAAATTTGAGTGAGCCCAGTGATGCCACAACTTTCCCACACAAAAATGTGTGAAAAAAGTGATTTTTCCAGCTAAAATTTAGGTTTGCAGGGGATTCTGGGTAAGGAAACGTTGGGGGATCCACGCAAGCCATTCCTCCCTGGAAGCCCCCGGCAGTCTAGTTTTCAGAAATGTATGGGTTTGGTAGGTTTCCCTAAAAGGCCGCCGAGCACCGGGCAAAAAACCCAGGTGACCCCCCTTGCAAAACCAGGTGGTTTTGAGATAGGCAATTTTGATGACACCTCACTACGTTTTGGGCCCTTGCCTGTCGCGGGTACTTGGGCCTCGCACACAAGTGAGGCACCATTTTTACCGGGAGACCCAGGGGAACGCTGGGAGGTGGGAAATTTGAGTGAGCCCGGTGATGCCACAACTTTCCCACACAAAAATGTGTGAAAAAAGGGATTTTTTCAGCTAAAATTGAGGTTTGCAGGGGATTCTGGGTAAGGAAACGTTGGGGGATCCACGCAAGCCATACCTCCCCGGAAGCCCCCGTGTGTCTAGTTTTCAGAAAAGTATGGGTTTGGTAGGTTTCCCTTGATTGCCGCCGAGCACCGGGCCAAAAACCCAGGTGACCCCCCTTGCAAAACCAGGTGACTTTGAGATAGGCAATTTTGATGTCACCTCACTACCATTTGGGCCCTTGCCTGTCGCGGGTACTTGGGCCTCCCACACAAGTGAGGCACCATTTTTACCGGGAGACCCAGGGGAACGCTGGGAGGTGGGAAATTTGAGTGAGCCCAGTGATGACACTACTTTCCCACACAAAAATGTGTGAAAAAGGGGATTTTTTCAGCTAAAATTGAGGTTTGCAGGGGATTCTGGGTAAGGAAACTTTGGGGGATCCACGCAAGCCATACCTCCCTGGAAGCCCCCAGGTGTCTAGTTTTCAGAAATGTATGGGTTTGGTAGGTTTCCCGAGATGGCCGCCGAGCACCGGGCAAAAAACCCAGGTGACCCCCCTTGCAAAACCAGGTGGTTTTGAGATAGGCAATTTTGATGTCACCTCACTACGTTTTGGGCCCTTGCCTGTCGCGGGAACTTGGGCCTCCCACACAAGTGAGGCACCATTTTTACCGGGATACACAGGGGAACGCTGGGAGGTGGGAAATTTGAGTGAGCCCAGTAATGCCACAACTTTCTCACACAAAAATGTGTGAATAAAGTGATTTTTTCAGCTAAAATTGAGGTGTGCAGGGGATTCTGTGTAAGAAATCTTTGGGGGATCCACGCACGCCATACCTCCCTGGAAGCCCCCGGGTGTCTAGTTTTCAGAAATGTATGGGTTTGGTAGGTTTCCCTAGATGGCCGCCGAGCACCGGGCCAAAAACCCAGGTGACCCCCCTTGCAAAAGCAGGTGACTTTGAGATAGGCAATTTTTATGTCATCTCACTACGATTTGGGCCCTTGCCTGTCGCGGGTACTTGGGCCTCCCACACAAGTGAGGCACCATTTTTACCGGGAGACCCAGGGGAACGCTGGGAGGTGGGAAATTTGAGTGAGCCCGTTGATGCCACTACTTTCCCACACAAAAATGTATGAAAAAAGGGATTTGTTCAGCAAAAATTGAGGTTTGCAGGGGATTCTGGGTAAGGAAACGTTGGGGGATCCACGCAAGCCATACCTCCCTGGAAGCCCCCAGGTGTCTAGTTTTCAGAAATGTATGGGTTTGGTAGGTTTCACTAGATGGCCACCGAGCACCGGGCAAAAAACCCAGGTGACCCCCCTTGCAAAACCAGGTGGTTTTGAGATAGGCAATTTTGATGTCACCTCACTACGTTTTGGGCCCTTGCCTGTCGCGGGTACTTGGGCCTCCCACACAAGTGAGGCACCATTTTTACCGGGAGACCCAGGGGAACGCTGGGAGGCTGGAAATTTGAGTGAGCCCAGTGATGCCACAACTTTCCCACACAAAAATGTGTGAAAAAAGTGATTTTTCCAGCTAAAATTTAGGTTTGCAGGGGATTCTGGGTAAGGAAACGTTGGGGGATCCACGCAAGCCATTCCTCCCTGGAAGCCCCCGGCAGTCTAGTTTTCAGAAATGTATGGGTTTGGTAGGTTTCCCTAGATGGCGGCCGAGCACCGGGCAAAAAACCCAGGTGACCCCCCTTTCAAAACCAGGTGGTTTTGAGATAGGCAATTTTGATGTCACCTCACTACGTTTTGGGCCCTTGCCTGTCGCGGGTACTTGGGCCTCGCACACAAGTGAGGCACCATTTTTACCGGGAGACCCAGGGGAACGCTGGGAGGTGGGAAATTTGAGTGAGCCCGGTGATGCCACAACTTTCCCACACAAAAATGTGTGAAAAAAGGGATTTTTTCAGCTAAAATTGAGGTTTGCAGGGGATTCTGGGTAAGGAAACGTTGGGGGATCCACGCAAGCCATACCTCCCCTAAAGCCCCCGGGTGTCTAGTTTTCAGAAAAGTATGGGTTTGGTAGGTTTCCCTTGATTGCCGCCGAGCACCGGGCCAAAAACCCAGGTGACCCCCCCTTGCAAAACCAGGTGACTTTGAGATAGGCAATTTTGATGTCACCTCACTACCATTTGGGCCCTTGCCTGTCGCGGGTACTTGGGCCTCCCACACAAGTGAGGCACCATTTTTTCCGGGAGACCCAGGGGAACGCTGGGAGGTGGGAAATTTGAGTGAGCCCAGTGATGCCACAACTTTCCCACACAAAAATGTGTGAAAAAGGGGATTTTTTCAGCTAAAATTGAGGTTTGCAGGGGATTCTGGGTAAGGAACCTTTGGGGGATCCACGCAAGCCATACCTCCCTGGAAGCCCCCGGGTGTCTAGTTTTCAGAAATGTATGGGTTTGGTAGGTTTCCCTAGATGGACGCCGAGCACCGGGCCAAAAACCCAGGTTAAACCCCCTTGCAAAACCAGGTGGTTTTGAGATAGGTAATTTTGATGTCACCTCACTAAGTTTTGGGCCCTTGCCTGTCGCGGTTACTTGGGCCTCCCACACAAGTGAGGCACCATTTTTACCGGGAGACCCAGGGGAACGCTGGGAGGTGGGAAATTTGAGTGAGCCCAGTGATGACACTACTTTCCCAAACACAAATGTGTGAAAAAAGGTATTTTTTCAGCTAAAATTGAGGTTTGCAGGGGATTCTGGGTAAGGAAACTTTGGGGGATCCACGCAAGCCATACCTCCCTGGAAGCCCCTAGGTGTCTAGTTTTCAGAAATGTATGGGTTTGGTAGGTTTCCCGAGATGGCCGCCGAGCACCGGGCAAAAAACCCAGGTGACCCCCCTTGCAAAACCAGGTGGTTTTGAGATAGGCAATTTTGATGTCACCTCACTACGTTTTGGGCACTTGCCTGTCGCGGGAACTTGGGCCTCCCACACAAGTGAGGCACCATTTTTACCGGGATACCCAGGGGAACGCTGGGAGGTGGGAAATTTGAGTGAGCCCGGTAATGCCACAACTTTCTCACACAAAAATGTGTGAATAAAGTGATTTTTTCAGCTAAAATTGAGGTGTGCAGGGGATTCTGTGTAAGAAATCTTTGGGGAATCCACGCACGCCATACCTCCCTGGAAGCCCCCGGGTGTCTAGTTTTCAGAAATGTATGGGTTTGGTAGGTTTCCCTAGATGGCCGCCGAGCACCGGGCCAAAAACCCAGGTGACCCCCCTTGCAAAAGCAGGTGACTTTGAGATAGGCAATTTTGATGTCATCTCACTACGTTTTGGGCCCTTGCCTGTCGCGGGTACTTGGGCCTCCCACACAAGTGAGGCACCATTTTTACCGGGAGACCCAGGGGAACGCTGGGAGGTGGGAAATTTGAGTGAGCCCGTTGATGCCACTACTTTCCCACACAAAAATGTATGAAAAAAGGGATTTTTTCAGCTAAAATTGAGGTTTGCAGGGGATTCTGGGTAAGGAAACGTTGGGGGATCCACGCAAGCCATACCTCCCTGGAAGCCCCCAGGTGTCTAGTTTTCAGAAATGTATGGGTTTGGTAGGTTTCCCTAGATGGCCGCCGAGCACCGGGCAAAAAACCCAGGTGACCCCCCTTGCAAAACCAGGTGGTTTTGAGATAGGCAATTTTGATGTCACCTCACTACGTTTTGGGCCCTTGCCTGTCGCGGGTACTTGGGCCTCCCACACAAGTGAGGCACCATTTTTACCGGGAGACCCAGGGTAATGCTGGGAGGCTGGAAATTTGAGTGAGCCCAGTGATGCCACAACTTTCCCACACAAAAATGTGTGAAAAAAGGGATTTTTTCAGCTAAAATTGAGGTTTGCAGGGGATTCTGGGTAAGGAAACTTTGGGGGATTCACGCAAGCCATACCTCCCTAGAAGCCCCCTGGTGTCTAGTTTTCAGAAATGTATGAGTTTGGTAGGTTTCCCTAGATGGCCGCCGAGCACCGGGCAAAAAACCCAGGTGACCCCCCTTGCAAAACCAGGTGGTTTTGACATAGGCAATTTTGATGTCACCTCACTACGTTTTGGGCCCTTGCCTGTCGCGGGAACTTGGGCCTCCCACACAAGTGAGGCACCATTTTTACCGGGATACCCAGGGGAACGCTGGGAGGTGGGAAATTTGAGTGAGCCCGGTAATGCCACAACTTTCTCACACTAAAATGTGTGAATAAAGTGATTTTTTCAGCTAAAATTGAGGTGTGCAGGGGATTCTGTGTAAGAAATCTTTGGGGGATCCACGCAAGCCATACCTCCCTGGAAGCCCCCGGGTGTCTAGTTTTCAGAAATGTATGGGTTTGGTAGGTTTCCCTAGATGGCCGCCGAGCACCGGGCCAAAAACCCAGGTGACCCCCCTTGCAAAAGCAGGTGACTTTGAGATAGGCAATTTTGATGTCATCTCACTACGTTTTGGGCCCTTGCCTGTCGCGGGTACTTGGGCCTCCCACACAAGTGAGGCATCATTTTTACCGGGAGACCCAGGGGAACGCTGGGAGGTGGGAAATTTGAGTGAACCCGGTGATGCCACTACTTTCCCACACAAAAATGTATGAAAAAAGGGATTTTTTTCAGCTAAAATTGAGGTTTGCAGGGGATTCTGGGTAAGGAAACTTTGGGGGATCCACGCAAGCCATACCTTCCTGGAAGCCCCCGGGTGTCTAGTTTTCAGAAATGTATGGGTTTGGTAGGTTTCTCTAGATGGCCGCCGAGCAACGGGCCAAAACCCCAGGTGACCCCCTTGCAAAACCATGTGGTTTTGAGATAGGCAATTTTGATGTCACCTCACTACGTGTTGGGCCCTTGCCTGTCGCGGGAACTTGGGCCTACCACACAAGTGAGACACCATTTTTACCGGGAGACCCAGGGGAATGCTGGGAGGTGGGAAATTCGAGTGAGCCCGGTGATGCCACAACTTTCCCACACAAAAATGTGTGAAAAAAGTCATTTTTCCAGCTAAAATTGAGGTTTGCAGGGGATTCTGGGTAAGGAAACGTTGGGGGATCCACGCAAGCCATACCTCATTGGAAGCCCCCGGGTGTCTAGTTTTCAGAAATGTATGGGTTTGGTAGGTTTCCCTAGATGGACGCCGAGCACCGGGCCAAAAATGCAGGTGACCCCCCTTGCAAAACCAGGTGACTTTGTGATAGGCAATTGTGATGTCACCTCACTACGTTTTGGGCCCTTGCCTGTCGCGGGTACTTGGGCCTCCCACACAAGTGAGGCACCATTTTTACTGGGAGACCCAGGGGAACGCTGGGAGGTGGGAAATTTGAGTGAGCCCAGTGATGCCACAACTTTCCCACACAAAAATGTGTGAAAAAAGGGATTTTTTCAGCTAAAATTGAGGTTTGCAGGGGATTCTGGGTAAGGAAACTTTGGGGGATCCACGCAAGCCATACCTCCCTGGAAGCCCTTGCGTGTCTAGTTTTCAGAAATGTATGGGTTTGGTAGGTTTCCCTAGATGGACGCCGAGCACCGGGCCAAAAACCCAGGTGACCCCCTTGCAAAACCAGGTGGTTTTGAGATAGGTAATTTTGATGTCACCTCACTACGTTTTGGACCCTTGCCTGTCGCGGGTACTTGGGCCTCCCACACAAGTGAGGCATCATTTTTACCGGGAGACCCAGGGGAATGCTGGGAGGTGGGAAATTTGAGTGAGCCCGGTGATGCCACAACTTTCCCACACAAAAATATGTGAAAAAAGTGATTTTTTCTGCTAAAATTGAAGTTTGCAGGGGATTCTGGGTAAGGAAACGTTGGGGGATCCACACAAGCCATACCTCCCTGGAAGCCCCCTGGTGTCTAGTTTTCAGAAATGTATGGGTTTGGTAGGTTTCCCTAGATGGCCGCCGAGCACCGTGCAAAAAATCCAGGTGACCCCCTTGCAAAACCAGGTGATTTTGAGATATGCAATTTTGATGTCACCTCACTACGTTTTGGGCCCTTGCCTGTCGCGGGTCCTTGGGCCTTGTTAGACTTGGCCCTTCTGGCAGGTTCACCCCCGAGACTTTTTGCTTTTTATTGGTGACTTGGTGTAGTGCTTTTTGGTTTCTGCGCACTTTACCGCTGTGTCCCAGGGTAAAGTGCGTGCGTGTTGTGAGGTTGGCCTGCCCTCCCATAGGAATGCATGGGGGAATGTATGTGTCCTGGTAGTTCCTGATGCGTGGTGTGTGCAGGCCCGAGTTTGGTATGTGCGGACTCGTGTGATTGAATGCTGCGCGATGATGTGTGCGGCGTGCATGTACCTAGTGTGGAAGTGCCACTTCTAGAAGTGGGCACTTCGGTGTGCAGTATGAAATGTGTGGCTTGTCTGGCGATTGGCTGGTGGAGGTCATGTGACGGGCTAGGGATTCCCCAGAGTCAGGAGGAGTCACCCAGTGGTGAATGGGAGGTTAGCATACTGATGGCTGGGGAGGAGTACACCTGGGTCCTGAATAGGACAGGGCTTTCCCCACACAATGCTGGCTCCGGCCCCTGTGGTGCGTCTGATGACCCTAGCCCTGCCAGTGAATAGGGAGAGGGGCTGAGCAAAACAAAGTGCTCAGGAACCTGTTGTAACTGGTTCGCCCCTTCCCTGCACCTTCAGACAAAGACTTTTACTGTATAAAAAGGGGCTGTGTCCCCTTACAATTTGTTCTCTTGCAGGATCCACTTGAGGGGGGCCTGCTGCTGCTGGGCGCCAGGAGAGACCGCCACTGGGGACTGCCTCCCTGCTGGAGGGCCCTGTGAGCTGGCTCTGGGCCCAGTCTTTGCCCCCCTGCTCTTTGAAGACTTTGGCTGGACTTGCTTTCTTGCCCAAGGGCCTGGAAGCGCTTTTTACATATAGCGCTAGGAGCGCTCCATTTGTGGACCCTGCAGTGCTGAGCTGCGATCCCTGCTAGGGGAACCCCGACGTAGGGATTCCCCCGCTTGCCGATTTGAAGCGGGTGCCCACCCCGCATTGCCGTGGTCGTTGGCGGGTGCCCACCCCGCTTATTGGTTTATTTCGTTGGCGGGTGCCCACCCCGCTTATTCGTTTTGCTTGCGAGGGAGCCTACCCCTCGGACGGCCGAGAATCACCGCTGCAGCCCGGACCGGAAGTCAGGCAGGCCGTGGGCAGCCCTCCGTGACAACCGGAAGTGAGAATAGGAGGGCGGGAGCCTACCCCGCCTCCTACGAAGTGTCGCGGCTGCTCAGGGCCCCGGAGCAGGCAGGAGCCTACCCTGCGCCCCGGGGCGCTCGGCCCAAGAGAGGAGTGCAGGAGCAGCTGGTGCGGAGGGGGCGTGAGGCACATTGTCGGTGCCTGCCCCTCCGCGTTAAGAGGAAGCCTTCCCCCCCCCCTGTAGCGGAGAGAGAAGACGACGCGGGAGTCCCCAGAGGCAGCCCGGTAAGTGCAAAGGGCTGGGGGACTCCGCGCATGTGTGGAGGGGGCATTGTCTGGTGCTCAGAGCCCCGAGGCTCCAACGTGGGGGACATTGTAGTTTCTGGGCGCGTGGCGCTCCAACGTGGGGGACATTGTTCTTGGTTTCTGAGCGCGAGACGCTCCAACGTGCTGACAGTGGTTCCGAGCCCACGAGGCTCCAACGAGTCCAGCAGTGGTTGCGCAGAGCGCTCAGAGCGCTCCAACAACGGGGCAAATATTTGTTCAGAGCCACGAAGGCTCTAGGGGGCATTCTTTTGGCAGAGCCCAGGAGAGGCTCCACGAGAGCAGCAGATTTGTCTTGAGGGGCACAGTGGTGCCCACGCTCATTCCTACAGCTGCCCAGCACTTAGTGATACCAAAAACAGTGGTCCTTAACCAATGATTAATAAATCTGAGACATATGTTTCGCTTAGTCAATTATTTAACTAATCCTGAGCCTAAACGGAAATATTCTTTAAGAACAAAGGCTCGCAATATTCAATAAATAGTTCAATCCAATAAAGGACAACATCCAAAACACTGTGAGCTGATATACATACGTTTATTTTTGGCAATTTTTTTGCAATATTCATAGGACAGAACGAGGTTGCTCCAAGGAGAGACGTGCATCAAAGGAAAGTGATTGAAGAGTGCGTGAATAAGACAAGGAATGAAAGATACATAGTAGTAAGAGAATTTAATCAATTTTAGGCAATGTGGATCGGTTGTAATTCACCGTCCAGAATCCAAGTAACCTGGTCACATTCATTAAATACAAAATGATATTAGTATAATTCAAAAAATGACCCCATTGATGGTCTTGCACGAGAAACTGAATATGTGTCCCAGGTAGTAAAGGGTGGGCGTCGACGTTTCGACCCGTCTTGATGGCCTTAGGGATTTTTAAGCCTTGGCCTTGCGGGTCTTCATCAGGACCAAATAGGGGGCAACCTGACTGGAAGGTTTGTCTTTACTGAAACACCTGTAACATTAAAACATGGGGGTGTGAGGAGGTTGTCCTGATTAAAACCACAATTAAAAGTAAGGTATGATGTATTATTCACATACCTAGTTGATTTAATTCACAGGGAGAATTCCCGGATTCAATAAATGGAGGGCTTGATATGACAGGTCAAACAATTCGTTTCTAATTGAAAGAAATGATAATGAAGTAGATTCAAAGTTTGGACAAAATCATTAATCAAACGCATCGTGAGGATTGTCGGTCACTCTAAAAGCCCACATCCAGCTAAATGGAACTAATTAGGCTGTGACTATCTGGCAGGCCGTTAGTGAGCAATAGAAAAACAAAAAGGGGGCATCTTACCGCATCAAGAAAACAATTGAAACTGTTAGCGATGTATCCGCCGTCTATTCAGGGATTGCCGATGTGTAGAATTCAATCAAGGCTAAAATCAAAAGAGGGGCATGGTCACTTAAAACTACGCCTGAGTGGGTTAGGGATCTACGGTGTGTAGATATGGGCAGTAGAAGAGCTTACCACGAGAACACAATTAATGTGCAGGAAACACGGAGAGTCCGTCTCCGTTCAAGCCCCAGTGCAGTGTGAGCTCGACCGCGACTCCGAGCGGTTACCAAGGCAACCGTATGTGAGTTAATGATGATAGACCCGGAAATAGTAGAAGGACTATTATAAATGATCGAGGTCCGATAAAATCAAAGCCCAATGTTACAGGGGGGTTCATTCACTGTCTGAGGTGTAGGGAACGTGCGGTCCTCCTCATCCACTAAATAACGGAGCGTCAGTCTCCGTGCTCTCTCAAAATAAAACCACAAACTCAACTGCTTTTCCGTGCGGTTGCTATTGGTAACCGTATACATGTGTATAAACAGTGTAGAAAGACTAGCATACACTGAGGGGGTCCCATTATTTCATGGAACATCCATTGAACCCATAACGAAGACAATCAACATATGTAAACAAAAGATAATAACAATTATAAGGAACATTTGAGGTACTTCAATAACGTACAGACAATACATAGAACGACATTTTAAGTTCACAGATCATGTATCCACAAGTATTGACAATACATAGGGCAACATTTTGAGTTCACAGAACATGTATGCACACGTATTGACAAATTATAAAACATAATTATACAACAATGTAATTATACAGTAAACGGGTGTCCAGATGTAAAGTACCCTCTACTCTAAAACAATACATAGTGCTAATTAAAGATCCCTTTAACCGCAGATTGAGTTATTGTGAGTGTCGGGGCAAACGAGGAAGAGATACACTCTATCTTTGGTTCATAATGGAAACTTGTTTGTTGGTTTCTTCAAGTTCGTTCAAACCCCTGGTGACAGTGTCCAAAGAGTGGATCCATCTATACTCCCGCTTATTCAGTATATCAGTGAAATCACCTCCTCTTGGGTTAGGTTTTACTTTTTCCAAAACCCACCATCTCAGGCTGTCTGCTGTATGTTCAAAATTGATGAAATGCTCTACCAACGGGGCACCAGGTGTCTTGCAGCGGATACGGCTGCAATGTTGCAGTATCCGGCACTTCACCATCTGGATGGTTTGACCCACGTATAGAAAATTACATGGACAGGTGATTACATAAATGACTCCAGATGTGTTACAGTTGCTATGTTCCCTTAGTGTGTAGGTGTGGTTGTTATGTGTGAACTCTTTGATGGTTCTGGTTAGAGCGCATGCTTTGCATGAGCCACATTGGTAGTGTCCCATGACCGGGGTACCCCATAGGGTAGTCTGTCCTACCGTCTGACTGGTAGGTAGTAGGGATTTGATCAGATTGTAGTTTCTGGGCACGTGGCGCTCCAACGTGGGGGACATTGTTCTTGGTTTCTGAGCGCGAGACGCTCCAACGTGCTGGCAGTGGTTCCGAGCCCACGAGGCTCCAACGAGGCCAGCAGTGGTTGCGCAGAGCGCTCAGAGCGCTCCAACAACGGGGCAAATATTTGTTCAGAGCCACGAAGGCTCTAGGGGGCATTCTTTTGGCAGAGCCCAGGAGAGGCTCCACGAGAGCAGCAGATTTGTCTTGAGGGGCACAGTGGTGCCCACGCTCATTCCTACAGCTGCCCAGCACTTAGTGGGCAGCTGCAACGTTTAGGTTGGGAACCTTTTACGTTTTTTTGCTTGTGCAGCTTTACTGGGACAGGGCGTCCTAGCCCCTACAAGGCCAGTTGGCCTAGGGACTGCCACAGGTGGTGGCTTATATGAGTTCTTGCGCAATTGTGCTGCCCTGCACCGCTGAATGTGTGTTTATGCATCATGTGCCTTGCTTTACACCGCTGAATGTATTTCTATGCATCATGTGTTTTCTTTCCTTACACCACTGAATGTTTTAGGCATCATGTGTAATGTGTGTTTACCCCTACAGGTATTGTGATACTTAGCTGGTTGTTTGTTTTCTCCTAGTACAGGTGGTGCTAGTGAGGTTCTGGTTCCCTGCGCGATTTTCCTAAGGTGGTTAGGGTTGCGTAGGTGAGACTTACATGTTTTTATGCATCATGTGTTTTCCTAACCTGCACCTCTGAATGTAATTTTATGCATCATGTTTTTTCTTTCCCTACACCTCTGAATGTTTTAGGCATCATGTGTAATGTGTGTTTACCCCTACAGGTATTGTGATACTTAGCTGGTTGTTTGTTTTCTCCTAGTACAGGTGGTGCTAGTGAGGTTCTGGTTCCCTGCGCGATTTTCCTAAGGTGGTTAGGGTTGCGTAGGTGAGACTTACATGTTACCAGTGGTTACTGGTTGTGTGTTATATGTGTATTTTGTGCTACAGTAATTTTATATTCTAAAAGTGCTAATTCCTGACAGTGGTCCATGTGGCCCTGTCCCCTGTACATATAATCCCTTGTAAATTCTGCCCGTGCCTGTTGGCACATTGTAAAGTGTGTGTTTTTATCTAATGTGTTTTACTATAATACAAAGGCTATTTTTATAGAATACCTTGTGTGGCGTTTCCTTTGTGGTGGGCCTTGGGGGTTGTTGCTGGGTGTGCGCGCAAACGCTTTACACCTTGCCTCAGAGATAAGCCTGACTGCTCGTGCCAAGCTACCAAGGGGGTGAGCAGGGGTTATCTTTGGCGTGTAACTCCCCAGCCCTGACTAGAGTGGTGGTTTCTGCCTGGCTTTGGCGCAAGCCCTAGCCAACCAGAAATCGCCAGTTCTAACAGGCCTCCTACACAAGTGAGGCACCATTTTTACCGGGAGACCCAGGGGAACGCTGGGAGGTGGGAAATTTGAGTGAGCCCGGTGATGCCACAACTTTCTGAAACAAAAATGTGGGAAAAAAGTGATTTTTCCAGCTAAAATTGACGTTTGCAGGGGATTCTGGATAAGGAAACGTTGGGGGATCCACGCAAGCCATACCTCCCTGGAAGCCCCCAGGTGTCTAGTTTTCAGAAATGTATGGGTTTGGTAGGTTTCCCTAGATGTCCGCCGAGCACCGGGCCAAAAACCCAGGTGACCCCCCTTGCAAAACCAGGTGGTTTTGAGATAGGCAATTTTGATGTCACCTCACTACGTTTTGGGCCCTTGCCTGTCGCGGGCACTTGGGCCTCCCACACAAGTGAGTCACCATTTTTACCGGGAGACCCAGGGGAACGCTGGGAGGCTGGAAATTTGAGTGAGCCCAGTGATGCCACAACTTTCCCACACAAAAATGTGTGAAAAAAGTGATTTTTCCAGCTAAAATTTAGGTTTGCAGGGGATTCTGGGTAAGGAAATGTTGGGGGATCCATGCAAGCCATTCCTCCCTGGAAGCCCCCGGCAGTCTAGTTTTCAGAAATGTATGGGTTTGGTAGGTTTCCCTAGATGGCTGCCGAGCACCGGGCCAAAAACCCAGGTGACCCCCCTTGCAAAACCAGGTGGTTTTGAGATAGGCAATTTTGATGTCACCTCACTACGTTTTGGGCCCTTGCCTGTCGCGGGCACTTGGGCCTCCCACACAAGTGAGTCACCATTTTTACCGGGAGACCCAGGGGAACGCTGGGAGGCTGGAAATTTGAGTGAGCCCGGTGATGCCACAACTTTCCCACACAAAAATGTGTGAAAAAAGTGATTTTTTTCAGCTAAAATTGAGGTTTGCAGGGGATTCTGGGTAAGGAAACGTCGGGGGATCCACGCAAGCCATACCTCCCTGGAAGCCCCCGGGTGTCTAGTTTTCAGAAATGTATGGGTGTGGTAGGTTTCCCTTGATGGCCGCCGAGCACCGGGCCAAAAACCCAGGTGACCCCCCTTGCAAAACCAGGTGACTTTGAGATAGGCAATTTTGATGTCACCTCACTACCATTTGGGCCCTTGCCTGTCGCGGGTACTTGGGCCTCCCACACAAGTGAGGCACCATTTTTTCCGGGAGACCCAGGGGAACGCTGGGAGGTGGGAAATTTGAGTGAGCCCAGTAATGCCACAAATTTCCCACACAAAAATGTGTGAAAAAAGGGATTTTTTCAGCTGAAATTGAGGTTTGCAGGGGATTCTGGGTAAGGAAACTTTAGGGGATCCACGCAAGCCATACCTCCCTGGAAGCCCCCGGGTGTCTAGTTTTCAGAAATGTATGGGTTTGGTAGGTTTCCCTAGATGGACGCCGAGCACCGGGCCAAAAACCCAGGTGACCCCCCTTGCAAAACCAGGTGGTTTTGAGATAGGTAATTTTGATGTCACCTCACTAATTTTTGGGCCCTTGCCTGTCGCGGGTACTTGGGCCTCCCACACAAGTGAGGCACCATTTTTACCGGGAGACCCAGGGGAACGCTGGGAGGCTGGAAATTTGAGTGAGCCCGGTGATGCCACAACTTTCCCACACAAAAATGTGTGAAAAAAGGGATTTTTTCAGCTAAAATTGAGGTTTGCAGGGGATTCTGGGTAAGGAAACGTTGGGGGATCCACGCAAGCCATACCTCCCTAGAAGCCCCCTGGTGTCTAGTTTTCAGAAATGTATGGGTTTGGTAGGTTTCCCTAGATGGCCGCCGAGCACCGGGCAAAAAACCCAGGTGACCCCCCTTGCAAAACCAGGTGGTTTTGAGATAGGCAATTTTGATGTCACCTCACTACGTTTTGGGCCCTTGCCTGTCGCTGGAACTTGGGCCTCCCACACAAGTGAGGCACCATTTTTACCGGGATACCCAGGGGAACGCTGGGAGGTGGGAAATTTGAGTGAGCCCGGTAATGCCACAACTTTCTCACACAAAAATGTGTGAATAAAGTGATTTTTTCAGCTAAAATTGAGGTGTGCAGGGGATTCTGTGTAAGAAAACTTTGGGGGATCCACGCAAGCCATACCTCCCTGGAAGCCCCCGGGTGTCTAGTTTTCAGAAATGTATGGGTTTGGTAGGTTTCCCTAGATGGCCGCCGAGCACCGGGCCAAAAACCCAGGTGACCCCCCTTGCTAAACCAGGTGACTTTGAGATAGGCAATTTTGATGTCATCTCACTACGTTTTGGGCCCTTGCCTGTCGCGGGTACTTGGCCCTCTGTTGGACTTGGCCCTTCTGGCAGGTTCACCCCTGAACTTTTTGCTTTTTATTGGTGACTTGGTGTGGTGATTTTTTTGGTTTCTGCGCACTTTCCCTGTGTCCCAGGGTAAAGTGCGTGCGTGCTCTGAGTGCATGTGGTGAGATAGGCCTGCCCTCCCATAGGAATGCATGGGGAATGTATGTGTCCCTAGTAGTTCCTGATGCGTGGGGTGTGCAGGCCCGAGTTTGGTATGTGCGGACTCGTGGGAGTGAATGCTGCGCGATGATGTGTGCGGCGTGCATGTACCTAGTGTGGAAGTGCCACTTCTAGAAGTGGGCACTTCTGTGTGCAGTGTGTCTGTCGCGTGATTGGCTGGTCATGTCATGTGACGGGCTAGGGATTCCCCAGAGTCAGGATGAGTCACCCAGTGGTGAATGGGGAGATCAACAGCTAGATGGGTGGGAGGAGTACACCTGGGTCCTGAATAGGACAGGGTTTTCCACACACAATGCTGGCCCCGCCCCCTGCGGTGCGACTGACGACCCTAGCCCTGCCAATGAATAGAGTGAGGGGCTGAGCACATTAAGGGTGCTCCCCAACCAGCTGCGACTGGTTTTCCCCCTCACCCTGAACCCAGAACAAAGGGATTTGGTGTATAAAAAGGGGCTGTGTCCCCTTACAAAATGTTCTCGTTCTGTACTTGAATCAACCAGGGGCGTGCTGCTGCTGGGGCCCAGGGGAAGGCTTGCCTCCCTGGGCCCTGCCCAGCCCCTGGATGCCCTGGACGCTGAAGGACTTCTGGGACTATTCTTTGTGCCATTGCCCCATACTTTCTAAAGGCCTCTTTGCTGGGAGATTTTTGCTCCCTTTCTTTATGCCTCCAGGACTTGTGACCTAGCGCCTGAAAAGCGCTATCTTTTCCCCCAGGAAGGAGGAACATGTGGGCCTTGGCAGCGCTGGGCTGCGATCGCCGCCGAGGGAATCCCGACGTAGGGATTCCCCCGTAATGCTGGTCTCGCGGGTGCCCACCCCGCTGCCTTTGCGTTGATTCTATGCAGGTGCCCACCCTGCGTCTTCGTGCTTCAGGAGGGATACGGGTGCCTACCTCGCTTATGGAGTTATGTAAAAATGACGGGTGCCCACCCCGCGCTTTGCCCGCCAAAGAGATCACCGCCGCGGCCCGAGCTGCATTTCAAAACGGCCGCCGAGTCCACGCCCGCCTGGTTGTGGGCGGGGCCGCGGGACGGAAGCGGAAGTGCCGCCATTGTCCCCAGAGCCTCGCAGGCTCCAACAGAGAAGTCCCGGTCCCGAGATGGGGGACCGGGCGACGACCGGCGCCTCCAGGGACGGAGCTCTCATGTGGTGAGAGAGCCCCCGCCATGACCGCCAGTGCTGGAAGCCCCAGTCCCAGAAGCGGGACCGGGCAGAGAGAGAGAGAGCCGGTGAGTGAGGCTGCCTTGGGGGAGGGGCGAGGTGAAGGCCCTAGTGCCGGTGCTGAGCGGCCCCGCTTGACAGTGGGCCGCTCCAACATGCCCTCCCCTGTTTGTGTGTGCCAGATGAGGCACATAGTCCGAGCGACCCCGTCTGCAGTGGGCCGCTCCAACGATTGAGTTTTGAGCCACGAGGCTCCAACGAGGCGGGCAGGGTCCGTATTGTATTTCTAGAGCCCCGGGTGGCCCTAGCGATGTGGGGACAGAATTGCCTTGAGCCAGAGAGGCTCCAACCCAGCATGGTTTGCCCAGAGAGCACCAGTGCGCCCCATAGTACTTTGGGGCAAGCCCCTTTTTCTATATTGGACCACCATTATTTTAGGAGCCCGTGCGCTCCATGGGGGACATGTCATTTTCGAGCCTAGGTGGCTCCAACGTTGGATATTGTCTCAGGGGCTAGTGAGAGCCCCTGCTTACTCTGTGCCTTCCCCAGCTGCGCAGCACTTAGTGCCAGCTGCAGCGTTTAGGCCCGGCTTTGTCCCCAGCTGCCCAGCAAGTAGTGGGCAGCTGCTACGTTTAGGTTCTGGTGCGTCCTGGACCCTAATGTGATTGAGGTGTTATTGCGATTCATGCTAATGTGCTTTTGGGTGCTAGGAAATGTATTGTGTATAGCATGTTTTGCGCACCCTGTATTTCATACCTCTAAATGTGGTTAGTTCTGCCTAGGAGGTTGTTTTACCTTTTCAGGTTGATGGTAGGGAGAATGTACTTCCCTGTGTTATGTACGCCCCTAGAGTAGTTATACTTAGGTGGTTAGGTCTAATGCGTTAGACTACTGAGAATGTGCATAATGTATTTATGCCCCTGTGATAGATGCAGGATAGGTTTTACACCTGATGCTAGTGTGATGACGCTGAGGTCATTAGTGCGCCAGTAGAGACTGGTTGTGCTCTACAGTTACTTTGTGTTATGTCCTATGTGTACTATTGGTGATTTGTGCTATGTTCTAAGTGCTAATTCCTGACAGTGGTCCATGTGGCCCTGTCCCCTGTAGATATAATCCCTTGTAAATTCTGCCCGTGCCTGTTGGCACATTGTAGAGTGTGTGTTTTTATCTAATGTGTTGTGTATAATACAAAGGCTATTTTTATAGAATACCTTGTGTGGAGTTTCCTTTGTGGTGGGCCTTGGGTGTTGTTGCTGGGTGCGCGCGCAAACGCTTTACACATCGCCTCAGGGATAAGCCTGTCTGCTCGTGCCAAGCTACCAAGGGGGTGAGCAGGGGTTATCTTTGGCGTGTAACTTCCTTGCCCTGACTAGAGTGGTGGTTTCTGCCTGGCTTTGGCGCAAGCCTCAGCCAACCAGAAATCCCATTTCTAACATTGGTGATCAGCGGTGGGATTTGGACTTGCGTTTGCGCTGTACCGCAGCAGCAACTGGCCGCACTACAAAACTCTGCATTTAGATAAATCACATGGTATAGGGATTATTGTTCTAAGATTGTTTTTAATTGTCATTTCTTTGGAAATGTGTTTTTGTGCACTGTGAGTTAGGTGTCCCTAGCTCGGGAGGGTAGATCATCCCCCTAAGTGCATTGTGTTTTCTGGATTCACCAGAGGGTGGGATCCAGTGGTGGCAGCAGATGTGTGTCCAGTGCATGTATTCCCATTCCCAGTTCCCGGGGTAGTGGTACCTGTGTCACGTGGTGGTCAGGTTGAGAAATCAGGGGCGGTAGAAACTGTCTTACCAGTCTTGGGAGGGGTTTGGAGATGAATGTGTAATGCGCTGGATGAATGTGAATGTCCCATTCCCAGTTCCCAGAGTGATAGTACCTGTGTCACGTGGTGGTCAGGTTGAGAAATCAGGGGCGGTAGAAACTGTCTTACTAGTCTGGGGGGTGTGAGTGTGGATGAATGTTGTGTTGCACTGGAAGATTGAGTGTTAAATGGTGTGTGTAAATTATTTTGAGCTTGTTTTTGGGAGTAACCCTAGAAGAATGGTGCAGGTATCTCCACAAACCCTTGCGGCGGGGATGGTTTAGAGTAGCCCAGCTAGGTACCCTTATTTGTGAGGAGGTTGAGTGGTATCACGCCTGAACTGGTTGAGGGCGTGACCCTGGGTTGTATTCCCAACCCCAACCTCAGTCTCCAGGACTGGTTGGTTCCATGAGGGAACACCAGGTAGGGAGCCTAGTCTGTTCTGTTGTACTGTTCTTCGAGGTGGTTCTTCCTGTTTGAGGTAAGCTGGGAGTGTCTGTAGTCAGGCCTCCATCAGTTTTGGTGTCGAACAGTGCCACTCCTAGGTGGAGGGTGCAGAGGTTCAGTTTTGAGGGGTGAGAGGGGGAAGAGTCCCCAGTGGGAGCCAGTGGGTCAGGGGCCGGCCAGAAGGGCTGGGCCACCAATGAGTGACCATGGTGACGCCACTTCTGTCCTGGGGCATCTTCACGCACTGTCAGAGGGACAGGAGGTCGTGAGCTCTGCGCCAGGCAGACTGTCACACGACACGCTAGGTATGTGTCACCCTCGGGAGCGTATATGTACTCCCAGGAAGTCCTGGTTCTCCGGGCAATTGTGAGGTGATACCCCCCTGATAGCAGGTGGGGTACAGTTGTGAGGGGTGAGAGGGGGAGAGGTCCCCAGTGGGAACCAGTGGGTCAGGGGGCCGGCCAGATGGGCTGAGCCACCAATGAGTGACCATGGTGACGCCACTTCTGTCCTGGGGCATCTTCACGCACTGTCAGAGGGACAGGAGGTCGTGAGCTCTGCGCCAGGTTGCTGGGGCATCTTCACGCACTGTCAGAGGGACAGGAGGTCGTGAGCTCTGCGCCAGGCAGACTGTCACACGACACGCTAGGTATGTGTCACCCTTAGGAAGTCCTGGTCCGCCAGGCATCTGACCAAAGGGTACGTCCCTCGGTTGGGGAGCCAGTAGTCGGTGTTTCCGGATCTGGACGTAAGGATGACTGTAGTCAGTGTCCTGGCCGGTTTGCCTTCTAGGGGTACCACTCCAGTTGGGAGGGTGCGGAACTCTGGAAGGGGGTGCAGAGGGAGGGCGGCCTCGCCTCTGACCCCGGTGCAGCCGGCGAACTTTGATCCCAGGTGGTAGACCAGTTGGTGGAGAGAGGTCCTGAACTGGTGGGAGAATTGTGTTCTGGTGGGTGCTTCCCTGGGAGGGTGCGGAACCCCAGAAGTAGAGGTAGGGTGGGGCATTCTTGCTCGTGACCTCTGGTCAGCCTGAGGGTGCGGACCCTAGGTTGAAGGATCAGTGGTAGTTGGGAACTACACTGAGAGGGAGAGTGGAGAATGGCTTGTATGCCAGGGGTTACTACCCCCCACTCTGGGTTTGGCAAGGACCAGTGGTATCTGGGTCGCCTAGGGCCTGGTCCTGGCCGTGGACAACTAGGTAGTACCAGTGGGGTAGCCTAGTTGGGCCTGAGTTCTTTTCGGTTGTTTTTTTTTTCAGATGGAACCATGTTGATTGAGAATGGCGTAGAACCTGAGAGTGTCCCTGCAGTGCGGGCCTGCGTCCGTGTTCTATCGCCCCAAGCAGGGAAGACCATCACGGTGGTGATTGGTCTGCCCTGCGTTTTGGCTGGAAGGGGGTTGTGTTGGACTTGGCCCTTCTGGCAGGTTCACCCCTGAACTTTTTGCTTTTTATTGGTGACTAGGTGTGGTGATTTTTTTGGTTTCTGCGCACTTTCCCTGTGTCCCAGGGTAAAGTGCGTGCGTGCTCTGAGTGCATGTGGTGAGATAGGCCTGCCCTCCCATAGGAATGCATGGGGAATGTATGTGTCCCTAGTAGTTCCTGATGCGTGGGGTGTGCAGGCCCGAGTTTGGTATGTGCGGACTCGTGGGAGTGAATGCTGCGCGATGATGTGTGCGGCGTGCATGTACCTAGTGTGGAAGTGCCACTTCTAGAAGTGGGCACTTCTGTGTGCAGTGTGTCTGTCGCGTGATTGGCTGGTCATGTCATGTGACGGGCTAGGGATTCCCCAGAGTCAGGATGAGTCACCCAGTGGTGAATGGGGAGATCAACAGCTAGATGGGTGGGAGGAGTACACCTGGGTCCTGAATAGGACAGGGTTTTCCACACACAATGCTGGCCCCGCCCCCTGCGGTGCGACTGACGACCCTAGCCCTGCCAATGAATAGAGTGAGGGGCTGAGCACATCAAGGGTGCTCCCCAACCAGCTGCGACTGGTTTTCCCCCTCACCCTGAACCCAGAACAAAGGGATTTGGTGTATAAAAAGGGGCTGTGTCCCCTTACAAAATGTTCTCGTTCTGTACTTGAATCAACCAGGGGCGTGCTGCTGCTGGGGCCCAGGGGAAGGCTTGCCTCCCTGGGCCCTGCCCAGCCCCTGGATGCCCTGGACGCTGAAGGACTTCTGGGACTATTCTTTGTGCCATTGCCCCATACTTTCTAAAGGCCTCTTTGCTGGGAGATTTTTGCTCCCTTTCTTTATGCCTCCAGGACTTGTGACCTAGCGCCTGAAAAGCGCTATCTTTTCCCCCAGGAAGGAGGAACATGTGGGCCTTGGCAGCGCTGGGCTGCGATCGCCGCCGAGGGAATCCCGACGTAGGGATTCCCCCGTAATGCTGGTCTCGCGGGTGCCCACCCCGCTGCCTTTGCGTTGATTCTATGCAGGTGCCCACCCTGCGTCTTCGTGCTTCAGGAGGGATACGGGTGCCTACCTCGCTTATGGAGTTATGTAAAAATGACGGGTGCCCACCCCGCGCTTTGCCCGCCAAAGAGATCACCGCCGCGGCCCGAGCTGCATTTCAAAACGGCCGCCGAGTCCGCGGCCCGCCTGGTTGTGGGCGGTGCCGCGGGACGGAAGCGGAAGTGCCGCCATTGTCCCCAGAGCCTCGCAGGCTCCAACAGAGAAGTCCCGGTCCCGAGATGGGGGACCGGGCGACGACCGGCGCCTCCAGGGACGGAGCTCTCATGTGGTGAGAGAGCCCCCGCCATGACCGCCAGTGCTGGAAGCCCCGGTCCCAGAAGCGGGACCGGGCAGAGAGAGAGAGAGCCGGTGAGTGAGGCTGCCTTGGGGGAGGGGCGAGGTGAAGGCCCTAGTGCCGGTGCTGAGCGGCCCCGCTTGACAGTGGGCCGCTCCAACATGCCCTCCCCTGTTTGTGTGTGCCAGATGAGGCACATAGTCCGAGCGGCCCCGTCTGCAGTGGGCCGCTCCAACGATTGAGTTTTGAGCCACGAGGCTCCAACGAGGCGGGCAGGGTCCGTATTGTATTTCTAGAGCCCCGGGTGGCCCTAGCGATGTGGGGACAGAATTGCCTTGAGCCAGAGAGGCTCCAACCCAGCATGGTTTGCCCAGAGAGCACCAGTGCGCCCCACAGTACTTTGGGGCAAGCCCCTTTTTCTATATTGGACCACCATTATTTTAGGAGCCCGTGCGCTCCATGGGGGACATGTCATTTTCGAGCCTAGGTGGCTCCAACGTTGGATATTGTCTCAGGGGCTAGTGAGAGCCCCTGCTTACTCTGTGCCTTCCCCAGCTGCGCAGCACTTAGTGCCAGCTGCAGCGTTTAGGCCCGGCTTTGTCCCCAGCTGCCCAGCAAGTAGTGGGCAGCTGCTACGTTTAGGTTCTGGTGCGTCCTGGACCCTAATGTGATTGAGGTGTTATTGCGATTCATGCTAATGTGCTTTTGGGTGCTAGGAAATGTATTGTGTATAGCATGTTTTGCGCACCCTGTATTTCATACCTCTAAATGTGGTTAGTTCTGCCTAGGAGGTTGTTTTACCTTTTCAGGTTGATGGTAGGGAGAATGTACTTCCCTGTGTTATGTACGCCCCTAGAGTAGTTATACTTAGGTGGTTAGGTCTAATGCGTTAGACTACTGAGAATGTGCATAATGTATTTATGCCCCTGTGATAGATGCAGGATAGGTTTTACACCTGATGCTAGTGTGATGACGCTGAGGTCATTAGTGCGCCAGTAGAGACTGGTTGTGCTCTACAGTTACTTTGTGTTATGTCCTATGTGTACTATTGGTGATTTGTGCTATGTTCTAAGTGCTAATTCCTGACAGTGGTCCATGTGGCCCTGTCCCCTGTAGATATAATCCCTTGTAAATTCTGCCCGTGCCTGTTGGCACATTGTAGAGTGTGTGTTTTTATCTAATGTGTTGTGTATAATACAAAGGCTATTTTTATAGAATACCTTGTGTGGAGTTTCCTTTGTGGTGGGCCTTGGGTGTTGTTGCTGGGTGCGCGCGCAAACGCTTTACACATCGCCTCAGGGATAAGCCTGTCTGCTCGTGCCAAGCTACCAAGGGGGTGAGCAGGGGTTATCTTTGGCGTGTAACTTCCTTGCCCTGACTAGAGTGGTGGTTTCTGCCTGGCTTTGGCGCAAGCCTCAGCCAACCAGAAATCCCATTTCTAACAGCCTCCCACACAAGTGAGGCACCATTTTTACCGGGAGACCCAGGGGAACGCTGGGAGGTGGGAAATTTGAGTGAGCCCGGTGATGCCACTACTTTCCCACACAAAAATGTGTGAAAAAAGGGATTTTTTCAGCTAAGATTGAGGTTTGCAGGGGATTCTGGGTAAGGAACGTTGGGGGAGCCACGCAAGCCATACCTCCCTGGAAGCCTCCGGTGTCTATTTTTCAGAAATGTATGGGTTTGGTAGGTTTCCCTAGATGGCCGCCGAGCACCAGGCCAAAAACCCAGGTGACCCCCCTTGCAAAACCAGGTGACTTTGTGATAGGCAATTTTGATGTCACCTCACTACGTTTTGGGCCCTTGCCTGTCGCGGGTACTTGGGCCTCCCACACAAGTGAGGCACCATTTTTACCGGGAGACCCAGGGGAACGCTGGGAGGTGGGAAATTTGAGTGAGCTCAGTGATGCCACAACTTTCCCACACAAAAATGTGTGAAAAAAGGGATTTTTTCAGCTAAAATTGAGGTTTGCAGGGGATTCTGGGTAAGGAAACTTTGGGGGATCCACGCAAGCCATACCTCCCTGGAAGCCCTTGGGTGTCTAGTTTTCAGAAATGTATGGGTTTGGTAGGTTTCCCTAGATAGACGCCGAGCACCGGGCCAAAAACCCAGGTGACCCCCCTTGCAAAACCAGGTGGTTTTGAGATAGGTAATTTTGATGTCACCTCACTACGTTTTCGACCCTTGCCTGTCGCGGGTACTTGGGCCTCCCACACAAGTGAGGCATCATTTTTACCGGGAGACCCAGGGGAATGCTGGGAGGTGGGAAATTTGAGTGAGCCCGGTGATGGCACAACTTTCCCACACAAAAATATGTGAAAAAAAGTGATTTTTTCTGCTAAAATTGAAGTTTGCAGGGGATTCTGGGTAAGGAAACGTTGGGGGATCCACACAAGCCATACCTCCCTGGAAGCCCCCGGGTGTCTAGTTTTCAGAAATGTATGGGTTTGGTAGGTTTCCCTAGATGGCCGCCGAGCACCGTGCAAAATATCCAGGTGACCCCCCTTGCAAAACCAGGTGATTTTGAGATATGCAATTTTGATGTCACCTCACTACGTTTTGGGCCCTTGCCTGTCGCGGGTCCTTGGGCCTTGTTGGACTTGGCCCTTCTGGCAGGTTCACCCCCGAGACTTTTTGCTTTTTATTGGTGACTTGGTGTAGTGCTTTTTGGTTTCTGCGCACTTTACCGCTGTGTCCCAGGGTAAAGTGCGTGCGTGTTGTGAGGTTGGCCTGCCCTCCCATAGGAATGCATGGGGGAATGTATGTGTCCTGGTAGTTCCTGATGCGTGGTGTGTGCAGGCCCGAGTTTGGTATGTGCGGACTCGTGTGATTGAATGCTGCGCGATGATGTGTGCGGCGTGCATGTACCTAGTGTGGAAGTGCCACTTCTAGAAGTGGGCACTTTGGTGTGCTGTATGAAATGTGTGGTTTGTCCGGCGATTGGCTGGTGGAGGTCATGTGACGGGCTAGGGATTCCCCAGAGTCAGGAGGAGTCACCCAGTGGTGAATGGGAGGTTAGCATACTGATGGCTGGGGAGGAGTACACCTGGGTCCTGAATAGGACAGGGCTTTCCCCACACAATGCTGGCTCCGGCCCCTGTGGTGCGTCTAATGACCCTAGCCCTGCCAGTGAATAGAGAGAGGGGCTGAGCAAAACAAAGTGCTCAGGAACCTGTTGTAACTGGTTCGCCCCTTCCCTGCACCTTCAGACAAAGACTTTTACTGTATAAAAAGGGGCTGTGTCCCCTTACAATTTGTTCTCTTGCAGGATCCACTTGAGGGGGGGCCTGCTGCTGCTGGGCGCCAGGAGAGAACGCCACTGGGGACTGCCTCCCTGCTGGAGGGCCCTGTGAGCTGGCTCTGGGCCCAGTCTTTGCCCCCCTGCTCTTTGAAGACTTTGGCTGGACTTGCTTTCTTGCCCAAGGGCCTGGAAGCGCTTTTTACATATAGCGCTAGGAGCGCTCCATTTGTGGCCCCAGCAGCGCTGAGCTGCGATCCCTGCCAGGGGAACCCCGACGTAGGGATTCCCCCGCTTGCCGATTTGAAGCGGGTGCCCACCCCGCATTGCCGTGGTCATTGGCGGGTGCCCACCCCGCTTATTGGTTTATTTCGTTGGCGGGTGCCCACCCCGCTTATTCGTTTTGCTTGCGAGGGAGCCTACCCCTCGGACGGCCGAGAATCACCGCTGCAGCCCGGACCGGAAGTCAGGCGGGCCGGGGGCAGCCCTCCGGGACAACCGGAAGTGAGAATAGGAGGGCGGGAGCCTACCCCACCTCCTACGAAGTGTCGCGGCTGCTCAGGGCCCCGGAGCAGGCAGGAGCCTACCCTGCGCCCAGGGGCGCTCGGCCCAAGAGAGGAGTGCGGGAGCAGCTGGTGCGGAGGGGGCGTGAGGCACATTGTCGGTGCCTGCCCCTCCGCGTTAAGAGGAAGCCTTCCCCCCCCCTGTAGCGGAGAGTGAAGACAACGCGGGAGTCCCCAGAGGCAGCCCGGTAAGTGCAAAGGGCTGGGGGACTCCGCGCATGTGTGGAGGGGGCATTGTCTGGTGCTCAGAGCCCCGAGGCTCCAACGTGGGGGACATTGTAGTTTCTGGGCACGTGGCGCTCCAACGTGGGGGACATTGTTCTTGGTTTCTGAGCGCGAGACCCTCCAACGTGCTGACAGTGGTTCCGAGCCCACGAGGCTCCAACGAGGCCAGCAGTGGTTGCGCAGAGCGCTCAGAGCGCTCCAACAACGGGGCAAATATTTGTTCAGAGCCACGAAGGCTCTCGGGGGCATTCTTTTGGCAGAGCCCAGGAGAGGCTCCACGAGAGCAGCAGATTTGTCTTGAGGGGCACAGTGGTGCCCACGCTCATTCCTACAGCTGCCCAGCACTTAGTGATACCAAAAACAGTGGTCCTTAACCAATGATTAATAAATCTGAGACATATGTTTCGCTTAGTCAATTATTTAACTAATCCTGAGCCTAAACGGAAATTTTCTTTAAGAACAAAGGCTCGCAATATTCAATAAATAGTTCAATCCAATAAAGGACAACATCCAAAACACTGTGAGCTGATATACATACGTTTATTTTTGGCAATTTTTTTGCAATATTCATAGGACAGAACGAGGTTGCTCCAAGGAGAGATGTGCATCAAAGGAAAGTGATTGAAGAGTGCGTGAATAAGACAAGGAATGAAAGATACATAGTAGTAAGAGTATTTAATCAATTTTAGGCAATGTGGATCGGTTGTAATTCACCGTCCAGAATCCAAGTAACCTGGTCACATTCATTAAATACAAAATTATATTAGTATAATTCAAAAAATGACCCCATTGATGGTCTTGCACGAGAAACTGAATATGTGTCCCAGGTAGTAAAGGGTGGGCGTCGACGTTTCGACCCGTCTTGATGGCCTTAGGGATTTTTAAGCCTTGGCCTTGCGGGTCTTCATCAGGACCAAATAGGGGGCAACCTGACTGGAAGGTGGTCTTTACTGAAACACCTGTAACATTAAAACATGGGGGTGTGAGGAGGTTGTCCTGATTAAAACCACAATTAAAAGTAAGGTATGATGTATTATTCACATACCTAGTTGATTTAATTCACAGGGAGAATTCCTGGATTCAATAAATGGAGGGCTTGATATGACAGGTCAAACAATTCGTTTCTAATTGAAAGAAATAATAATGAAGTAGATTCAAAGTTTGGACAAAATCATTAATCAAACGCATCGTGAGGATTGTCGGTCACTCTAAAAGCCCACATCCAGCTAAGTGGAACTAATTAGGCTGTGACTATCTGGCAGGCCGTTAGTGAGCAATAGAAAAACAAAAAGGGGGCATCTTACCACATCAAGAAAACAATTGAAACTGTTAGCGATGTATCCGCCGTCTATTCAGGGATTGCCGATGTGTAGAATTCAATCAAGGCTAAAATCAAAAGAGGGGCACGGTCACTTAAAACTACGCCTGAGTGGGTTAGGGATCTACGGTGTGTAGATATGGGCAGTAGAAGAGCTTACCACGAGAACACAATTAATGTGCAGGAAACACGGAGCGTCCGTCTCCGTTCAAGCCCCAGTGCAGTGTGAGCTCGACCGCGACTCCGAGCGGTTACCAAGGCAACCGTATGTGAGTTAATGATGATAGACCCGGAAATAGTAGAAGGACTATTATAAATGATCGAGGTCCGATAAAATCAAAGCCCAATGTTACAGGGGGGTTCATTCACTGTCTGAGGTGTAGGGAACGTGCGGTCCTCCTCATCCACTAAATAACGGAGCGTCAGTCTCCGTGCTCTCTCAAAATAAAACCACAAACTCAACTGCTTTTCCGTGCGGTTGCTATTGGTAACCGTATACATGTGTATAAACAGTGTAGAAAGACTAGCATACACTGAGGGGGTCCCATTATTTCATGGAACATCCATTGAACCCATAACGAAGACAATCAACATATTTAAACAAAAGATAATAACAATTATAAGGAACATTTGAGGTACTTCAATAACGTACAGACAATACATAGAACGACATTTTAAGTTCACAGATCATGTATCCACAAGTATTGACAATACATAGGGCAACATTTTGAGTTCACAGAACATGTATGCACACGTATTGACAAATTATAAAACATAATTATACAACAATGTAATTATACAGTAAACGGGTGTCCAGATGTAAAGTACCCTCTACTCTAAATCAATACATAGTGCTAATTAAAGATCCCTTTAACCGCAGATTGAGTTATTGTGAGTGTCGGGGCTAACGAGGAAGAGATACACTCTATCTTTGGTTCATAATGGAAACTTGTTTGTTGGTTTCTTCAAGTTCGTTCAAACCCCTGGTGACAGTGTCCAAAGAGTGGATCCATCTATATTCCCGCTTATTCAGTATATCAGTGAAATCACCTCCTCTTGGGTTAGGTTTTACTTTTTCCAAAACCCACCATCTCAGGCTGTCTGCTGTATGTTCAAAATTGATGAAATGCTCTACCAACGGGGCACCAGGTGTCTTGCAGCGGATACGGCTGCAATGTTGCAGTATCCGGCACTTCACCTTCTGGATGGTTTGACCCACGTATAGAAAATTACATGGACAGGTGATTACATAAATGACTCCAGATGTGTTACAGTTGCTATTTTCCATTAGTGTGTAGGTGTGGTTGTTATGTGTGAACTCTTTGATGGTTCTGGTTAGAGCGCATGCTTTGCATGAGCCACATTGGTAGTGTCCCATGACCGGTGTACCCCATAGGGTAGTCTGTCCTACCGTCTGACTGGTAGGTAGTAGGGATTTGATCAGATTGTAGTTTCTGGGCGCGTGGCGCTCCAACGTGGGGGACATTGTTCTTGGTTTCTGAGCGCGAGACGCTCCACCATGCTGGCAGTGGTTCCGAGCCCACGAGGCTCCAACGAGGCCAGCAGTGGTTGCGCAGAGCGCTCAGAGCGCTCCAACAACGGGGCAAATATTTGTTCAGAGCCACGAAGGCTCTAGGGGGCATTCTTTTGGCAGAGCCCAGGAGAGGCTCCACGAGAGCAGCAGATTTGTCTTGAGGGGCACAGTGGTGCCCACGCTCATTCCTACAGCTGCCCAGCACTTAGTGGGCAGCTGCAACGTTTAGGTTGGGAACCTTTTACGTTTTTTTGCTTGCGCAGCTTTACTGGGACAGGGCGTCCTAGCCCCTACAAGGCCAGTTGGCCTAGGGACTGCCACAGGTGGTGGCTTATATGAGTTCTTGCGCAATTGTGCTGCCCTGCACCGCTGAATGTGTGTTTATGCATCATGTGCCTTGCTTTACACCGCTGAATGTATTTCTATGCATCATGTGTTTTCTTTCCTTACACCTCTGAATGTTTTAGGCATCATGTGTAATGTGTGTTTACCCCTACAGGTATTGTGATACTTAGCTGGTTGTTTGTTTTCTCCTAGTACAGGTGGTGCTAGTGAGGTTCTGGTTCCCTGCGCGATTTTCCTAAGGTGGTTAGGGTTGCGTAGGTGAGACTTACATGTTTTTATGCATCATGTGTTTTCCTAACCTGCACCTCTGAATGTAATTTTATGCATCATGTTTTTTCTTTCCCTACACCTCTGAATGTTTTAGGCATCATGTGTAATGTGTGTTTACCCCTACAGGTATTGTGATACTTAGCTGGTTGTTTGTTTTCTCCTAGTACAGATGGTGCTAGTGAGGTTCTGGTTCCCTGCGCGATTTTCCTAAGGTGGTTAGGGTTGCGTAGGTGAGACTTACATGTTACCAGTGGTTACTTGTTGTGTGTTATATGTGTATTTTGTGCTACAGTAATTTTATATTCTAAAAGTGCTAATTCCTGACAGTGGTCCATGTGGCCCTGTCCCCTGTACATATAATCCCTTGTAAATTCTGCCCGTGCCTGTTGGCACATTGTAAAGTGTGTGTTTTTATCTAATGTGTTTTACTATAATACAAAGGCTATTTTTATAGAATACCTTGGTGGTGGTTTCTGCCTGGCTTTGGCGCAAGCCCTAGCCAACCAGAAATCGCCAGTTCTAACAGGCCTCCCACACAAGTGAGGCACCATTTTTACCGGGAGACCCAGGGGAACGCCGGGAGGTGGGAAATTTGAGTGAGCCCGGTGATGCCACAACTTTCCCACACAAAAATGTGTGAAAAAAGGGATTTTTTTCAGCTAAAATTGAGGTTTGCAGGGGATTCTGGATAAGGAAACGTTGGGGGATCCACGCAAGCCATACCTCCCTGGAAGCCCCCAGGTGTCTAGTTTTCAGAAATGTATGGGTTTGGTAGGTTTCCCTTGATGGCCGCCGAGTACCAGGCCAAAAACCCAGGTGACCCCCCTTGCAAAACCAGGTGACTTTGAGATAGGCAATTTTGATGTCACCTCACTACCATTTGGGCCCTTGCCTGTCGCGGGTACTTGGGCCTCCCACACAAGTGAGGCACCATTTTTACCGGGATACCCAGGTGAACGCTGGGAGGTGGGAAATTTGAGTGAGCCCAGTGATGCCACAACTTTCCCACACAAAAATGTGTGAAAAAAGGGATTTTTTCAGCTAAAATTGAGGTTTGCAGGGGATTCTGGGTAAGGAAACTTTGGGGGATCCACGCAAGCCATACCTCCCTGGAAGCCCCCGGGTGTCTAGTTTTCAGAAATGTATGGGTTTGGTAGGTTTCCCTAGATGGACGCCGAGCACCGGGCCAAAAACCCAGGTGACCCCCCTTGCAAAACCAGGTGGTTTTGAGATAGGTAATTTTGATGTCACCTCACTAATTTTTGGGCCCTTGCCTGTCGCGGGTACTTGGGCCTCCCACACAAGTGAGGCACCATTTTTACCGGGAGACCCAGGGGAACGCTGGGAGGCTGGAAATTTGAGTGAGCCCGGTGATGCCACAACTTTCCCACACAAAAATGTGTGAAAAAAGGGATTTTTTCAGCTAAAATTGAGGTTTGCAGGGGATTCTGGGTAAGGAAACGTTGGGGGATCCACGCAAGCCATACCTCCCTAGAAGCCCCCTGGTGTCTAGTTTTCAGAAATGTATGGGTTTGGTAGGTTTCCCTAGATGGCCGCCGAGCACCGGGCAAAAAACCCAGGTGACCCCCCTTGCAAAACCAGGTGGTTTTGAGATAGGCAATTTTGATGTCACCTCACTACGTTTTGGGCCCTTGCCTGTCGCGGGTACTTGGGCCTCCCACACAAGTGAGGCACCATTTTTACCGGGAGACCCAGGGGAACGCTGGGAGGTGGGAAATTTGAGTGAGCCCGGTGATGTCACTACTTTCCCACACAAAAATGTGTGAAAAAAGGGATTTTTTCAGCTAAAATTGAGGTTTGCAGGGGATTCTGGGTAAGGAAAATTTGGGGGATCCACGCAAGCCATACCTCCCTGGAAGCCCCCGGGTGTCTAGTTTTCAGAAATGTATGGGTTTGGTAGGTTTCACTAGATGGCCGCCGAGCAACGGGCCAAAACCCCAGGTGACCCCCTTGCAAAACCAGGTGGTTTTGAGATAGGCAATTTTGATGTCACCTCACTACGTGTTGGGCCCTTGCCTGTCGCGGGATCTTGGGCCTCCCACACAAGTGAGGCACCATTTTTACCGGGATACCCAGGGGAACGCTGGGAGGTGGGAAATTTGAGTGAGCCCGGTAATGCCACAACTTTCTCACACAAAAATGTGTGAATAAAGTGATTTTTTTCAGCTAAAATTGAGGTGTGCAGGGGATTCTGTGTAAGAAAACTTTGGGGGATCCACGCAAGCCATACCTCCCTGGAAGCCCCCGGGTGTCTAGTTTTCAGAAATGTATGGGTTTGGTAGGTTTCCCTAGATGGCCGCCGAGCACCGGGCCAAAAACCCAGGTGACCCCCCTTGCAAAAGCAGGTGACTTTGAGATAGGCAATTTTGATGTCATCTCACTACGTTTTGGGCCCTTGCCTGTCGCGGGTACTTGGGCCTCCCACACAAGTGAGGCACCATTTTTACCGGGAGACCCAGGGGAACGCTGGGAGGTGGGAAATTTGAGTGAGCCCGGTGATGTCACTACTTTCCCACACAAAAATGTGTGAAAAAAGGGATTTTTTCAGCTAAAATTGAGGTTTGCAGGGGATTCTGGGTAAGGAAAATTTGGGGGATCCACGCAAGCCATACCTCCCTGGAAGCCCCCGGGTGTCTAGTTTTCAGAAATGTATGGGTTTGGTAGGTTTCACTAGATGGCCGCCGAGCAACGGGCCAAAACCCCAGGTGACCCCCTTGCAAAACCAGGTGGTTTTGAGATAGGCAATTTTGATGTCACCTCACTACGTGTTGGGCCCTTGCCTGTCGCGGGAACTTGGGCCTCCCACACAAAAGAGACACCATTTTTACCGGGAGACCCAGGGGAATGCTGGGAGGTGGGAAATTCGAGTGAGCCCGGTGATGCCACAACTTTCCCACACAAAAATGTGTGAAAAAAGTGATTTTTCCAGCTAAAATTGAGGTTTGCAGAGGATTCTGGGTAAGGAACGTTGGGGGAGCCACGCAAGCCATACCTCCCTGGAAGCCTCCGGTGTCTAGTTTTCAGAAATGTATGGGTTTGGTAGGTTTCCCTAGATGGCCGCCGAGCACCAGGTCAAAAACCCAGGTGACCCCCCTTGCAAAACCAGGTGACTTTGTGATAGGCAATTTTGATGTCACCTCACTACGTTTTGGGCCCTTGCCTGTCGCGGGTACTTGGGCCTCCCACACAAGTGAGGCACCATTTTTACCGGGAGACCCAGGGGAACGCTGGGAGGCTGGAAATTTGAGTGAGCCCGGTGATGCCACAACTTTCCGAAACAAAAATCTGTGAAAAAAGTGACTTTTCCAGCTAAAATTGAGGTTTGCAGGGGATTCTGGATAAGGAAACATTGGGGGATCCACGCAAGCCATACCTCCCTGGAAGCCCCCAGGTGTCTAGTTTTCAGAAATGTATGGGTTTGGTAGGTTTCCCTAGATGTCCGCCGAGCACCGGGCCAAAAACCCAGGTGACCCCCCTTGCAAAACCAGGTGGTTTTGAGACAGGCAATTTTGATGTCACCTCACTACGTTTAGGGCCCTTGCCTGTCGCGGGTACTTGGGCCTCCCACACAAGTGAGGCACCATTTTTAGCGGGAGACCCAGGGGAACGCTGGGAGGTGGGAAATTTGAGTGAGCCCGGTGATGCCACAACTTTCCCACACAAAAATGTGTGAAAAAAGGGATTTTTTCAGCTAAAATTGAGGTTTGCAGGGGATTCTGGGTAAGGAAACGTTGGGGGATCCACGCAAGCCATACCTCCCTGGAAGCCCCCTTGTGTCTAGTTTTTAGAAATGTATGGGTTTGGTAGGTTTCCCTAGATGGCCGCCGAGCGCCGGGCAAAAAACCCAGGTGACCCCCCTTGCAAAACCAGGTGGTTTTGAGATAGGCAATTTTGATGTCACCTCACTACGTTTTGGGCCCTTGCCTGTCGCGGGTACTTGGGCCTCCCACACAAGTGAGGCACCATTTTTACCGGGAGACCCAGGGGAACGCTGGGAGGTGGGAAATTTGAGTGAGCCCGGTGATGCCACTACTTTCCCACACAAAAATATGTGAAAAAAGTTATTTTTCTAGCTAAAATTGAGGTTTGCAGGGGATTCTGGGTAAGGAAACGTTGGGGATCAACACAAGCCATACCTCCCTGGAAGCCCCCGTTGTCTAGTTTTCATAAATGTATGGGTTTGGTAGGTTTCCCTTGATGGCCGCCGAGCACCGGGCCAAAAACCCAGGTGACCCCCCTTGCAAAACCAGGTGGTTTTGAGATAGGTAATTTTGATGTCACCTCACTACGTTTTGGGCCCTTGCCTGTCGCGGGTACTTGGGCCTCCCACACAAGTGAGGCACCATTTTTACCGGGAGACCCAGGGGAACGCTGGGAGGTGGGAAATTTGAGTGAGCCCGGTGATGACACTACTTTCCCACACAAAAATGTGTGAAAAAAGGGATTTTTTCAGCTAAAATTGAGGTTTGCAGGGGATTCCGGGTAAGGAAACGTTGGGGGATCCACGCAAGCCATACCTCCCTAGAAGCCCCCGGGTGTCTAGTTTTCAGAAATGTATGGGATTGGTAGGTTTCCCTAGATGGCCGCCGAGCACCGGGCAAAAAACCCAGGTGACCCCCCTTGCAAAACCAGGTGGTTTTGAGATAGGCAATTTTGATGTCACCTCACTACGTTTTGGGCCCTTGCCTGTCGCGGAAACTTGGGCCTCCCACACAAGTGAGGCACCATTTTTACCGGGATACCCAGGGGAACGCTGGGAGGTGGGAAATTTGAGTGAGCCCGGTGATGCCACAACTTTCCCACACAAAAATGTGTGAATAAAGGGATTTTTTCAGCTAAAATTGAGGTTTGCAGGGGATTCTGGGTAAGGAAACTTTGGGGCATCCACGCAAGCCATACCTCCCTGGAAGCCCCCAGGTGTCTAGTTTTCAGAAATGTATGGGTTTGGTAGGTTTCCCTAGATGGCCGCCGAGCAACGGGCCAAAAACCCAGGTGACCCCCTTGCAAAACCAGGTGGTTTTGAGATAGGCAATTTTGATGTCACCTCACTACGTGTTGGGCCCTTGCCTGTCGCGGGAACTTGGGCCTCTCACACAAGTGAGGCACCATTTTTACCGGGAGACCCAGGGGAACGCTGGGAGGTGGGAAATTCGAGTGAGCCCGGTGATGCCACAACTTTTCCACACAAAAATGGGTGAAAAAAGTTATTTTTCTAGCTAAAATTGAGGTTTGCAGGGGATTCTGGGTAAGGAAACGTTGGGGGATCAACACAAGCCATACCTCCCTGGAAGCCCCCGGTGTCTAGTTTTTAGAAATGTATGGGTTTGGTAGGTTTCCCTAGATGGCCGCCGAGCACCGGGCCAAAAACCCAGGTGACCCCCCTTGCAAAATCAGGTGACTTTGAGATAGGCAATTTTGATGTCACCTCACTACCAATTGGGCCCTTGCCTGTCGCGGGTACTTGGGCCTCCCACACAAGTGAGGCACCATTCTTTCTGGGAGACCCAGGGGAACCCTGGGAGGTGGGAAATTTGAGTGAGCCCAGTGATGCCATAACTTTCCCACACAAAAATGTGTGAAAAAAGGGATTTTTTCAGCTAAAATTGAGGTTTGCAGGGGATTCTGGGTAAGGAAACTTTGGGGGATCCACGCAAGCCATACCTCCCTGGAAGCCCCTGGGTGTCTAGTTTTCAGATATGTATGGGTTTGGTAGGTTTTCCTAGATGGAGGCCGAGCACCGGGCCAAAAACCCAGGTGACCCCCCTTGCAAAACCAGGTGGTTTTAAGATAGGTAATTTTGATGTCACCTCACTACGTTTTGGGCCCTTGCCTGTCGCGGGTACTTGGGCCTCCCACACAAGTGAGGCACCATTTTTACCGGGAGACCCAGGGGAACGCTGGGAGGTGGGAAATTTGAGTGAGCCCGGTGATGAAACTACTTTCCCACACAAAAATGTGTGAAAAAAGGGATTTTTTCAGCTAAAATTGAGGTTTGCAGGGGAGTCTGGGTAAGGAAACGTTGGGAGATCCACGCAAGCCATACCTCCCTAAAAGCCCCCAGGTGTCTAGTTTTCAGAAATGTATGGGTTTGGTAGGTTTCCCTAGATGGCCGCCGAGCATCGGGCCAAAAACCCAGGTGACCCCCCTTGCAAAAGCAGGTGACTTTGAGATAGGCAATTTTGATGTCATCTCACTACGTTTTGGGCCCTCGCCTGTCGCGGGTACTTGGGCCTCCCACACAAGTGAGGCACCATTTTTACCGGGAGACCCAGGGGAACGCTGAGAGGCTGGAAATTTGAGTGAGCCCGGTGATGCCACAACTTTCCCACACAAAAATGTGTGAAAAAAGGGATTTTTTCAGCTAAAATTGAGGTTTGCAGGGGATTCCGGGTAAGGAAACGTTGGGGGATCCACGCAAGCCATACCTCCCTAGAAGCCCCCGGGTGTCTAGTTTTCAGAAATGTATGGGATTGGTAGGTTTCCCTAGATGGCCGCCGAGCACCGGGCAAAAAACCCAGGTGACCCACCTTGCAAAACCAGGTGGTTTTGAGATAGGCAATTTTGATGTCACCTCACTACGTTTTGGGCCCTTGCCTGTCGCGGAAACTTGGGCCTCCCACACAAGTGAGGCACCATTTTTACCGGGATACCCAGGGGAACGCTGGGAGGTGGGAAATTTGAGTGAGCCCGGTGATGCCACTACT
Source organism: Triturus cristatus (assembly GCF_964204655.1). Lineage (NCBI taxonomy): Eukaryota > Metazoa > Chordata > Amphibia > Caudata > Salamandridae > Triturus > Triturus cristatus. The sequence goes on along the minus strand of NC_140594.1, from coordinate 811,441,669 downwards.
TTCCCACACAAAAATATGTGAAAAAAGTTATTTTTCTTGCTAAAATTGAGGTTTGCAGGGGATTCTGGGTAAGGAAACGTTGGGGATCAACACAAGCCATACCTCCCTGGAAGCCCCCGGTGTCTAGTTTTCATAAATGTATGGGTTTGGTAGGTTTCCCTTGATGGCCGCCGAGCACCGGGCCAAAAACCCAGGTGACCCCCCTTGCAAAACCAGGTGGTTTTGAGATAGGTAATTTTGATGTCACCTCACTACGTTTTGGGCCCTTGCCTGTCGCGGGTACTTGGGCCTCCCACACAAGTGAGGCACCATTTTTACCGGGAGACCCAGGGGAACGCTGGGAGGTGGGAAATTTGAGTGAGCCCGGTGATGCCACTACTTTCCCACACAAAAATATGTGAAAAAAGTTATTTTTCTAGCTAAAATTGAGGTTTGCAGGGGATTCTGGGTAAGGAAACGTTGGGGATCAACACAAGCCATACCTCCCTGGAAGCCCCCGGTGTCTAGTTTTCATAAATGTATGGGTTTGGTAGGTTTCCCTTGATGGCCGCCGAGCACCGGGCCAAAAACCCAGGTGACCCCCCTTGCAAAACCAGGTGGTTTTGAGATAGGTAATTTTGATGTCACCTCACTACGTTTTGGGCCCTTGCCTGTCGCGGGTACTTGGGCCTCCCACACAAGTGAGGCACCATTTTTACCGGGAGACCCAGGGGAACGCTGGGAGGTGGGAAATTTGAGTGAGCCCGGTGATGACACTACTTTCCCACACAAAAATGTGTGAAAAAAGGTTTTTTTCAGCTAAAATTGAGGTTTGCAGGGGATTCTGGGTAAGGAAACGTTGGGAGATGCACGCAAGCCATACCTCCCTGGAAGCCCCCAGGAGTCTAGTTTTCAGAAATGTATGGGTTTGGTAGGTTTCCCTAGATGGCCGCCGAGCATCGGGCCAAAAACCCAGGTGACCCCCCCTTGCAAAAGCAGGTGACTTTGAGATAGGCAATTTTGATGTCATCTCACTACGTTTTGGGCCCTCGCCTGTCGCGGGTACTTAGGCCTCCCACACAAGTGAGGCACCATTTTTACCAGGAGACCCAGGGGAACGCTGGGAGGCTGGAAATTTGAGTGAGCCCAGTGATGCCACAACTTTCCCACACAAAAATGTGTGAAAAAAGGGATTTTTTCAGCTAAAATTGAGGTTTGCAGGGGATTCCGGGTAAGGAAACGTTGGGGGATCCATGCAAGCCATACCTCCCTAGAAGCCCCCGGGTGTCTAGTTTTCAGAAATGTATGGGATTGGTAGGTTTCCCTAGATGGCCGCCGAGCACCGGGCAAAAAACCCAGGTGACCCCCCTTGCAAAACCAGGTGGTTTTGAGATAGGCAATTTTGATGTCACCTCACTACGTTTTGGGCCCTTGCCTGTCGCGGAAACTTGGGCCTCCCACACAAGTGAGGCACCATTTTTACCGGGATACCCAGGGGAATGCTGGGAGGTGGGAAATTCGAGTGAGCCCGGTGATGCCACAACTTTTCCACACAAAAATGGGTGAAAAAAGTTATTTTTCTAGCTAAAATTGAGGTTTGCAGGGGATTCTGGGTAAGGAAACGTTGGGGGATCAACACAAGCCATACCTCCCTGGAAGCCCCCGGTGTCTAGTTTTCAGAAATGTATGGGTTTGGTAGGTTTCCCTAGATGGCCGCCGAGCACCGGGCCAAAAACCCAGGTGACCCCCCTTGCAAAACCAGGTGACTTTGAGATAGGCAATTTTGATGTCACCTCACTACCATTTGGGCCCTTGCCTGTCGCGGGTACTTGGGCCTCCCACACAAGTGAGGCACCATTCTTTCTGGGAGACCCAGGGGAACCCTGGGAGGTGGGAAATTTGAGTGAGCCCAGTGATGCCATAACTTTCCCACACAAAAATGTGTGAAAAAAGGGATTTTTTCAGCTAAAATTGAGGTTTGCAGGGGATTCTGGGTAAGGAAACTTTGGGGGATCCATGCAAGCCATACCTCCCTGGAAGCCCCTGGGTGTCTAGTTTTCAGATATGTATGGGTTTGGTAGGTTTCCCTAGATGGAGGCCGAGCACCGGGCCAAAAACCCAGGTGACCCCCCTTGCAAAACCAGGTGGTTTTGAGATAGGTAATTTTGATGTCACCTCACTACGTTTTGGGCCCTTGCCTGTCGCGGGTACTTGGGCCTCCCACACAAGTGAGGCACCATTTTTACCGGGAGACCCAGGGGAACGCTGAGAGGCTGGAAATTTGAGTGAGCCCGGTGATGCCACAACTTTCCCACACAAAAATGTGTGAAAAAAGGGATTTTTTCAGCTAAAATTGAGGTTTGCAGGGGATTCCGGGTAAGGAAACGTTGGGGGATCCACGCAAGCCATACCTCCCTAGAAGCCCCCGGGTGTCTAGTTTTCAGAAATGTATGGGATTGGTAGGTTTCCCTAGATGGCCGCCGAGCACCGGGCAAAAAACCCAGGTGACCCACCTTGCAAAACCAGGTGGTTTTGAGATAGGCAATTTTGATGTCACCTCACTACGTTTTGGGCCCTTGCCTGTCGCGGGAACTTGGGCCTCCCACACAAGTGAGGCACCATTTTTACCGGGATACCCAGGGGAACGCTGGGAGGTGGGAAATTTGAGTGAGCCCGGTGATGCCACAACTTTCCCACACAAAAATGTGTGAAAAAAGGGATTTTTTCAGCTAAAATTGAGGTTTGCAGGGGATTCTGGGTAAGGAAACGTTGGGGGATCCACGCAAGCCATACCTCCCTAGAAGCCCCCGGGTGTCTAGTTTTCAGAAATGTATGGGATTGGTAGGTTTCCCTAGATGGCCGCCGAGCACCGGGCAAAAAACCCAGGTGACCCACCTTGCAAAACCAGGTGGTTTTGAGATAGGCAATTTTGATGTCACCTCACTATGTTTTGGGCCCTTGCCTGTCGCGGGTACTTGGGCCTCCCACACAAGTGAGGCACCATTTTTACCGGGAGACCCAGGGGAACTCTGGGAGGTGGGAAATTTGAGTGAGCCCGGTGATGCCACTACTTTCCCACAACAAAATGTGTGAAAAAAGGGATTTTTTCAGCTAAAATTGAGGTTTGCAGGGGATTCTGGGTAAGGAAACTTTGGGGGATCCACGCAAGCCATACCTCCCTGGAAGCCCCCGGGTGTCTAGTTTTTAGAAATGTATGGGTTTGGTAGGTTTCCCTAGATGGAGGCCGAGCACCGGGCCAAAAACCCAGGTGAACCCCCTTGCAAGACCAGGTGGTTTTGAGATAGGTAATTTTGATGTCACCTCACTACGTTTTGGGCCCTTGCCTGTCGTGGGTACTTGGGCCTCCCACACAAGTGAGGCACCATTTTTACTGGGAGACCCAGGGGAACGCTGGGAGGTGGGAAATTCGAGTGAGCCCGGGGATGCCACAACTTTCCCACACAAAAATGTGTGAAAAAAGTTATTTTTCTAGCTAAAATTAAGGTTTGCAGGGGATTCTGGGTAAGGAAACGTTGGGGGATCAACACAAGCCATACCTCCCTGGAAGCCCCCGGTGTCTAGTTTTCATAAATGTATGGGTTTGGTAGGTTTCCCTTGATGGCCGCCGAGCACCGGGCCAAAAACCCAGGTGACCCCCCTTGCAAAACCAGGTGGTTTTGAGATAGGTAATTTTGATGTCACCTCACTACGTTTTGGGCCCTTGCCTGTCGCGGGTACTTGGGCCTCCCACACAAGTGAGGCACCATTTTTACCGGGAGACCCAGGGGAACGCTGAGAGGTGGGAAATTTGAGTGAGCCCGGTGATGCCACTACTTTCCCACACCAAAATGTGTGAAAAAAGGGATTTTTTCAGCTAAAATTGAGGTTTGCAGGGGATTCTGGGTAAGGAAACTTTGGGGGATCCACGCAAGCCATACCTCCCTGGAAGCCCCTGGGTGTCTAGTTTTCAGAAATGTATGGGTTTGGTAGGTTTCCCTAGATGGACGCCGAGCACCGGGCCAAAAACCCAGGTGACCCTCCTTGCAAAACCAGGTGGTTTTGAGATAGGTAATTTTGATGTCACCTCACTACGTTTTGGGCCCTTGCCTGTCGCGGGTACTTGGGCCTCCCACACAAGTGAGGCACCATTTTTACCGGGAGACCCAGGGGAACGCTGGGAGGTGGGAAATTTGAGTGAGCCCGGTGATGAAACTACTTTCCCACACAAAAATGTGTGAAAAAAGGGATTTTTTCAGCTAAAATTGAGGTTTGCAGGGGAGTCTGGGTAAGGAAACGTTGGGAGATCCACGCAAGCCATACCTCCCTAAAAGCCCCCAGGTGTCTAGTTTTCAGAAATGTATGGGTTTGGTAGGTTTCCCTAGATGGCCGCCGAGCATCGGGCCAAAAACCCAGGTGACCCCCCTTGCAAAAGCAGGTGACTTTGAGATAGGCAATTTTGATGTCATCTCACTACGTTTTGGGCCCTCGCCTGTCGCGGGTACTTGGGCCTCCCACACAAGTGAGGCACCATTTTTACCGGGAGACCCAGGGGAACGCTGAGAGGCTGGAAATTTGAGTGAGCCCGGTGATGCCACAACTTTCCCACACAAAAATGTGTGAAAAAAGGGATTTTTTCAGCTAAAATTGAGGTTTGCAGGGGATTCCGGGTAAGGAAACGTTGGGGGATCCACGCAAGCCATACCTCCCTAGAAGCCCTCGGGTGTCTAGTTTTCAGAAATGTATTTGATTGGTAGGTTTCCCTAGATGGCCGCCGAGCACCGGGCAAAAAACCCAGGTGACCCACCTTGCAAAACCAGGTGGTTTTGAGATAGGCAATTTTGATGTCACCTCACTACGTTTTGGGCCCTTGCCTGTCGCGGGAACTTGGGCCTCCCACACAAGTGAGGCACCATGTTTACCGGGATACCCAGGGGAACGCTGGGAGGTGGGAAATTTGAGTGAGCCCGGTGATGCCACAACTTTCCCACACAAAAATGTGTGAAAAAAGGGATTTTTTCAGCTAAAATTGAGGTTTGCAGGGGATTCTGGGTAAGGAAACGTTGGGGGAGCCACGCAAGCCATACCTCCCTAGAAGCCCCCGGGTGTCTAGTTTTCAGAAATGTATGGGATTGGTAGGTTTCCCTAGATGGCCGCCGAGCACCGGGCAAAAAACCCAGGTGACCCACCTTGCAAAACCAGGTGGTTTTGAGATAGGCAATTTTGATGTCACCTCACTACGTTTTGGGCCCTTGCCTGTCGCGGGTACTTGGGCCTCCCACACAAGTGAGGCACCATTTTTACCGGGAGACCCAGGGGAACTCTGGGAGGTGGGAAATTTGAGTGAGCCCGGTGATGCCACTACTTTCCCACAACAAAATGTGTGAAAAAAGGGATTTTTTCAGCTAAAATTGAGGTTTGCAGGGGATTCTGGGTAAGGAAACTTTGGGGGATCCACGCAAGCCATACCTCCCTAGAAGCCCCCGGGTGTCTAGTTTTTAGAAATGTATGGGTTTGGTAGGTTTCCCTAGATGGCCGCCGAGCAACGGGCCAAAAACCCAGGTGACCCCCTTGCAAAAACAGGTGGTTTTGAGATAGGCAATTTTGATGTCACCTCACTACGTGTTGGGCCCTTGCCTGTCGCGGGAACTTGGGCCTCCCACACAAGTGAGGCACCATTTTTACTGGGAGACCCAGGGGAACGCTGGGAGGTGGGAAATTCGAGTGAGCCCGGGGATGCCACAACTTTCCCACACAAAAATGTGTGAAAAAAGTTATTTTTCTAGCTAAAATTAAGGTTTGCAGGGGATTCTGGGTAAGGAAACGTTGGGGGATCAACACAAGCCATACCTCCCTGGAAGCCCCCGGTGTCTAGTTTTCATAAATGTATGGGTTTGGTAGGTTTCCCTTGATGGCCGCCGAGCACCGGGCCAAAAACCCAGGTGACCCCCCTTGCAAAACCAGGTGGTTTTGAGATAGGTAATTTTGATGTCACCTCACTACGTTTTGGGCCCTTGCCTGTCGCGGGTACTTGGGCCTCCCACACAAGTGAGGCACCATTTTTACCGGGAGACCCAGGGGAACGCTGAGAGGTGGGAAATTTGAGTGAGCCCGGTGATGCCACTACTTTCCCACACCAAAATGTGTGAAAAAAGGGATTTTTTCAGCTAAAATTGAGGTTTGCAGGGGATTCTGGGTAAGGAAACTTTGGGGGATCCACGCAAGCTATACCTCCCTGGAAGCCCCTGGGTGTCTAGTTTTCAGAAATGTATGGGTTTGGTAGGTTTCCCTAGATGGACGCCGAGCACCGGGCCAAAAACCCAGGTGACCCTCCTTGCAAAACCAGGTGGTTTTGAGATAGGTAATTTTGATGTCACCTCACTGCGTTTTGGGCCCTTGCCTGTCGCGGGTACTTGGGCCTCCCACACAAGTGAGGCACCATTTTTACCGGGAGACCCAGGGGAACGCTGGGAGGTGGGAAATTTGAGTGAGCCCGGTGATTAAACTACTTTCCCACACAAAAATGTGTGAAAAAAGGGATTTTTTCAGCTAAAATTGAGGTTTGCAGGGGAGTCTGGGTAAGGAAACGTTGGGAGATCCACGCAAGCCATACCTCCCTAAAAGCCCCCAGGTGTCTAGTTTTCAGAAATGTATGGGTTTGGTAGGTTTCCCTAGATGGCCGCCGAGCATCGGGCCAAAAACCCAGGTGACCCCCCTTGCAAAAGCAGGTGAGTTTGAGATAGGCAATTTTGATGTCATCTCACTACGTTTTGGGCCCTCGCCTGTCGCGGGTACTTGGGCCTCCCACACAAGTGAGGCACCATTTTTACCGGGAGACCCAGGGGAACGCTGAGAGGCTGGAAATTTTAGTGAGCCCGGTGATGCCACAACTTTCCCACACAAAAATGTGTGAAAAAAGGGATTTTTTCAGCTAAAATTGAGGTTTGCAGGGGATTCCGGGTAAGGAAACGTTGGGGGATCCACGCAAGCCATACCTCGCTAGAAGCCCCCGGGTGTCTAGTTTTCAGAAATGTATGGGATTGGTAGGTTTCCCTAGATGGCCGCCGAGCACCGGGCAAAAAACCCAGGTGACCCACCTTGCAAAACCAGGTGGTTTTGAGATAGGCAATTTTGATGTCACCTCACTACGTTTTGGGCCCTTGCCTGTCGCGGGAACTTGGGCCTCCCACACAAGTGAGGCACCATTTTTACCGGGATACCCAGGGGAACGCTGGGAGGTGGGAAATTTGAGTGAGCCCGGTGATGCCACAACTTTCCCACACAAAAATGTGTGAAAAAAGGGATTTTTTCAGCTAAAATTGAGGTTTGCAGGGGATTCTGGGTAAGGAAACGTTGGGGGATGCACGCAAGCCATACCTCCCTGGAAGCCCCCGGGTGTCTAGTTTTCAGAAATGTATGGGTTTGGTAGGTTTCCCTAGATGTCCGCCGAGCACCGGGCCAAAAACCCACGTGACCCCCCTTGCAAAACCAGGTGGTTTTGAGATAGGCAATTTTGATGTCACCTCACTACGTTTTGGGCCCTTGCCTGTCGCGGGTACTTGGGCCTCCCACACAAGTGAGGCACCATTTTTACCGGGAGACCCAGGGGAACTCTGGGAGGTGGGAAATTTGAGTGAGCCCGGTGATGCCACTACTTTCCCACAACAAAATGTGTGAAAAAAGGGATTTTTTCAGCTAAAATGGAGGTTTGCAGGGGATTCTGGGTAAGGAAACTTTGGGGGATCCACGCAAGCCATACCTCCCTGGAAGCCCCCGGGTGTCTAGTTTTTAGAAATGTATGGGTTTGGTAGGTTTCCCTAGATGGCCGCCAAGCAACGGGCCAAAAACCCAGGTGACCCCCTTGCAAAAACAGGTGGTTTTGAGATAGGCAATTTTGATGTCACCTCACTACGTGTTGGGTCCTTGCCTGTCGCGGGAACTTGGGCCTCCCACACAAGTGAGGCACCATTTTTACTGGGAGACCCAGGGGAACGCTGGGAGGTGGGAAATTCGAGTGAGCCCGGGGATGCCACAACTTTCCCACACAAAAATGTGTGAAAAAAGTTATTTTTCTAGCTAAAATTGAGGTTTGCAGGGGATTCTGGGTAAGGAAACGTTGGGGGATCAACACAAGCCATACCTCCCTGGAAGCCCCCGGTGTCTAGTTTTCATAAATGTATGGGTTTGGTAGGTTTCCCTTGATGGCCGCCGAGCACCGGGCCAAAAACCCAGGTGACCCCCCTTGCAAAACCAGGTGGTTTTGAGATAGGTAATTTTGATGTCACCTCACTACGTTTTGGGCCCTTGCCTGTCGCGGGTACTTGGGCCTCCCACACAAGTGAGGCACCATTTTTACCGGGAGACCCAGGGGAACGCTGGGAGGTGGGAAATTTGAGTGAGCCCGGTGATGCCACTACTTTCCCACACCAAAATGTGTGAAAAAAGGGATTTTTTCAGCTAAAATTGAGGTTTGCAGGGGATTCTGGGTAAGGAGACTTTGGGGGATCCACGCAAGCCATACCTCCCTGGAAGCCCCTGGGTGTCTAGTTTTCAGAAATGTATGGGTTTGGTAGGTTTCCCTAGATGGACGCCGAGCACCGGGCCAAAAACCCAGGTGACCCCCCTTGCAAAACCAGGTGGTTTTGAGATAGGTAATTTTGATGTCACCTCACTACGTTTTGGGCCCTTGCCTGTCGCGGGTACTTGGGCCTCCCACACAAGTGAGGCACCATTTTTACCGGGAGACCCAGGGGAACGCTGGGAGGTGGGAAATTTGAGTGAGCCCGGTGATGAAACTACTTTCCCACACAAAAATGTGTGAAAAAAGGGATTTTTTCAGCTAAAATTGAGGTTTGCAGGGGAGTCTGGGTAAGGAAACGTTGGGAGATCCACGCAAGCCATACCTCCCTAAAAGCCCCCAGGTGTCTAGTTTTCAGAAATGTATGGGTTTGGTAGGTTTCCCTAGATGGCCGCCGAGCATCGGGCCAAAAACCCAGGTGACCCCCCTTGCAAAAGCAGGTGACTTTGAGATAGGCAATTTTGATGTCATCTCACTACGTTTTGGGCCCTCGCCTGTCGCGGGTACTTGGGCCTCCCACACAAGTGAGGCACCATTTTTACCGGGAGACCCAGGGGAACGCTGAGAGGCTGGAAATTTTAGTGAGCCCGGTGATGCCACAACTTTCCCACACAAAAATGTGTGAAAAAAGGGATTTTTTCAGCTAAAATTGAGGTTTGCAGGGGATTCCGGGTAAGGAAACGTTGGGGGATCCACGCAAGCCATACCTCCCTAGAAGCCCCCGGGTGTCTAGTTTTCAGAAATGTATGGGATTGGTAGGTTTCCCTAGATGGCCGCCGAGCACCGGGCAAAAAACCCAGGTGACCCACCTTGCAAAACCAGGTGGTTTTGAGATAGGCAATTTTGATGTCACCTCACTACGTTTTGGGCCCTTGCCTGTCGCGGGAACTTGGGCCTCCCACACAAGTGAGGCACCATTTTTACCGGGATACCCAGGGGAACGCTGGGAGGTGGGAAATTTGAGTGAGCCCGGTGATGCCACAACTTTCCCACACAAAAATGTGTGAAAAAAGGGATTTTTTCAGCTAAAATTGAGGTTTGCAGGGGATTCTGGGTAAGGAAACGTTGGGGGATGCACGCAAGCCATACCTCCCTGGAAGCCCCCGGGTGTCTAGTTTTCAGAAATGTATGGGTTTGGTAGGTTTCCCTAGATGTCCGCCGAGCACCGGGCCAAAAACCCACGTGACCCCCCTTGCAAAACCAGGTGGTTTTGAGATAGGCAATTTTGATGTCACCTCACTACGTTTTGGGCCCTTGCCTGTCGCGGGTACTTGGGCCTCCCACACAAGTGAGGAACCATTTTTACCGGGAGACCCAGGGGAACTCTGGGAGGTGGGAAATTTGAGTGAGCCCGGTGATGCCACTACTTTCCCACAACAAAATGTGTGAAAAAAGGGATTTTTTCAGCTAAAATTGAGGTTTGCAGGGGATTCTGGGTAAGGAAACTTTGGGGGATCCACGCAAGCCATACCTCCCTGGAAGCCCCCGGGTGTCTAGTTTTTAGAAATGTATGGGTTTGGTAGGTTTCCCTAGATGGCCGCCGAGCAACGGGCCAAAAACCCAGGTGACCCCCTTGCAAAAACAGGTGGTTTTGAGATAGGCAATTTTGATGTCACCTCACTACGTGTTGGGTCCTTGCCTGTCGCGGGAACTTGGGCCTCCCACACAAGTGAGGCACCATTTTTACCGGGAGACCCAGGGGAACGCTGGGAGGTGGGAAATTCGAGTGAGCCCGGGGATGCCACAACTTTCCCACACAAAAATGTGTGAAAAAAGTTATTTTTCTAGCTAAAATTGAGGTTTGCAGGGGATTCTGGGTAAGGAAACGTTGGGGGATCAACACAAGCCATACCTCCCTGGAAGCCCCCGGTGTCTAGTTTTCATAAATGTATGGGTTTGGTAGGTTTCCCTTGATGGCCGCCGAGCACCGGGCCAAAAACCCAGGTGACCCCCCTTGCAAAACCAGGTGGTTTTGAGATAGGTAATTTTGATGTCACCTCACTACGTTTTGGGCCCTTGCCTGTCGCGGGTACTTGGGCCTCCCACACAAGTGAGGCACCATTTTTACCGGGAGACCCAGGGGAACGCTGGGAGGTGGGATATTTGAGTGAGCCCAGTGATGCCACTACTTTCCCACACCAAAATGTGTGAAAAAAGGGATTTTTTCAGCTAAAATTGAGGTTTGCAGGGGATTCTGGGTAAGGAAACTTTGGGGGATCCACGCAAGCCATACCTCCCTGGAAGCCCCTGGGTGTCTAGTTTTCAGAAATGTATGGGTTTGGTAGGTTTCCCTAGATGGACGCCGAGCACCGGGCCAAAAACCCAGGTGACCCCCCTTGCAAAACCAGGTGGTTTTGAGATAGGTAATTTTGATGTCACCTCACTACGTTTTGGGCCCTTGCCTGTCGCGGGTACTTGGGCCTCCCACACAAGTGAGGCACCATTTTTACCGGGAGACCCAGGGGAACGCTGGGAGGTGGGAAATTTGAGTGAGCCCGGTGATGAAACTACTTTCCCACACAAAAATGTGTGAAAAAAGGGATTTTTTCAGCTAAAATTGAGGTTTGCAGGGGAGTCTGGGTAAGGAAACGTTGGGAGATCCACGCAAGCCATACCTCCCTAAAAGCCCCCAGGTGTCTAGTTTTCAGAAATGTATGGGTTTGGTAGGTTTCCCTAGATGGCCGCCGAGCATCGGGCCAAAAACCCAGGTGACCCCCCTTGCAAAAGCAGGTGACTTTGAGATAGGCAATTTTGATGTCATCTCACTACGTTTTGGGCCCTCGCCTGTCGCGGGTACTTGGGCCTCCCACACAAGTGAGGCACCATTTTTACCGGGAGACCCAGGGGAACGCTGAGAGGCTGGAAATTTTAGTGAGCCCGGTGATGCCACAACTTTCCCACACAAAAATGTGTGAAAAAAGGGATTTTTTCAGCTAAAATTGAGGTTTGCAGGGGATTCCGGGTAAGGAAACTTTGGGGGATCCACGCAAGCCATACCTCCCTAGAAGCCCCCGGGTGTCTAGTTTTCAGAAATGTATGGGATTGGTAGGTTTCCCTAGATGGCCGCCGAGCACCGGGCAAAACACCCAGGTGACCCACCTTGCAAAACCAGGTGGTTTTGAGATAGGCAATTTTGATGTCACCTCACTACGTTTTGGGCCCTTGCCTGTCGCGGGAACTTGGGCCTCCCACACAAGTGAGGCACCATTTTTACCGGGATACCCAGGGGAACGCTGGGAGGTGGGAAATTTGAGTGAGCCCGGTGATGCCACAACTTTCCCACACAAAAATGTGTGAAAAAAGGGATTTTTTCAGCTAAAATTGAGGTTTGCAGGGGATTCTGGGTAAGGAAACGTTGGGGGATGCACGCAAGCCATACCTCCCTGGAAGCCCCCGGGTGTCTAGTTTTCAGAAATGTATGGGTTTGGTAGGTTTCCCTAGATGTCCGCCGAGCACCGGGCCAAAAACCCACGTGACCCCCCTTGCAAAACCAGGTGGTTTTGAGATAGGCAATTTTGATGTCACCTCACTACGTTTTGGGCCCTTGCCTGTCGCGGGTACTTGGGCCTCCCACACAAGTGAGGCACCATTTTTACCGGGAGACCCAGGGGAACTCTGGGAGGTGGGAAATTTGAGTGAGCCCGGTGATGCCACTACTTTCCCACAACAAAATGTGTGAAAAAAGGGATTTTTTCAGCTAAAATTGAGGTTTGCAGGGGATTCTGGGTAAGGAAACTTTGGGGGATCCACGCAAGCCATACCTCCCTGGAAGCCCCCGGGTGTCTAGTTTTTAGAAATGTATGGGTTTGGTAGGTTTCCCTAGATGGCCGCCGAGCAACGGGCCGAAAACCCAGGTGACCCCCTTGCAAAACCAGGTGGTTTTGAGATAGGCAATTTTGATGTCACCTCACTACATGTTGGGCCTTTGCCTGTCGCGGGAACTTGGGCCTCCCACACAAGTGAGGCACCATTTTTACCGGGAGACACAGGGGAACGCTGGGAGGTGGGAAATTCGAGTGAGCCCGGTGATGCCACAACTTTCCCACACAAAAATGTGTGAAAAAAGTTATTTTTCTAGCTAAAATTGAGGTTTGCAGGGGATTCTGGGTAAGGAAACGTTGGGGGATCAACACAAGCCATACCTCCCTGGAAGCCCCCGGTGTCTAGTTTTCATAAATGTATGGGTTTGGTAGGTTTCACTTGATGGCCGCCGAGCACCGGGCCAAAAACCCAGGTGACCCCCCTTGCAAAACCAGGTGGTTTTGAGATAGGTAATTTTGATGTCACCTCACTACGTTTTGGGCCCTTGCCTGTCGCGGGTACTTGGGCCTCCCACACAAGTGAGGCACCATTTTTACCCGGAGACACAGGGGAACGCTGGGAGGTGGGAAATTTGAGTGAGCCCGGTGATGCCACTACTTTCCCACACCAAAATGTGTGAAAAAAGGGATTTTTTCAGCTAAAATTGAGGTTTGCATGGGATTCTGGGTAAGGAAACTTTGGGGGATCCACGCAAGCCATACCTCCCTGGAAGCCCCCGGGTGTCTAGTTTTCAGAAATGTATGGGTTTGGTAGGTTTCCCTTGATGGCCGCCGAGCAACGGGCCAAAAACCCAGGTGACCCCCTTGCAAAACCAGGTGGTTTTGAGATAGGCAATTTTGATGTCACCTCACTACGTGTTGGGCCCTTGCCTGTCGCGGGAACTTGGGCCTCCCACACAAGTGAGGCCCCATTTTTACCGGGAGACCCAGGGGAACGCTGGGAGGTGGGAAATTCGAGTGAGCCCGGTGATGCCACAACTTTCCCACACAAAAATGTGTGAAAAAAGTTATTTTTCCAGCTAAAATTGAGGTTTGCAGGGGATTCTGGGTAAGGAAACGTTGGGGGATCAACACAAGCCATACCTCCCTGGAAGCCCCCGGTGTCTAGTTTTCATAAATGTATGGGTTTGGTAGGTTTCCCTTGATGGCCGCCGAGCACCGGGCCAAAAACCCCAGGTGACCCCCCTTGCAAAACCAGGTGGTTTTGAGATAGGTAATTTTGATGTCACCTCACTACGTTTTGGGCCCTTGCCTGTCGCAGGTACTCGGGCCTCCCACACAAGTGAGGCACCATTTTTACCGGGAGACCCAGGGGAACGCTGGGAGGTGGGAAATTTGAGTGAGCCCGCTGATGCCACTACTTTCCCACACCAAAATGTGTGAAAAAAGGGATTTTTTCAGCTAAAATTGAGGTTTGCAGGGGATTCTGGGTAAGGAAACTTTGGGGGATCCATGCAAGCCATACCTCCCTGGAAGACCCCGGGTGTCTAGTTTTCAGAAATGTATGGGTTTGGTAGGTTTCCCTAGATGGCCGCCGAGCAACGGGCCAAAAACCCAGGTGACCCCATTGCAAAACCAGGTGGTTTTGAGATAGGCAATTTTGATGTCACCTCACTACGTGTTGGGCCCTTGCCTGTCGCGGGAACTTGGGCCTCCCACACAAGTGAGGCACCATTTTTACCGGGAGACCCAGGGGAATGCTGGGAGGTGGGAAATTCGAGTGAGCCCGGTGATGCCACAACTTTCCCACACAAAAATGTGTGAAAAAAGTTATTTTTCTAGCTAAAATTGAGGTTTGCAGGGGATTCTGGGTAAGAAAACGTTGGGGGATCAACACAAGCCATACCTCCCTGGAAGCCCCCGGTGCCTAGTTTTCAGAAATGTATGGGTTTGGTAGGTTTCCCTAGATGGCCGCCGAGCACCGGGCCAAAAACCCAGGTGACCCCCCTTGCAAAACCAGGTGACTTTGAGATCGGCAATTTTGATGTCACCTCACTACCATTTGGGCCCTTGCCTGTCGCGGGTACTTGGGCCTCCCACACAAGTGAGGCACCATTCTTTCTGGGAGACCCAGGGGAACCCTGGGAGGTGGGAAATTTGAGTGAGCCCAGTGATGCCACAACTTTCCCACACAAAAATGTGTGAAAAAAGGGATTTTTTCAGCTAAAATTGAGGTTTGCAGGGGATTGTGGGTAAGGAAACTTTGGGGGATCCATGCAAGCCATACCTCCCTGGAAGCCCCCGGGTGTCTAGTTTTCAGAAATGTATGGGTTTGGTAGGTTTCCCTAGATGGACGCCGAGCACCGGGCCAAAAACCCAGGTGACCCCCCTTGCAAAACCAGGTGGTTTTGAGATAGGTAATTTTGATGTCACCTCACTACGTTTTGGGCCCTTGCCTGTCGCGGGTACTTGGGCCTCCCACACAAGTGAGGCACCATTTTTACCGGGAGACCCAGGGGAACGCTGGGAGGTGGGAAATTTGAGTGAGCCCGGTGATGACACTACTTTCCCACACAAAAATGAGTGAAAAAAGGTTTTTTTCAGCTAAAATTGAGGTTTGCAGGGGATTCTGGGTAAGGAAACGTTGGGAGATCCACGCAAGCCATACCTCCCTGGAAGCCCCCAGGTGTCTAGTTTTCAGAAATGTATGGGTTTGGTAGATTTCCCTAGATGGCCGCCGAGCATCGGGCCAAAAACCCAGGTGACCCCCCTTGCAAAAGCAGGTGACTTTGAGATAGGCAATTTTGATGTCATCTCACTACGTTTTGGGCCCTCGCCTGTCGCGGGTACTTGGGCCTCCCACACAAGTGAGGCACCATTTTTACCGGGAGACCCAGGGGAATGCTGGGAGGCTGGAAATTTGAGTGAGCCCAGTGATGCCACAACTTTCCCACACAAAAATGTGTGAAAAAAGGGATTTTTTCAGCTAAAATTGAGGTTTGCAGGGGATTCCGGGTAAGGAAACGTTGGGGGATCCACGCAAGCCATACCTCCCTAGAAGCCCCCGGGTGTCTAGTTTTCAGAAATGTATGGGATTGGTAGGTTTCCTGTTAGACCTGGCATCATTGGCATGAGTCTCTCCTCCATTTTTTTTTCTGTTTGCCTCCTCTGTTTACGATGTTTTTGCTGGTTTATTGCTTTGGGCACTGTGCCACTGCTGATCAGTGCCACAGTGCAAGTGCTCCCTAGGTTAAATTGTTATATTGATTGGTGTTACCATGATTGGCTTGGTTGACTTACTGTTCAGACCCTAGTCCAGTGCACTGCGTGTGCCAAGGGCGTGTAAGTTAACTGCTGCTGGTGGGCTTGCAGCACTGGTTGTGCCACCCACAGAAGCAGCGTGCAAAATGTGTCTCAGGCCTGCCACCGCGGCGCCTGCGTGCAGTCCCTGACTGCCATGTCGACTTGGTAAGGAAACCTACTTACCAGTCTCTAAACCTTCACTTTGCCACATTTCAGACACCTCTATGGTAGGCCCTAGGGCAGGGTGCATTGTTGGTAAAAGGTAGGTCATGCCCTGATGTGTGTGGCATGACCTAATAGTGAATTACAGCCATTTTCGTTTTTCACTATTGAAGGGCTACCTGCCTCCAATAGGCCAGACTGGGCAGACTGATTATTAACTCCATTATAATCTATCTGACTCAGGGAGCATGGTAGCAAGTCGAGTTTAGTATCCCTGAACTCAGAATTTAATAACACACCCTTTAGGATGGATGGTTTTTAAATTCTATGTTTGAAAATAGCACTTTTAGAAAGTGGCTATTTTCATGTCCAACTGTCTACCGGTCTCTGCTGGTTTGGTGTGTGTGTCAGGGGCTGGGTGGCTCCAGAGGTCTGAGTGAGTCAGTGTGGGGTGAATGGGGCGTTTACACGTAGAGTGAGGGAAGAGTAGCCTGCCCTGCCTGACACAATACTGGCTCCGCCTCCTGCTGGGCGACTGATAGCCCTGCTCCTGCCAGTGACAATACTGGCTCCGCCTCCTGATGGGCGGCTGAGGACTCTGCCCTGCTCAGTGAATAGGCCAGGTGCCTCTGCCTGGCAACACCCCCAACAAACCTGAGATGGTGGGAATCGCCCTGCTTGGACAAAGGGAACAAAGGGAAAAAGGGGTATAAGAGAAGGACCCCTGAACCAAGAACTCAGATCACTTCTGACAAGGAAACCTGTACCAAGGACAAGAAGCCTGCTGATCTAAGGACTTGCCTCCCCTTTCTGCCAGAGTGCTGTTTTGCTGTGGAGGAACCTGAAAGCTGCTTCTTTATTTTTGCCAAGGAACAAGGAGAGAGGAACTTGGTGTGTACTCTCTGAACACTTGCTAGGAAATCTCCAAGGACTGGAAGAGTGCCAGTCTCCTGCTGAAGTCACAGGGCCAAAGGACTTCACCATCTACTGAATTGCTGAATTGCTGGAAAGTGTTGTTTCCAGTACACAAGGGAAAATCTGCAGTCTCGACGCCAGCAGCAACGCCAGTGAGCAGTGGGTATCGGCCCCGGCTCCAAGTGACCCCGGCCCGACGCCGGTATCAACGCCAGTGAGGAGTGAGTATCGGCTCTACCTCCAAGCGACCCCGTCCCGACGCCGCTGCTGATCGCATCGACTCGACGCCCTTCTCGACGCCGTGAGCGCTGCTCCGGCCCGACATCCCTCGACGCCGCTGCGGATTGACCCGACTCCGAGGCACGATCGACGCCGACCTCGACGCCGACATCTCGACGCCGTGGATCATCGTTTTCTTCGGTTCTCAAGGTACTGTACTTGTGGGGTCTGTTGCGACTCCAGGCTCGACGTAGCTCTCCTCGCGGTCGACGCCGAACCTTGGGAATCTTGTAGACTCGACGTCGTGTGACTCCTGTGGGGTTACATTGTTGCCAAAGAACTGTGCTCAGACGAATACTTTGCTAAAGAACTATTTGCCAAGAAGAAACCTTACTTGAACTCTTATTTTTCCTTCCAAAGAGTATTTATTAAGACTGTGGTATATTTTTGTCGTTATTTGGTCTTGTGCTAAGCCTTATATAAAAATACTATTTTTATAATAACTTCGGTGTCGTGTCCATCTGTAGTGTATTCACTTTATTACTGTATGTGGTCATAAATGCTTAACACACTGCCTCTGAGATAAGCCTGTCTGCTCTGCCAAGCTACCAAGGGGGTAGCAGGGGTTATCTGAGTGTGTAATTCCCTTTCCCTGACTAGAGTTGGTTGGTCCCTATTTGTCAGAAGTGTATACCTCTGCCAACTAGAGACCGCCGGTTCTAACATTGGTGGTCAGCGGTGGGATTGAACTTTGCATTTATGACTCATGTGCAGTGATTAGTGTACGCTACATAGTCAAAGCAGACCATAACGCAGCCACAATCTGTTTTGGTAGGATATCCTATTTTTGTTCTCCGCTTTCCTGGAGCTTATTTTCTTAAACACTGCCAGTTTTGACCATGGAGAATGCCGGAGCTGCTACACCTGTGGAGAATGTTGTGGGGGAATTTGATAAGGAGAAGATAGATTCCTACACGCTAAAAGATCTAAAAGGATTTTGCAAGCAGTTTAAAGTTCCTACCACAGGTGTCTCAAAGAAAGAGGGCTTCCTCAAAGCGCTGAAGGCCTGGTTAGAGGCCAGAAATCCCTCTGATCCGGTGGTGGTACCGGAAGAGGAAGAAGAAGAGGAAGAGGAAGAGCCCACAGGTGGGCCAGTGTCATCTCCAGGCAGTAGTGCGTCCTCTAGGAGCCTTTCCCCCGAAGAATTAGAAGACAGGGAGAAGGAGAGGGGGTACAAGTTGGAAATGGCAAAACTTAAATTAGGAGGGCAGTTGGAATTAGAGAATGCAAGAAGCAAGAGAGAAGCTGAAATGGAGAGCAAAAGATTAGATTTTGAGAGAGAGAAATTAGCGTTTGAACGTGAGAAGATGGTGAGGGAGATGGAGCTTAAAACTAAGAGTTTAGAGTTGAATCCCTCTGGTGGCAGCACTCCATCTGTGCCTGCAGAAAGTAGGTTTTATTTTCCTAAAGATGTGATCAAAGATTACAGTAAGAATGAAGATATTAGCCAATGGTTTAAAGCATATGAGTTAGCGTTATTGGCCCACCGGGTCCCTGAGAAGGATTGGGGAACGGGGTTGTGGAGCCGCTTTACAAACGAGGGGAGAGATACCTTGTTGAGCCTTCCTGCTGAGGATAGGATGTCTTATACTCATATGAAAGATGCTTTAATGCTGAGATATGGCTTAACCCCAGAAAAGTACAGACAAACCTTTAGAGAATGTAAGAAGTTGCCTGGTACTACGTGGGTTGAATATGTGTCTTTTTTCTGCAGAACCATGGATGGTTGGATAAAGGGTAGCAAGGTTGATAGTTATGATGCTCTTTATGATTTGTTTGCTTGGGAGCACTTGTCTAATAACTGTTTTCCAGAGCTACGCCAGCACCTTGTTGATAGCAAGCTATCTAACCCTAGAAAACTTGCTGAGGAGGCGGACCGCTGGGTCAGTACCAGGGTCCACAAGGGTCCAGTGGGAGACTCAGCCAAAGGTGGGCAGGGTCCCCAGCAGAAGAGTGGGGGGGACAGGGGTAAACAGAGGGAGTTTCAGAAAGGGCCCCAAAGTAGTCCCCAAGGGAACCAAGGGAAGGGTTCCCAGCCTCCCCCTGTAAAGAAGCCAGAGGCCCCGACAGGTAAACCTGTTCACAGGGGCCCCATGACCTGCTATGCCTGTAAGCAGGTGGGACACCGTTATTATGATCCCCAGTGTCCAATGAAGGATTCGAATGCACCGCCGCGTGCACCCCCTCGTCAGGTAGCGAGTGTAGCCCTGGGAGGGGAGGAGATGGGTGCCCCCGGTGGGTGGGGTCCCGCAGAAATGTCCCTGGTCTCTTTAGGAGACGTGGAAATGGTCCCTCCAACCCCTCTGCCTAGTAACACTAAGAAATATAGGCAGTGGGTGACCATTAATGGCCATAGGGTGGAAGCTCTCAGAGACACGGAGCGAGTGTGACAGCTGTCAAGTGTCACTTGGTGTCCATAGAGCAGGTGGTCCCTCATGCATTCTACCCCGTTGTAGCTGCTGACAACTCACAGAGTCAGTGTGAGGTAGCTCAAGTTCCCTTTGAGTGGGGGGGGGTCTCAGGTACTCTTCAGGTTGCTGTGAGGCCCGCCATGCCTGTTGATTGTCTCTTGGGCAATGATTTGGAGGACTCCCCTTGGGCTAAGGTGGAGAGAAAATCGCATCTGGAAATGTTGGGTCTGCCTGAGTGGGTGTGTGCGACCACCCGGTCCATGTCAGTCAGTAAGGGTGTTGATGGGGGCCCGGAGCCTGAAAGTATGGCCCAGGTCCCAACCGTGAAGAGAAGAGGCAGGGGGCGCGGGAAACCGTCCCCCATCGTTCCCGCGGTCCAGGAGGGAGCAGACCCTGAGGGGGATGCCCTGGAACCGACAGGAGAACAAGTGGCCGAACTGGGAGACCTGCCCGAGCTGACCCATTGGCAGCAGGATGGTGGTCCCTCCAGGGAGGAATTTTGTGCTGAACAGAAAGTGTGCCCTTCTCTTGTGGGTATGAGGCAGCAGGCCTCAGCCCAAACGACAGGTGATCAGTCAGGATCACATTGGGTCTACTGGGAGAACGACCTCCTGTATAGCGAGCCTAAGGCTGCTGAGCCTGGGTCAGCCCGTGTGCTGGTGGTACCCCAGCGCTTCAGAGCCTTCCTACTGGGGTTGGCTCATGACGTTCCGTTAGCTGGACATCTGGGGCAGGACAAGACCTATGACAGGCTTGTCACCCATTTTTATTGGCCTCAGATGAGAAGGGATTCAGATATCCATTGTAGGACCTGTCAAACTTGCCAGGCAAGTGGGAAAAGTGGGCGGAAGCAGAAGGCTCCCCTCCAACCTTTTCCCGTCGTCAGTACCCCCTTTGAGCGAGTGGGAATTGACATTGTGGGGCCACTGGACCCCAAGACAGCCATGGGCAACAGGTTTATCCTGGTCTTGGTGGACCATGCCACCCGGTACCCGGAAGCCATCCCTCTCCGAACAGTGACGGCCCCCGTGGTGGGACGGGCACTGATGGGTGTTTTCTCCCGCATGGGGTTCCCCAGAGAGGTGGTGTCAGACCGGGGCACCAACTTCATTTCGAATTATATGAAGTCTCTGTGGAAGGAGTGTGGGGTAACCTACAAGTTTACCACTCCTTATCACCCTCAAGGTAATGGGCTGGTTGAGAGATTCAACCGGACCCTAAAAGGCATGATCATGGGTCTTGAAGAACCAATGAGGCGTAAATGGGACGTCCTCTTGCCATGCCTGCTGTTTGCTTACCGCGAGGTGCCACAGAAGTCTCTAGGGTTCAGCCCCTTTGAGCTTTTGTATGGTCACCCGGTAAGAGGACCTTTGAGTCTGGTCAAAGAAGGCTGGGAGCAATCTCCCAGGAAACCTCCCCAGGATGTATATAGTTACATGCTGGCCTTTAGGAACCAGACACGGCGCTTCAGAGATCTTGCTCAGGCAAATCTGGAGGCCAGCCAGGAAGAGATGAAGCGGTGGTACGATCAGAATGCCACTCTGGTTGAGCTTCAACCTGGTCAGAAAGTTTGGGTCATGGCCCCTGTGGAACCTTGTGCGCTCAAGGACAGGTGGACTGGACCGTTTGAGGTTGTGGAGAAAAAGAGCGATGTCACCTACTTGGTGGACTTGAAGTCTCCCAGGAACCCCTTAAGGGTCCTGCATGTCAACCGGTTAAAGCCCCACTTAGAAAGGTCCGAAGTGGGCATGCTCCTTGCCACAGATGCTGGGATGGAGGAGGAGAGTGAGCCTCTTCCTGACCTCCTGTGTGCAAAAGAAAAAGATGGGTCAGTGGATGGTGTTGTCCTCTCTGACACACTGACCCCTGAGCAGCAGCAAGATTGTCGCCACCTGTTGGTACAATTCCCTGATCTGTTCTCCTTAATCCCTGGTGTCACTCAGTGGTGTGTCCATGATGTGGACACTGGGGACAGCACTCCTGTGAGGCACAAGGCCTACAGGGTGACTGAAAAGGTCAGAGCATATATCAAGGAGGAGGTCTCCAAGATGTTTAACTTAGGGGTGGTTGAGTCCTCTAGCAGTCCTTGGGCCAGCCCAGTGGTCTTGGTCCCAAAGGCTGCAGCGCCTGGTGCTTCACCAGAACTTCGGTTCTGTGTGGATTACCGAGGACTCAATTCGGTCACCAAGACTGACGCGCACCCCATCCCCAGAGCTGATGAGCTCATCGATCGGTTGGGGGCTGCCCGGTACCTTAGTACGTTTGATCTAACGTCTGGGTACTGGCAGATCGCCTTGACTGATGGGGCAAAAGAGAGGTCTGCATTCTCCACACCAGATGGGCACTACCAGTTCCGTGTGATGCCCTTTGGGATGAAGAATGCCCCTGCCACATTCCAGAGGTTGGTTAACCAAGTATTGGCCGGGCTGGAAGATTTCAGCGCCGCCTACCTGGACGATATAGCAGTGTTCAGCGCCAGCTGGGAGGAACACTTGCGCCACCTCCAGGAAGTGTTGTTGGCCCTGCGCAGAGCAGGCCTCACAATCAAGGCTAGTAAGTGCCAGATTGGGCAGGGTTCAGTGGTGTACTTGGGGCACCAAGTAGGGAGCGGCAAGGTGGCCCCCCTGCAACCCAAGATAGATACCATCCTGGCTTGGGAACCGCCCAAAACCCAGACTCAGGTGAGAGCCTTCTTGGGTCTCACGGGTTACTACAGGAGGTTTGTCAAGGGGTATGGCAACATTGTGCACCCCTTGACCTCGCTGACTTCCCGGAAGCAGCCGAGACTTGTGATCTGGACTGACGCCTGTCAGAAAGCCTTTGACACCCTGAAAACTGCAATGTGTACAGCACCGGTCCTCCAGGCACCCGACTTTTCAAAAGAATTCATTGTCCAGACGGACGCTTCAGAGCATGGTGTGGGGGCTGTTCTAGCACAGATGAATGAGGAGGGCCGAGACTTACCTGTAGCCTTCATCAGCCGGAGGTTACTTCCCAGGGAACAAAGGTGGAGTGCGATAGAGCGTGAGGCATTTGCTGTGGTCTGGGCGCTGAAGAAGCTAAGACCCTACTTGTTTGGGTCTCACTTCCGGGTTCAGACAGACCACAGGCCCCTCAGATGGTTAATGCAGATGAGGGGTGAGAACCCAAAGCTGTTGAGGTGGTCCATTTCCCTACAGGGGATGGACTTTATGGTGGAACACCGCCCTGGTACAGATCACGCCAATGCTGATGGTCTGTCCAGATTTTTCCGCCTTAGTGATGAGGACTCCCTGGGTGAAGGGTAGTTCTCCCCACATTTCAGCTGGAGGGGACACGTGTTAGACCTGGCATCATTGGCATGAGTCTCTCCTCCATTTTTTTTTCTGTTTGCCTCCTCTGTTTACGATGTTTTTGCTGGTTTATTGCTTTGGGCACTGTGCCACTGCTGATCAGTGCCACAGTGCAAGTGCTCCCTAGGTTAAATTGTTATATTGATTGGTGTTACCATGATTGGCTTGGTTGACTTACTGTTCAGACCCTAGTCCAGTGCACTGCGTGTGCCAAGGGCGTGTAAGTTAACTGCTGCTGGTGGGCTTGCAGCACTGGTTGTGCCACCCACAGAAGCAGCGTGCAAAATGTGTCTCAGGCCTGCCACCGCGGCGCCTGCGTGCAGTCCCTGACTGCCATGTCGACTTGGTAAGGAAACCTACTTACCAGTCTCTAAACCTTCACTTTGCCACATTTCAGACACCTCTATGGTAGGCCCTAGGGCAGGGTGCATTGTTGGTAAAAGGTAGGTCATGCCCTGATGTGTGTGGCATGACCTAATAGTGAATTACAGCCATTTTCGTTTTTCACTATTGAAGGGCTACCTGCCTCCAATAGGCCAGACTGGGCAGACTGATTATTAACTCCATTATAATCTATCTGACTCAGGGAGCATGGTAGCAAGTCGAGTTTAGTATCCCTGAACTCAGAATTTAATAACACACCCTTTAGGATGGATGGTTTTTAAATTCTATGTTTGAAAATAGCACTTTTAGAAAGTGGCTATTTTCATGTCCAACTGTCTACCGGTCTCTGCTGGTTTGGTGTGTGTGTCAGGGGCTGGGTGGCTCCAGAGGTCTGAGTGAGTCAGTGTGGGGTGAATGGGGCGTTTACACGTAGAGTGAGGGAAGAGTAGCCTGCCCTGCCTGACACAATACTGGCTCCGCCTCCTGCTGGGCGACTGATAGCCCTGCTCCTGCCAGTGACAATACTGGCTCCGCCTCCTGATGGGCGGCTGAGGACTCTGCCCTGCTCAGTGAATAGGCCAGGTGCCTCTGCCTGGCAACACCCCCAACAAACCTGAGATGGTGGGAATCGCCCTGCTTGGACAAAGGGAACAAAGGGAAAAAGGGGTATAAGAGAAGGACCCCTGAACCAAGAACTCAGATCACTTCTGACAAGGAAACCTGTACCAAGGACAAGAAGCCTGCTGATCTAAGGACTTGCCTCCCCTTTCTGCCAGAGTGCTGTTTTGCTGTGGAGGAACCTGAAAGCTGCTTCTTTATTTTTGCCAAGGAACAAGGAGAGAGGAACTTGGTGTGTACTCTCTGAACACTTGCTAGGAAATCTCCAAGGACTGGAAGAGTGCCAGTCTCCTGCTGAAGTCACAGGGCCAAAGGACTTCACCATCTACTGAATTGCTGAATTGCTGGAAAGTGTTGTTTCCAGTACACAAGGGAAAATCTGCAGTCTCGACGCCAGCAGCAACGCCAGTGAGCAGTGGGTATCGGCCCCGGCTCCAAGTGACCCCGTCCCGACGCCGGTATCAACGCCAGTGAGGAGTGAGTATCGGCTCTACCTCCAAGCGACCCCGTCCCGACGCCGCTGCTGATCGCATCGACTCGACGCCCTTCTCGACGCCGTGAGCGCTGCTCCGGCCCGACATCCCTCGACGCCGCTGCGGATTGACCCGACTCCGAGGCACGATCGACGCCGACTTCGACGCGACATCTCGACGCCGTGGATCATCGTTTTCTTCGGTTCTCAAGGTACTGTACTTGTGGGGTCTGTTGCGACTCCAGGCTCGACGTAGCGCTCCTCGCGGTCGACGCCGAACCTTGGGAATCTTGTAGACTCGACGTCGTGTGACTCCTGTGGGGTTACATTGTTGCCAAAGAACTGTGCTCAGACGAATACTTTGCTAAAGAACTATTTGCCAAGAAGAAACCTTACTTGAACTCTTATTTTTCCTTCCAAAGAGTATTTATTAAGACTGTGGTATATTTTTGTCGTTATTTGGTCTTGTGCTAAGCCTTATATAAAAATACTATTTTTATAATAACTTCGGTGTCGTGTCCATCTGTAGTGTATTCACTTTATTACTGTATGTGGTCATAAATGCTTAACACACTGCCTCTGAGATAAGCCTGTCTGCTCTGCCAAGCTACCAAGGGGGTAGCAGGGGTTATCTGAGTGTGTAATCCCCTTTCCCTGACTAGAGTTGGTTGGTCCCTATTTGTCAGAAGTGTATACCTCTGCCAACTAGAGACCGCCGGTTCTAACATTTCCCTAGATGGCCGCCGAGCACCGGGCAAAAAACCCAGGTGACCCCCCTTGCAAAACCAGGTGGTTTTGAGATAGGTAATTTTGATGTCACCTCACTACGTTTTGGGCCCTTGCCTGTCGCGGGTACTTGGGCCTCCCACACAAGTGAGGAACCATTTTTACCGGGAGACCCAGGGGAACGCTGGGAGGTGGGAAATTTGAGTGAGCCCGGTGATGACACTACTTTCCCACACAAAAATGTGTGAAAAAAGGTTTTTTTCAGCTAAAATTGAGGTTTGCAGGGGATTCTGGGTAAGGAAACGTTGGGAGATCCACGCAAGCCATACCTCCCTGGAAGCCCCCAGGTGTCTAGTTTTCAGAAATGTATGGGTTTGGTAGATTTCCCTAGATGGCCGCCGAGCATCGGGCCAAAAACCCAGGTGACCCCCCTTGCAAAAGCAGGTGACTTTGAGATAGGCAATTTTGATGTCATCTCACTACGTTTTGGGCCCTCGCCTGTCGCGGGTACTTGGGCCTCCCACACAAGTGAGGCACCATTTTTACCGGGAGACCCAGGGGAATGCTGGGAGGCTGGAAATTTGAGTGAGCCCAGTGATGCCACAACTTTCCCACACAAAAATGTGTGAAAAAAGGGATTTTTTCAGCTAAAATTGAGGTTTGCAGGGGATTCCGGGTAAGGAAACGTTGGGGGATCCACGCAAGCCATACCTCCCTAGAAGCCCCCGGGTGTCTAGTTTTCAGAAATGTATGGGATTGGTAGGTTTCCCTAGATGGCCGCCGAGCACCGGGCAAAAAACCCAGGTGACCCCCCTTGCAAAACCAGGTGGTTTTGAGATAGGCAATTTTGATGTCACCTCACTACGTTTTGGGCCCTTGCCTGTCGCGGAAACTTGGGCCTCCCACACAAGTGAGGCACCATTTTTACCGGGATACCCAGGGGAATGCTGGGAGGTGGGAAATTTGAGTGAGCCCGGTGATGCCACAACTTTCCCACACAAAAATGTGTGAAAAAAGGGATTTTTTCAGCTAAAATTGAGGTTTGCAGGGGATTCTGGGTAAGGAAACTTTGGGGGATCCATGCAAGCCATACCTCCCTGGAAGCCCCCAGGTGTCTAGTTTTCAGAAATGTATGGGTTTGGTAGGTTTCCCTAGATGGCCGCCGAGCAACGGGCCAAAAACCCAGGTGACCCCCTTGCAAAACCAGGTGGTTTTGAGATAGGCAATTTTGATGTCACCTCACTACGTGTTGGGCCCTTGCCTGTCGCGGGAACTTGGGCCTCTCACACAAGTGAGGCACCATTTTTACCGGGAGACCCAGGGGAACGCTGGGAGGTGGGAAATTCGAGTGAGCCCGGTGATGCCACAACTTTCCCACACAAAAATGGGTGAAAAAAGTTATTTTTCTAGCTAAAATTGAGGTTTGCAGGGGTTCTGGGTAAGGAAACGTTGGGGGATCAACACAAGCCATACCTCCCTGGAAGCCCCCGGTGTCTAGTTTTCAGAAATGTATGGGTTTGGTAGGTTTCCCTAGATGGCCGCCGAGCACCGGGCCAAAAACCCAGGTGACCCCCCTTGCAAAACCAGGTGACTTTGAGATAGGCAATTTTGATGTCACCTCACTACAATTTGGGCCCTTGCCTGTCGCGGGTACTTGGGCCTCCCACACAAGTGAGGCACCATTCTTTCTGGGAGACCCAGGGGAACCCTGGGAGGTGGGAAATTTGAGTGAGCCCAGTGATGCCATAACTTTCCCACACAAAAATGTGTGAAAAAAGGGATTTTTTCAGCTAAAATTGAGGTTTGCAGGGGATTCTGGGTAAGGAAACTTTGGGGGATCCACGCAAGCCATACCTCCCTGGAAGCCCCTGGGTGTCTAGTTTTCAGAAATGTATGGGTTTGGTAGGTTTCCCTAGATGGACGCCGAGCATCGGGCCAAAAACCCAGGTGACCCCCCTTGCAAAACCAGGTGGTTTTGAGATAGGTAATTTTGATGTCACCTCACTACGTTTTGGGCCCTTACCTGTCGCGGGTACTTGGGCCTCCCACACAAGTGAGGCACCATTTTTACCGGGAGACCCAGGGGAACGCTGGGAGGTGGGAAATTTGAGTGAGCCCGGTGATGACACTACTTTCCCACACAAAAATGTGTGAAAAAAGGTTTTTTTCAGCTAAAATTGAGGTTTGCAGGGGATTCTGGGTAAGGAAACGTTGGGAGATCCACGCAAGCCATACCTCCCTGGAAGCCCCCAGGTGTCTAGTTTTCAGAAATGTATGGGTTTGGTAGATTTCCCTAGATGGCCGCCGAGCATCGGGCCAAAAACCCAGGTGACCCCCCTTGCAAAAGCAGGTGACTTTGAGATAGGCAATTTTGATGTCATCTCACTACGTTTTGGGCCCTCGCCTGTCGCGGGTACTTGGGCCTCCCACACAAGTGAGGCACCATTTTTACCGGGAGACCCAGGGGAATGCTGGGAGGCTGGAAATTTGAGTGAGCCCAGTGATGCCACAACTTTCCCACACAAAAATGTGTGAAAAAAGGGATTTTTTCAGCTAAAATTGAGGTTTGCAGGGGATTCCGGGTAAGGAAACGTTGGGGGATCCACGCAAGCCATACCTCCCTAGAAGCCCCCGGTTGTCTAGTTTTCAGAAATGTATGGGATTGGTAGGTTTCCCTAGATGGCCGCCGAGCACCGGGCAAAAAACCCAGGTGACCCCCCTTGCAAAACCAGGTGGTTTTGAGATAGGCAATTTTGATGTCACCTCACTACGTTTTGGGCCCTTGCCTGTCGCGGAAACTTGGGCCTCCCACACAAGTGAGGCACCATTTTTACCGGGATACCCAGGGGAATGCTGGGAGGTGGGAAATTTGAGTGAGCCCGGTGATGCCACAACTTTCCCACACAAAAATGTGTGAAAAAAGGGATTTTTTCAGCTAAAATTGAGGTTTGCAGGGGTTCTGGGTAAGGAAACGTTGGGGGATCAACACAAGCCATACCTCCCTGGAAGCCCCCAGGTGTCTAGTTTTCAGAAATGTATGGGTTTGGTAGGTTTCCCTAGATGGCCGCCGAGCACCGGGCCAAAAACCCAGGTGACCCCCCTTGCAAAACCAGGTGACTTTGAGATAGGCAATTTTGATGTCACCTCACTACCATTTGGGCCCTTGCCTGTCGCGGGTACTTGGGCCTCCCACACAAGTGAGGCACCATTCTTTCTGGGAGACCCAGGGGAACCCTGGGAGGTGGGAAATTTGAGTGAGCCCAGTGATGCCATAACTTTCCCACACAAAAATGTGTGAAAAAAGGGATTTTTTCAGCTAAAATTGAGGTTTGCAGGGGATTCTGGGTAAGGAAACTTTGGGGGATCCACGCAAGCCATACCTCCCTGGAAGCCCCTGGGTGTCTAGTTTTCAGAAATGTATGGGTTTGGTAGGTTTCCCTAGATGGACGCCGAGCACCGGGCCAAAAACCCAGGTGACCCCCCTTGCAAAACCAGGTGGTTTTGAGATAGGTAATTTTGATGTCACCTCACTACGTTTTGGGCCCTTACCTGTCGCGGGTACTTGGGCCTCCCACACAAGTGAGGCACCATTTTTACCGGGAGACCCAGGGGAACGCTGGGAGGTGGGAAATTTGAGTGAGCCCGGTGATGAAACTACTTTCCCACACAAAAATGTGTGAAAAAAGGGATTTTTTCAGCTAAAATTGAGGTTTGCAGGGGAGTCTGGGTAAGGAAACGTTGGGAGATCCACGCAAGCCATACTTCCCTAAAAGCCCCCAGGTGTCTAGTTTTCAGAAATGTATGGGTTTGGTAGGTTTCCCTAGATGGCCGCCGAGCATCGGGCCAAAAACCCAGGTGACCCCCCTTGCAAAAGCAGGTGACTTTGAGATAGGCAATTTTGATGTCATCTCACTACGTTTTGGGCCCTCGCCTGTCGCGGGTACTTGGGCCTCCCACACAAGTGAGGCACCATTTTTACCGGGAGACCCAGGGGAACGCTGGGAGGCTGAAAATTTGAGTGAGCCCGGTGATGCCACAACTTTCCCACACAAAAATGTGTGAAAAAGGGATTTTTTCAGCTAAAATTGAGGTTTGCAGGGGATTCCGGGTAAGGAAACGTTGGGGGATCCACGCAAGCCATACCTCCCTAGAAGCCCCCGGTGTCTAGTTTTCAGAAATGTATGGGATTGGTAGGTTTCCCTAGATGGCTGCCGAGCACCGGGCAAAAAACCCAGGTGAACCACCTTGCAAAACCAGGTGGTTTTGAGATAGGCAATTTTGATGTCACCTCACTACGTTTTGGGCCCTTGCCTGTCGCGGGAACTTGGGCCTCCCACACAAGTGAGGCACCATTTTTACCGGGATACCCAGGGGAACGCTGGGAGGTGGGAAATTTGAGTGAGCCCGGTGATGCCACAACTTTCCCACACAAAAATGTGTGAAAAAAGGGATTTTTTCAGCTAAAATTGAGGTTTGCAGGGGATTCTGGGTAAAGAAACGTTGGGGGATGCACGCAAGCCATACCTCCCTGGAAGCCCCCGGGTGTCTAGTTTTCAGAAATGTATGGGTTTGGTAGGTTTCCCTAGATGTCCGCCGAGCACCGGGCCAAAAACCCACGTGACCCCCCTTGCAAAACCAGGTGGTTTTGAGATAGGCAATTTTGATGTCACCTCACTACGTTTTGGGCCCTTGCCTGTCGCGGGTACTTGGGACTCCCACACAAGTGAGGCACCATTTTTACCGGGAGACCCAGGGGAACGCTGGGAGGTGGGAAATTTGAGTAAGCCCAGTGATGCCACTACTTTCCCACACCAAAATGTGTGAAAAAAGGGATTTTTTCAGCTAAAATTGAGGTTTGCAGGGGATTCTGGGTAAGGAAACTTTGGGGGATCCACGCAAGCCATACCTCCCTGGAAGCCCCCGGGTGTCTAGTTTTTAGAAATGTATGGGTTTGGTAGGTTTCCCTAGATGGCCGCCGAGCAACGGGCCAAAAACCCAGGTGACCCCCTTGCAAAACCAGGTGGTTTTGAGATAGGCAATTTTGATGTCACCTCACTACGTGTTGGGCCCTTGCCTGTCGCGGGAACTTGGGCCTCCCACACAAGTGAGGCACCATTTTTACCGGGAGACCCAGGGGAACGCTGGGAGGTGGGAAATTCGAGTGAGCCCGGTGATGCCACAACTTTCCCACACAAAAATGTGTGAAAAAAGTTATTTTTCTAGCTAAAATTGAGGTTTGCAGGGGATTCTGGGTAAGGAAACATTGGGGGATCAACACAAGCCATACCTCCCTGGAAGCCCCCGGTGTCTAGTTTTCATAAATGTATGGGTTTGGTAGGTTTCCCTTGATGGCCGCCGAGCACCGGGCCAAAAACCCAGGTGACCCCCCTTGCAAAACCAGGTGGTTTTGAGATAGGTAATTTTGATGTCACCTCACTACGTTTTGGGCCCTTGCCTGTCGCGGGTACTTGGGCCTCCCACACAAGTGAGGCACCATTTTTACCGGGAGACCCAGGGGAACGCTGGGAGGTGGGAAATTTGAGTGAGCCCGGTGATGCCACTACTTTCCCACACCAAAATGTGTGAAAAAAGGGATTTTTTCAGCTAAAATTGAGGTTTGCAGGGGATTCTGGGTAAGGAAACTTTGGGGGATCCATGCAAGCCATACCTCCCTGGAAGACCCCGGGTGTCTAGTTTTCAGAAATGTATGGGTTTGGTAGGTTTCCCTAGATAGCCGCCGAGCAACGGGCCAAAAACCCAGGTGACCCCCTTGCAAAACCAGGTGGTTTTGAGATATGCAATTTTGATGTCACCTCACTACGTGTTGGGCCCTTGCCTGTCGCGGGAACTTGGGCCTCCCACACAAGTGAGGCACCATTTTTACAGGGAGACACAGAGGAACGCTGGGAGGTGGGAAATTCGAGTGAGCCCGGTGATGCCACAACTTTCCCACTCAAAAATGTGTGAAAAAAGTTATTTTTCTAGCTAAAATTGAGGTTTGCAGGGGATTGTGGGTAAGGAAACGTTGGGGGATCAACACAAGCCATACCTCCCTGGAAGCCCCCGATGTCTAGTTTTCAGAAATGTATGGGTTTGATAGGTTTCCCTAGATGACCGCCGAGCACCGGGCCAAAAACCCAGGTGACCCCGCTTGCCAAACCAGGTGACTTTGAGATAGGCAATTTTGATGTCACCTCACTACCATTTGGGCCCTTGCCTGTCGCGGGTACTTGGGCCTCCC
Organism: Triturus cristatus; assembly: GCF_964204655.1. Lineage (NCBI taxonomy): Eukaryota > Metazoa > Chordata > Amphibia > Caudata > Salamandridae > Triturus > Triturus cristatus. The sequence continues at coordinate 811,410,511 of NC_140594.1, read as the reverse complement.
ACACAAGTGAGGCACCATTCTTTCTGGGAGACCCAGGGGAACCCTGGGAGGTGGGAAATTTGAGTGAGCCCAGTGATGCCACAACTTTCCCACACAAAAATGTGTGAAAAAAGGGATTTTTTCAGCTAAAATTGAGGTTTGCAGGGGATTCTGGGTAAGGAAACTTTGGGGGATCCACGCAAGCCATACCTCCCTGGAAGCCCCCGGGTGTCTAGTTTTCAGAAATGTATGGGTTTGGTAGGTTTCCCTAGATGGACGCCGAGCACCGGGCCAAAAACCCAGGTGACCCCCCTTGCAAAACCAGGTGGTTTTGAGATAGGTAATTTTGATGTCACCTCACTACGTTTTGGGCCCTTGCCTGTCGCGGGTACTTGGGCCTCCCACACAAGTGAGGCACCATTCTTACCGGGAGACCCAGGGGAATGCTGGGAGGTGGGAAATTTGAGTGAGCCCGGGGATGACACTACTTTCCCACACCAAAATGTGTGAAAAAAGGGATTTTTTCAGCTAAAATTGAGGTTTGCAGGGGATTCTGGGTAAGGAAACTTTGGGGGATCCACGCAAGCCATACCTCCCTGGAAGCCCCCGGGTGTCTAGTTTTTAGAAATGTATGGGTTTGGTAGGTTTCCCTAGATGGCCGCCGAGCAACGGGCCAAAAACCCAGGTGACCCCCTTGCAAAACCAGGTGGTTTTGAGATAGGCAATTTTGATGTCACCTCACTACGTGTTGGGCCCTTGCCTGTCGCGGGAACTTGGGCCTCCCACACAAGTGAGGCACCATTTTTACCGGGAGACCCAGGGGAACGCTGGGAGGTGGGAAATTCGAGTGAGCCCGGTGATGCCACAACTTTCCCACACAAAAATTTGTGAAAAAAGTTATTTTTCTAGCTAAAATTGAGGTTTGCAGGGGATTCTGGGTAAGGAAACATTGGGGGATCAACACAAGCCATACCTCCCTGGAAGCCCCCGGTGTCTAGTTTTCATAAATGTATGGGTTTGGTAGGTTTCCCTTGATGGCCGCCGAGCACCGGGCCAAAAACCCAGGTGACCCCCCTTGCAAAACCAGGTGGTTTTGAGATAGGTAATTTTGATGTCACCTCACTACGTTTTGGGCCCTTGCCTGTCGCGGGTACTTGGGCCTCCCACACAAGTGAGGCACCATTTTTACCGGGAGACCCAGGGGAACGCTGGGAGGTGGGAAATTTGAGTGAGCCCGGTGATGCCACTACTTTCCCACACCAAAATGTGTGAAAAAAGGGATTTTTTCAGCTAAAATTGAGGTTTGCAGGGGATTCTGGGTAAGGAAACTTTGGGGGATCCATGCAAGCCATACCTCCCTGGAAGACCCCGGGTGTCTAGTTTTCAGAAATGTATGGGTTTGGTAGGTTTCCCTAGATAGCCGCCGAGCAACGGGCCAAAAACCCAGGTGACCCCCTTGCAAAACCAGGTGGTTTTGAGATATGCAATTTTGATGTCACCTCACTACGTGTTGGGCCCTTGCCTGTCGCGGGAACTTGGGCCTCCCACACAAGTGAGGCACCATTTTTACAGGGAGACACAGAGGAACGCTGGGAGGTGGGAAATTCGAGTGAGCCCGGTGATGCCACAACTTTCCCACTCAAAAATGTGTGAAAAAAGTTATTTTTCTAGCTAAAATTGAGGTTTGCAGGGGATTGTGGGTAAGGAAACGTTGGGGGATCAACACAAGCCATACCTCCCTGGAAGCCCCCGATGTCTAGTTTTCAGAAATGTATGGGTTTGATAGGTTTCCCTAGATGACCGCCGAGCACCGGGCCAAAAACCCAGGTGACCCCGCTTGCCAAACCAGGTGACTTTGAGATAGGCAATTTTGATGTCACCTCACTACCATTTGGGCCCTTGCCTGTCGCGGGTACTTGGGCCTCCCACACAAGTGAGGCACCATTCTTTCTGGGAGACCCAGGGGAACCCTGGGAGGTGGGAAATTTGAGTGAGCCCAGTGATGCCACAACTTTCCCACACAAAAATGTGTGAAAAAAGGGATTTTTTCAGCTAAAATTGAGGTTTGCAGGGGATTCTGGGTAAGGAAACTTTGGGGGATCCACGCAAGCCATACCTCCCTGGAAGCCCCCGGGTGTCTAGTTTTCAGAAATGTATGGGTTTGGTAGGTTTCCCTAGATGGACGCCGAGCACCGGGCCAAAAACCCAGGTGACCCCCCTTGCAAAACCAGGTGGTTTTGAGATAGGTAATTTTGATGTCACCTCACTACGTTTTGGGCCCTTGCCTGTCGCGGGTACTTGGGCCTCCCACACAAGTGAGGCACCATTCTTACCGGGAGACCCAGGGGAATGCTGGGAGGTGGGAAATTTGAGTGAGCCCGGGGATGACACTACTTTCCCACACAAAAATGTGTGAAAAAAGGGATTTTTTCAGCTAAAATTGAGGTTTGCAGGGGATTCTGGGTAAGGAAACGTTGGGAGATCCACACAAGCCATATCTCCCTGAAAGCCCCCAGGTGTCTAGTTTTCAGAAATGTATGGGTTTGGTAGGTTTCCCTAGATGGCCGCCGAGCATCGGGCCAAAAACCCAGGTGACCCCCCTTGCAAAAGCTTGTGACTTTGAGATAGGCAATTTTTATGTCATCTCACTACGTTTTGGGCCCTCGCCTGTCGCGGGTACTTGGGCCTCCCACACAAGTGAGGCACCATTTTTACCGGGAGACCCAGGGGAACGCTGGGAGGCTGGAAATTTGAGTGAGCCCGGTGATGCCACAACTTTCCCACACAAAAATGTGTGAAAAAAGGGATTTTTTCAGCTAAAATTGAGGTTTGCAGGGGATTCCGGGTAAGGAAACGTTGGGGGATCCACGCAAGCCATACCTCCCTAGAAGCCCCCGGGTGTCTAGTTTTCAGAAATGTATGGGATTGGTAGGTTTCCCTAGATGGCCGCCGAGCACCGGGCAAAAAACCCAGGTGACCCCCCTTGCAAAACCAGGTGGTTTTGAGATAGGCAATTTTGATGTCACCTCACTACGTTTTGGGCCCTTGCCTGTCGCGGGAACTTGGGCCTCCCACACAAGTGAGGCACCATTTTTACCGGGAGACCCAGGGGAACACTGGGAGGTGGGAAATTTGAGTGAGCCCAGTGATGACACTACTTTCCCACACAAAAATGTGTGAAAAAAGGTTTTTTTCAGCTAAAATTGAGGTTTGCAGGGGATTCTGGGTAAGGAAACGTTGGGAGATCCATGCAAGCCATACCTCCCTGGAAGCCCCCAGGTGTCTAGTTTTCAGAAATGTATGGGTTTGGTAGATTTCCCTAGATGGCCGCCGAGCATCGGGCCAAAAACCCAGGTGACCCCCCTTGCAAAAGCAGGTGACTTTGAGATAGGCAATTTTGATGTCATCTCACTACGTTTTGGGCCCTCGCCTGTCGCGGGTACTTGGGCCTCCCACACAAGTGAGGCACCATTTTTACCGGGAGACCCAGGGGAATGCTGGGAGGCTGGAAATTTGAGTGAGCCCAGTGATGCCACAACTTTCCCACACAAAAATGTGTGAAAAAAGGGATTTTTTCAGCTAAAATTGAGGTTTGCAGGGGATTCCGGGTAAGGAAACGTTGGGGGATCCACGCAAGCCATACCTCCCTAGAAGCCCCCGGGTGTCTAGTTTTCAGAAATGTATGGGATTGGTAGGTTTCCCTAGATGGCCGCCGAGCACCGGGCAAAAAACCCAGGTGACCCCCCTTGCAAAACCAGGTGGTTTTGAGATAGGCAATTTTGATGTCACTTCACTACGTTTTGGGCCCTTGCCTGTCGCGGAAACTTGGGCCTCCCACACAAGTGAGGCACCATTTTTACCGGGATACCCAGGGGAATGCTGGGAGGTGGGAAATTTGAGTGAGCCCGGTGATGCCACAACTTTCCCACACAAAAATGTGTGAAAAAAGGGATTTTTTCAGCTAAAATTGAGGTTTGCAGGGGATTCTGGGTAAGGAAACTTTGGGGGATCCACGCAAGCCATACCTCCCTGGAAGCCCCTGGGTGTCTAGTTTTCAGAAATGTATGGGTTTGGTAGGTTTCCCTAGATGGACGCCGAGCACCGGGCCAAAAACCCAGGTGACCCCCCTTGCAAAACCAGGTGGTTTTGAGATAGGTAATTTTGATGTCACCTCACTACGTTTTGGGCCCTTGCCTGTCGCGGGTACTTGGGCCTCCCACACAAGTGAGGCACCATTTTTACCGGGAGACCCAGGGGAACGCTGGGAGGTGGGAAATTTGAGTGAGCCCGGTGATGAAACTACTTTCCCACACAAAAATGTGTGAAAAAAGGGATTTTTTCAGCTAAAATTGAGGTTTGCAGGGGAGTCTGGGTAAGGAAACGTTGGGAGATCCACGCAAGCCATACTTCCCTAAAAGCCCCCAGGTGTCTAGTTTTCAGAAATGTATGGGTTTGGTAGGTTTCCCTAGATGGCCGCCGAGCATCGGGCCATAAACCCAGGTGACCCCCCTTGCAAAAGCAGGTGACTTTGAGATAGGCAATTTTGATGTCATCTCACTACGTTTTGGGCCCTCGCCTGTCGCGGGTACTTGGGCCTCCCACACAAGTGAGGCACCATTTTTACCGGGAGACCCAGGGGAACGCTGGGAGGCTGAAAATTTGAGTGAGCCCGGTGATGCCACAACTTTCCCACACAAAAATGTGTGAAAAAGGGATTTTTTCAGCTAAAATTGAGGTTTGCAGGGGATTCCGGGTAAGGAAACGTTGGGGGATCCACGCAAGCCATACCTCCCTAGAAGCCCCCGGGTGTCTAGTTTTCAGAAATGTATGGGATTGGTAGGTTTCCCTAGATGGCCGCCGAGCACCGGGCAAAAAACCCAGGTGAACCACCTTGCAAAACCAGGTGGTTTTGAGATAGGCAATTTTGATGTCACCTCACTACGTTTTGGGCCCTTGCCTGTCGCGGGAACTTGGGCCTCCCACACAAGTGAGGCACCATTTTTACCGGGATACCCAGGGGAACGCTGGGAGGTGGGAAATTTGAGTGAGCCCGGTGATGCCACAACTTTCCCACACAAAAATGTGTGAAAAAAGGGATTTTTTCAGCTAAAATTGAGGTTTGCAGGGGATTCTGGGTAAAGAAACGTTGAGGGATGCACGCAAGCCATACCTCCCTGGAAGCCCCCGGGTGTCTAGTTTTCAGAAATGTATGGGTTTGGTAGGTTTCCCTAGATGTCCGCCGAGCACCGGGCCAAAAACCCACGTGACTCCCCTTGCAAAACCAGGTGGTTTTGAGATAGGCAATTTTGATGTCACCTCACTACGTTTTGGGCCCTTGCCTGTCGCGGGTACTTGGGACTCCCACACAAGTGAGGCACCATTTTTACCGGGAGACCCAGGGGAACGCTGGGAGGTGGGAAATTTGAGTAAGCCCGGTGATGCCACTACTTTCCCACACCAAAATGTGTGAAAAAAGGGATTTTTTCAGCTAAAATTGAGGTTTGCAGGGGATTCTGGGTAAGGAAACTTTGGGGGATCCACGCAAGCCATACCTCCCTGGAAGCCCCCGGGTGTCTAGTTTTTAGAAATGTATGGGTTTGGTAGGTTTCCCTAGATGGCCGCCGAGCAACGGGCCAAAAACCCAGGTGACCCCCTTGCAAAACCAGGTGGTTTTGAGATAGGCAATTTTGATGTCACCTCACTACGTGTTGGGCCCTTGCCTGTCGCGGGAACTTGGGCCTCCCACACAAGTGAGGCACCATTTTTACCGGGAGACCCAGGGGAACGCTGGGAGGTGGGAAATTCGAGTGAGCCCGGTGATGCCACTACTTTCCCACACCAAAATGTGTGAAAAAAGGGATTTTTTCAGCTAAAATTGAGGTTTGCATGGGATTCTGGGTAAGGAAACTTTGGGGGATCCACGCAAGCCATACCTCCCTGGAAGCCCCCGCGTGTCTAGTTTTCAGAAATGTATGGGTTTGGTAGGTTTCCCTTGATGGCCGCCGAGCAACGGGCCAAAAACCCAGGTGACCCCCTTGCAAAACCAGGTGGTTTTGAGATAGGCAATTTTGATGTCACCTCACTACGTGTTGGGCCCTTGCCTGTCGCGGGAACTTGGGCCTCCCACACAAGTGAGGCACCATTTTTACCGGGAGACCCAGGGGAACGCTGGGAGGTGGGAAATTCGAGTGAGCCCGGTGATGCCACAACTTTCCCACACAAAAATGTGTGAAAAAAGTTATTTTTCTAGCTAAAATTGAGGTTTGCAGGGGATTCTGGGTAAGGAAACGTTGGGGGATCAACACAAGCCATACCTCCCTGGAAGCCCCCGGTGTCTAGTTTTCATAAATGTATGGGTTTGGTAGGTTTCCCTTGATGGCCGCCGAGCACCGGGCCAAAAACCCAGGTGACCCCCCTTGCAAAACCAGGTGGTTTTGAGATAGGTAATTTTGATGTCACCTCACTACGTTTTGGGCCCTTGCCTGTCGCGGGTACTTGGGCCTCCCACACAAGTGAGGCACCATTTTTACCGGGAGACCCAGGGGAACGCTGGGAGGTGGGAAATTCGAGTGAGCCCGGTGATGCCACAACTTTCCCACACAAAAATGTGTGAAAAAAGTTATTTTTCTAGCTAAAATTGAGGTTTGCAGGGGATTGTGGGTAAGGAAACGTTGGGGGATCAACACAAGCCATACCTCCCTGGAAGCCCCCGATGTCTAGTTTTCAGAAATGTATGGGTTTGGTAGGTTTCCCTAGATGACCGCCGAGCACCGGGCCAAAAACCCAGGTGACCCCCCTTGCAAAACCAGGTGACTTTGAGATAGGCAATTTTGATGTCACCTCACTACCATTTGGGCCCTTGCCTGTCGCGGGTACTTGGGCCTCCCACACAAGTGAGGCACCATTCTTTCTGGGAGACCCAGGGGAACCCTGGGAGGTGGGAAATTTGAGTGAGCCCAGTGATGCCACAACTTTCCCACACAAAAATGTGTGAAAAAAGGGATTTTTTCAGCTAAAATTGAGGTTTGCAGGGGATTCTGGGTAAGGAAACTTTGGGGGATCCACGCAAGCCATACCTCCCTGGAAGCCCCCGGGTGTCTAGTTTTTAGAAATGTATGGATTTGGTAGGTTTCCCTAGATGGACGCCGAGCACCGGGCCAAAAACCCAGGTGACCCCCCTTGCAAAACCAGGTGGTTTTGAGATAGGTAATTTTGATGTCACCTCACTACGTTTTGGGCCCTTGCCTGTCGCGGGTACTTGGGCCTCCCACACAAGTGAGGCACCATTCTTACCGGGAGACCCAGGGGAATGCTGGGAGGTGGGAAATTTGAGTGAGCCCGGGGATGACACTACTTTCCCACACAAAAATGTGTGAAAAAAGGGATTTTTTCAGCTAAAATTGAGGTTTGCAGGGGATTCTGGGTAAGGAAACGTTGGGAGATCCACACAAGCCATATCTCCCTGAAAGCCCCCAGGTGTCTAGTTTTCAGAAATGTATGGGTTTGGTAGGTTTCCCTAGATGGCCGCCGAGCATCGGGCCAAAAACCCAGGTGACCCCCCTTGCAAAAGCTTGTGACTTTGAGATAGGCAATTTTGATGTCATCTCACTACGTTTTGGGCCCTCGCCTGTCGCGGGTACTTGGGCCTCCCACACAAGTGAGGCACCATTTTTACCGGGAGACCCAGGGGAAGGCTGGGAGGCTGGAAATTTGAGTGAGCCCGGTGATGCCACAACTTTCCCACACAAAAATGTGTGAAAAAAGGGATTTTTTCAGCTAAAATTGAGGTTTGCAGGGGATTCCGGGTAAGGAAACGTTGGGGGATCCACGCAAGCCATACCTCCCTAGAAGCCCCCGGGTGTCTAGTTTTCAGAAATGTATGGGATTGGTAGGTTTCCCTAGATGGCCGCCGAGCACCGGGCAAAAAACCCAGGTGACCCCCCTTGCAAAACCAGGTGGTTTTGAGATAGGCAATTTTGATGTCACCTCACTACCATTTGGGCCCTTGCCTGTCGCGGGTACTTGGGCCTCCCACACAAGTGAGGCACCATTCTTTCTGGGAGACCCAGGGGAACCCTGGGAGGTGGGAAATTTGAGTGAGCCCAGTGATGCCATAACTTTCCCACACAAAAATGTGTGAAAAAAGGGATTTTTTCAGCTAAAATTGAGGTTTGCAGGGGATTCTGGGTAAGGAAACTTTGGGGGATCCACGCAAGCCATACCTCCCTGGAAGCCCCTGGGTGTCTAGTTTTCAGAAATGTATGGGTTTGGTAGGTTTCCCTAGATGGACGCCGAGCACCGGGCCAAAAACCCAGGTGACGTCCCTTGCAAAACCAGGTGGTTTTGAGATAGGTAATTTTGATGTCACCTCACTACGTTTTGGGCCCTTGCCTGTCGCGGGTACTTGGGCCTCCCACACAAGTGAGGCACCATTTTTACCGGGAGACCCAGGGGAACGCTGGGAGGTGGGAAATTTGAGTGAGCCCGGTGATGAAACTACTTTCCCACACAAAAATGTGTGAAAAAAGGGATTTTTTCAGCTAAAATTGAGGTTTGCAGGGGAGTCTGGGTAAGGAAACGTTGGGAGATCCACGCAAGCCATACTTCCCTAAAAGCCCCCAGGTGTCTAGTTTTCAGAAATGTATGGGTTTGGTAGGTTTCCCTAGATGGCCGCCGAGCATCGGGCCAAAAACCCAGGTGACCCCCCTTGCAAAAGCAGGTGACTTTGAGATAGGCAATTTTGATGTCATCTCACTACGTTTTGGGCCCTCGCCTGTCGCGGGTACTTGGGCCTCCCACACAAGTGAGGCACCATTTTTACCGGGAGACCCAGGGGAACGCTGGGAGGCTGAAAATTTGAGTAAGCCCGGTGATGCCACAACTTTCCCACACAAAAATGTGTGAAAAAGGGATTTTTTCAGCTAAAATTGAGGTTTGCAGGGGATTCCGGGTAAGGAAACGTTGGGGGATCCACGCAAGCCATACCTCCCTAGAAGCCCCCGGGTGTCTAGTTTTCAGAAATGTATGGGATTGGTAGGTTTCCCTAGATGGCCGCCGAGCACCGGACAAAAAACCCAGGTGAACCACCTTGCAAAACCAGGTGGTTTTGAGATAGGCAATTTTGATGTCACCTCACTACGTTTTGGGCCCTTGCCTGTCGCGGGAACTTGGGCCTCCCACACAAGTGAGGCACCATTTTTACCGGGATACCCAGGGGAACGCTGGGAGGTGGGAAATTTGAGTGAGCCCGGTGATGCCACAACTTTCCCACACAAAAATGTGTGAAAAAAGGGATTTTTTCAGCTAAAATTGAGGTTTGCAGGGGATTCTGGGTAAGGAAACTTTGGGGGATCCACGCAAGCCATACCTCCCTGGAAGCCCCCGGGTGTCTAGTTTTTAGAAATGTATGGGTTTGGTAGGTTTCCCTAGATGGACGCCGAGCACCGGGCCAAAAACCCAGGTGACCCCCCTTGCAAAACCAGGTGGTTTTGAGATAGGTAATTTTGATGTCACCTCACTACGTTTTGGGCCCTTGCCTGTCGCGGGTACTTGGGCCTCCCACACAAGTGAGGCACCATTCTTACCGGGAGACCCAGGGGAATGCTGGGAGGTGGGAAATTTGAGTGAGCCCGGGGATGACACTACTTTCCCACACAAAAATGTGTGAAAAAAGGGATTTTTTCAGCTAAAATTGAGGTTTGCAGGGGATTCTGGGTAAGGAAACGTTGGGAGATCCACACAAGCCATATCTCCCTGAAAGCCCCCAGGTGTCTAGTTTTCAGAAATGTATGGGTTTGGTAGGTTTCCCTAGATGGCCGCCGAGCATCGGGCCAAAAACCCAGGTGACCCCCCTTGCAAAAGCTTGTGACTTTGAGATAGGCAATTTTGATGTCATCTCACTACGTTTTGGGCCCTCGCCTGTCGCGGGTACTTGGGCCTCCCACACAAGTGAGGCACCATTTTTACCGGGAGACCCAGGGGAAGGCTGGGAGGCTGGAAATTTGAGTGAGCCCGGTGATGCCACAACTTTCCCACACAAAAATGTGTGAAAAAAGGGATTTTTTCAGCTAAAATTGAGGTTTGCAGGGGATTCCGGGTAAGGAAACGTTGGGGGATCCACGCAAGCCATACCTCCCTAGAAGCCCCCGGGTGTCTAGTTTTCAGAAATGTATGGGATTGGTAGGTTTCCCTAGATGGCCGCCGAGCACCGGGCAAAAAACCCAGGTGACCCCCCTTGCAAAACCAGGTGGTTTTGAGATAGGCAATTTTGATGTCACCTCACTACGTTTTGGGCCCTTGCCTGTCGCGGGAACTTGGGCCTCCCACACAAGTGAGGCACCATTTTTACCGGGATACCCAGGGGAATGCTGGGAGGTGGGAAATTTGAGTGAGCCCGGGGATGACACTACTTTCCCACACAAAAATGTGTGAAAAAAGGGATTTTTTCAGCTAAAATTGAGGTTTGCAGGGGATTCTGGGTAAGGAAACGTTGGGGGATGCATGCAAGCCATACCTCCCTGAAAGCCCCCGGGTGTCTAGTTTTTAGAAATGTATGGGTTTGGTAGGTTTCCATAGATGTCCGCCGAGCACCGGGCAAAAAACCCACGTGACCCCCCTTGCAAAACCAGGTGGTTTTGAGATAGGCAATTTTGATGTCACCTCACTACGTTTTGGGCCCTTGCCTGTCGCGGGTACTTGGGCCTTGTTAGACCTGGCACCTTGGCGTGGGTTTCCCTTCCACTTTTTGATGGTGTGCCTCGATTGTTTTGCTGGTGTTGTCCGCTCAGGGCACTGCGCCACGGCTAATCCGTGCCGCAGTGCAAGTGCTCCCTAGGTAAAGTGTACCTGTACTTGATGTTCATGATTGGTTCATTGGATTCACTGTCAGTCCCCAGTAAAGTGCACCAGGGGTGCCAGGGCTTGTGAATGCCAATGCTGCTGGTGGGCTTGCAGCGCTGGTTGCGCCACCCACGGAAGCGGCCTTGTAAAGTGTGTCTAGGGTCTGCCACCGCAGACCCTGTGCGCGGTCCGGGACCGTCGCGCTGACTGCGCAAGTGCCCCCACTTGCCAGTCCCTAAACCTTCCCTTACCTACATATTAGCCACCCCTCTGGTAGGCCCAAGTGCAGGGTGCCTTGTAGGCATAAGGTAGGACATGCCCTGATGTGTGTGGCATGTCTTAGTAGTGAATTACAGCCATTTCCGTTCTTCACTATTGAAGGCTACCTGCTCTCCATAGGCCAGAATGGGCTGCCGGGATCACGCCAACGCTGTGACCCCAGTAGACTCAGAGAGCATGGTAGAAGTGTCAAGTTTAGTATGCCTGAACTCAGGATGATAAAATACTTCTTGTAGTCAAGTTTATTTTAATATCCTGGGTTTGTAAATACTACTTTTAGAAAGTTAGTATTTACTGACCTGACCATCTCAGTCCGCCTCTGCTGTGTGTGTGTTCTGCCTAGCAACAGTAAGGAGCAGGGTGGGGGGATCCCCAGAGACAGGTTGGCTGCCAGGTGGTGGGTAGAGAGGTGACACCTGGATGGGTGGGAGGAGTACACCTTGACTCTTGAATAGCCCTGTGCTCTGCCACCACAAAGCCGGCGCCACCCCCTGTGGGGCGGCTGATGTCTCTGCCCTGCTGCTGAAAGGAAAGAGCAGAGTCACCATAACAAAGTGCTCCAGAACTGGACTGAGCCAGGCCTAGGCCCCCTGGCGCTAAAGAACAAAAGAATCATGGTATAAAAGTAGGAGCCTGGCTCCTAAGAAATCAGAATCCTGTTTACCACAAAGAACCTCTGCCCGACTAGAAGGAGAAGGAGACGCTGGAGGAGCTGGCCTGCTGCCTGCCTTGCTGAGAAAGGAGAGGAAGAGACTATTGAAGAGACTTTGCTACTTTGTGCTTGAACATTCTCCAAGGGCTTGATCTGAGCTTGCCCCCTGAACTGAACCCCAGGAACAGTGGGTTCTCTGTGCTTCTTGCTCGTCCTCCAATTCGAGCCGTGTGTGCATCCCGCTGGAAAAGAGACTGCGCCCCTCATCGCCCCTCCTAGGGCCGTGACACTCAGGAGCTCGCCTGCCGCAACCCCGTGAGAGCCCCGCTCCGTCCGGAGCCGCTCTCTGTCCCCGGGCTAGGCCGCCTGCACCCCTGTCACCGCCTGCCATTGGAGCGCGCTGAACACGCTATCACCCCTCCCGCCGGAAGCCGTCCGACGACTGTGATCTACGCCGGTTCATCCAGCTGCACTGACTGTGCCCTGTGACCCCGCTTCGCTATCCCCGGACATCTCAGGCCGCGCCGCCCCCGCTGTGGAGACCCCCCTGCACCGCCGTGCTAAAGGGTCGCGGGCCGCGCCTGCCTACTTGCCCACACCTGCTGATTGAGGACCCAAGAACACTTCCCAAGCTGAGAGACGCACCGACCTGTGCCGACTCTCCACATCACGAAAGAAGTTCCAGTATCGGGCTCGGGGCCCGCAACGCCTTATTTCCCCGTTCGCAGGAGCCGATCTCTGTGAGTACTGGAACCACGAGTAACATTTGCAAGAGACTACAAAGTGTCCCATTTGAAACTACCATCCAAGAACATTTGCCTGCTTTACAACCTGGTGGCCTAGCGAAAACGTTATTGGTCTTGTGATAAGTCTGCTGAGATATATACCTATTTTTACATAAAGAAGCGTATTTTTATATATATCCAAGTCTGGTGTCCGTTTCTGGGGGGATTAATGTATTTACTGTGTGTGTGATTGTAAGTGCTTAACCAACAACGCCTGAGGAATCGCCTTGGCTGCTCACGCCACGCACCTAGAGGGTGAGCAAGGGTCATTCAAAAGGGGTTATCCTGCGCCCTGACGTGGAGGAGAGGGTTCCTGCTTGACACAAGGGCAACCTTGCGCCAACCAGAGATCCCCGACTCTAACAGGCCTCCCACACAAGTGAGGCACCATTTTTACCGGGAGACCCAGGGGAACGCTGGGAGGTGGGAAATTTGAGTGAGCCCGGTGATGCCACTAATTTCCCACACCAAAATGTGTGAAAAAAGGGATTTTTTCAGCTAAAATTGAGGTTTGCAGGGGATTCTGGGTAAGGAAACTTTGGGGGATCCACGCAAGCCATACCTCCCTGGAAGCCCCCGGGTGTCTAGTTTTCAGAAATGTATGGGTTTGGTAGGTTTCCCTAGATGGCCGCCGAGCATCGGGCCAAAAACCCAGGTGACCCCCCTTGCAAAAGCAGGTGACTTTGAGATAGGCAATTTTGATGTCATCTCACTACGTTTTGGGCCCTCGCCTGTCGCGGGTACTTGGGCCTCCCACACAAGTGAGGCACCATTTTTACCGGGAGACCCAGGGGAACGCTGGGAGGCTGAAAATTTGAGTGAGCCCGGTGATGCCACAACTTTCCCACACAAAAATGTGTGAAAAAGGGATTTTTTCAGCTAAAATTGAGGTTTGCAGGGGATTCCGGGTAAGGAAACGTTGGGGGATCCACGCAAGCCATACCTCCCTAGAAGCCCCCGGGTGTCTAGTTTTCAGAAATGTATGGGATTGGTAGGTTTCCCTAGATGGCCGCCGAGCACCGGACAAAAAACCCAGGTGAACCACCTTGCAAAACCAGGTGGTTTTGAGATAGGCAATTTTGATGTCACCTCACTACGTTTTGGGCCCTTGCCTGTCGCGGGAACTTGGGCCTCCCACACAAGTGAGGCACCATTTTTACCGGGATACCCAGGGGAACGCTGGGAGGTGGGAAATTTGAGTGAGCCCGGTGATGCCACAACTTTCCCACACAAAAATGTGTGAAAAGAGGGATTTTTTCAGCTAAAATTGAGGTTTGCAGGGGATTCTGGGTAAAGAAACGTTGGGGGATGCACGCAAGCCATACCTCCCTGGAAGCCCCCGGGTGTCTAGTTTTCAGAAATGTATGGGTTTGGTAGGTTTCCCTAGATGTCCGCCGAGCACCGGGCCAAAAACCCACGTGACCCCCCTTGCAAAACCAGGTGGTTTTGAGATAGGCAATTTTGATGTCACCTCACTACGTTTTGGGCCCTTGCCTGTCGCGGGTACTTGGGACTCCCACACAAGTGAGGCACCATTTTTACCGGGAGACCCAGGGGAACGCTGGGAGGTGGGAAATTTGAGTAAGCCCGGTGATGCCACTACTTTCCCACACCAAAATGTGTGAAAAAAGGGATTTTTTCAGCTAAAATTGAGGTTTGCAGGGGATTCTGGGTAAGGAAACTTTGGGGGATCCACGCAAGCCATACCTCCCTGGAAGCCCCCGGGTGTCTAGTTTTTAGAAATGTATGGGTTTGGTAGGTTTCCCTAGATGGCCGCCGAGCAACGGGCCAAAAACCCAGGTGACCCCCTTGCAAAACCAGGTGGTTTTGAGATAGGCAATTTTGATGTCACCTCACTACGTGTTGGGCCCTTGCCTGTCGCGGGAACTTGGGCCTCCCACACAAGTGAGGCACCATTTTTACCGGGAGACCCAGGGGAACGCTGGGAGGTGGGAAATTCGAGTGAGCCCGGTGATGCCACTACTTTCCCACACCAAAATGTGTGAAAAAAGGATTTTTTCAGCTAAAATTGAGGTTTGCATGGGATTCTGGGTAAGGAAACTTTGGGGGATCCACGCAAGCCATACCTCCCTGGAAGCCCCCACGTGTCTAGTTTTCAGAAATGTATGGGTTTGGTAGGTTTCCCTTGTTGGCCGCCGAGCAACGGGCCAAAAACCCAGGTGACCCCCTTGCAAAACCAGGTGGTTTTGAGATAGGCAATTTTGATGTCACCTCACTACGTGTTGGGCCCTTGCCTGTCGCGGGAACTTGGGCCTCCCACACAAGTGAGGCCCCATTTTTACCAGGAGACCCAGGGGAACGCTGGGAGGTGGGAAATTCGAGTGAGCCCGGTGATGCCACAACTTTCCCACACAAAAATGTGTGAAAAAAGTTATTTTTCTAGCTAAAAGTGAGGTTTGCAGGGGATTCTGGGTAAGGAAACGTTGGGGGATCAACACAAGCCATACCTCCCTGGAAGCCCCTGGTGTCTAGTTTTCATAAATGTATGGGTTTGGTAGGTTTCCCTTGATGGCCGCCGAGCACCGGGCCAAAAACCCAGGTGACCCCCCTTGCAAAACCAGGTGGTTTTGAGATAGGTAATTTTGATGTCACCTCACTACGTTTTGGGCCCTTGCCTGTCGCGGGTACTTGGGCCTCCCACACAAGTGAGGCACCATTTTTACCGGGAGACCCAGGGGAACGCTGGGAGGTGGGAAATTTGAGTGAGCCCGGTGATGCCACTACTTTCCCACACCAAAATGTGTGAAAAAAGGGATTTTTTCAGCTAAAATTGAGGTTTGCAGGGGATTCTGGGTAAGGAAACTTTGGGGGATCCATGCAAGCCATACCTCCCTGGAAGACCCCGGGTGTCTAGTTTTCAGAAATGTATGGGTTTGATAGGTTTCCCTAGATGGCCGCCGAGCAACGGGCCAAAAACCCAGGTGACCCCCTTGCAAAACCAGGTGGTTTTGAGATATGCAATTTTGATGTCACCTCACTACGTGTTGGGCCCTTGCCTGTCGCGGGAATTTGGGCCTCCCACACAAGTGAGGCACCATTTTTACCGGGAGACCCAGGGGAACGCTGGGAGGTGGGAAATTCGAGTGAGCCCGGTGATGCCACAACTTTCCCACACAAAAATGTGTGAAAAAAGTTATTTTTCTAGCTAAAATTGAGGTTTGCAGGGGATTGTGGGTAAGGAAACGTTGGGGGATCAACACAAGCCATACCTCCCTGGAAGCCTCCGATGTCTAGTTTTCAGAAATGTATGGGTTTGGTAGGTTTCCCTAGATGACCGCCGAGCACCGGGCCAAAAACCAAGGTGACCCCCCTTGCAAAACCAGGTGACTTTGAGATAGGCAATTTTGATGTCACCTCACTACCATTTGGGCCCTTGCCTGTCGCGGGTACTTGGGCCTCCCACACAAGTGAGGCACCATTCTTTCTGGGAGACCCAGGGGAACCCTGGGAGGTGGGAAATTTGAGTGAGCCCAGTGATGCCACAACTTTCCCACACAAAAATGTGTGAAAAAAGGGATTTTTTCAGCTAAAATTGAGGTTTGCAGGGGATTCTGGGTAAGGAAACTTTGGGGGATCCACGCAAGCCATACCTCCCTGGAAGCCCCCGGGTGTCTAGTTTTCAGAAATGTATGGGTTTGGTAGGTTTCCCTAGATGGACGCCGAGCACCGGGCCAAAAACCCAGGTGACCCCCATTGCAAAACCAGGTGGTTTTGAGATAGGTAATTTTGATGTCACCTCACTACGTTTTGGGCCCTTGCCTGTCGCGGGTACTTGGGACTCCCACACAAGTAAGGCACCATTTTTACCGGGAGACCCAGGGGAACGCTGGGAGGTGGGAAATTTGAGTAAGCCCGGTGATGCCACTACTTTCCCACACCAAAATGTGTGAAAAAAGGGATTTTTTCAGCTAAAATTGAGGTTTGCAGGGGATTCTGGGTAAGGAAACTTTGGGGGATCCACGCAAGCCATACCTCCCTGGAAGCCCCCGGGTGTCTAGTTTTTAGAAATGTATGGGTTTGGTAGGTTTCCCTAGATGGCCGCCGAGCAACGGGCCAAAAACCCAGGTGACCCCCTTGCAAAACCAGGTGGTTTTGAGATAGGCAATTTTGATGTCACCTCACTACGTGTTGGTCCCTTGCCTGTCGCGGGAACTTGGGCCTCCCACACAAGTGAGGCACCATTTTTACCGGGAGACCCAGGGGAACGCTGGGAGGTGGGAAATTCGAGTGAGCCCGGTGATGCCACTACTTTCCCACACCAAAATGTGTGAAAAAAGGGATTTTTCAGCTAAAATTGAGGTTTGCATGGGATTCTGGGTAAGGAAACTTTGGGGGATCCACGCAAGCCATACCTCCCTGGAAGCCCCCGCGTGTCTAGTTTTCAGAAATGTATGGGTTTGGTAGGTTTCCCTTGATGGCCGCCGAGCAACGGGCCAAAAACCCAGGTGACCCCCTTGCAAAACCAGGTGGTTTTGAGATAGGCAATTTTGATGTCACCTCACTACGTGTTGGGCCCTTGCCTGTCGCGGGAACTTGGGCCTCCCACACAAGTGAGGCACCATTTTTACCGGGAGACCCAGGGGAACGCTGGTAGGTGGGAAATTCGAGTGAGCCCGGTGATGCCACAACTTTCCCACACAAAAATGTGTGAAAAAAGTTATTTTTCTAGCTAAAATTGAGGTTTGCAGGGGATTCTGGGTAAGGAAACGTTGGGGGATCAACACAAGCCATACCTCCCTGGAAGCCCCCGGTGTCTAGTTTTCATAAATGTATGGGTTTGGTAGGTTTCCCTTGATGGCCGCCGAGCACCGGGCCAAAAACCCAGGTGACCCCCCTTGCAAAACCAGGTGGTTTTGAGATAGGTAATTTTGATGTCACCTCACTACGTTTTGGGCCCTTGCCTGTCGCGGGTACTTGGGCCTCCCACACAAGTGAGGCACCATTTTTACCGGGAGACTCAGGGGAACGCTGGGAGGTGGGAAATTTGAGTGAGCCCGGTGATGCCACTACTTTCCCACACCAAAATGTGTGAAAAAAGGGATTTTTTCAGCTAAAATTGAGGTTTGCAGGGGATTCTGGGTAAGGAAACTTTGGGGGATCCATGCAAGCCATACCTCCCTGGAAGACCCCGGGTGTCTAGTTTTCAGAAATGTATGGGTTTGGTAGGTTTCCCTAGATGGCCGCCGAGCAACGGGCCAAAAACCCAGGTGATCCCCTTGCAAAACCAGGTGGTTTTGAGATATGCAATTTTGATGTCACCTCACTACGTGTTGGGCCCTTGCCTGTCGCGGGAACTTGGGCCTCCCACACAAGTGAGGCACCATTTTTACCGGGAGACCCAGGGGAACGCTGGGAGGTGGGAAATTCGAGTGAGCCCGGTGATGCCACAACTTTCCCACACAAAAATGTGTGAAAAAAGTTATTTTTCTAGCTAAAATTGAGGTTTGCAGGGGATTGTGGGTAAGGAAACGTTGGGGGATCAACACAAGCCATACCTCCCTGGAAGCCCCCGATGTCTAGTTTTCAGAAATGTATGGGTTTGGTAGGTTTCCCTAGATGACCGCCGAGCACCGGGCCAAAAACCCAGGTGACCCCCCTTGCAAAACCAGGTGACTTTGAGATAGGCAATTTTGATGTCACCTCACTACCATTTGGGCCCTTGCCTGTCGCGGGTACTTGGGCCTCCCACACAAGTGAGGCACCATTCTTTCTGGGAGACCCAGGGGAACCCTGGGAGGTGGGAAATTTGAGTGAGCCCAGTGATGCCACAACTTTCCCACACAAAAATGTGTGAAAAAAGGGATTTTTTCAGCTAAAATTGAGGTTTGCAGGGGATTCTGGGTAAGAAAACTTTGGGGGATCCACGCAAGCCATACCTCCCTGGAAGCCCCCGGGTGTCTAGTTTTCAGAAATGTATGGGTTTGGTAGGTTTCCCTAGATGGACGCCGAGCACCGGGCCAAAAACCCAGGTGACCCCCCTTGCAAAACCAGGTGGTTTTGAGATAGGTAATTTTGATGTCACCTCACTACGTTTTGGGCCCTTGCCTGTCGCGGGTACTTGGGCCTCCCACACAAGTGAGGCACCATTCTTACCGGGAGACCCAGGGGAATGCTGGGAGGTGGGAAATTTGAGTGAGCCCGGGGATGACACTACTTTCCCACACAAAAATGTGTGAAAAAAGGGATTTTTTCAGCTAAAATTGAGGTTTGCAGGGGATTCTGGGTAAGGAAACGTTGGGAGATCCACACAAGCCATATCTCCCTGAAAGCCCCCAGGTGTCTAGTTTTCAGAAATGTATGGGTTTGGTAGGTTTCCCTAGATGGCCACCGAGCATCGGGCCAAAAACCCAGGTGACCCCCCTTGCAAAAGCTTGTGACTTTGAGATAGGCAATTTTGATGTCATCTCACTACGTTTTGGGCCCTCGCCTGTCGCGGGTACTTGGGCCTCCCACACAAGTGAGGCACCATTTTTACCGGGAGACCCAGGGGAACGCTGGGAAGTGGGAAATTTGAGTGAGCCCGGTGATGCCACTAATTTCCCACACCAAAATGTGTGAAAAAAGGGATTTTTTCAGCTAAAATTGAGGTTTGCAGGGGATTCTGGGTAAGGAAACTTTGGGGGATCCACGCAAGCCATACCTCCCTGGAAGCCCCCGGGTGTCTAGTTTTCAGAAATGTATGGGTTTGGTAGGTTTCCCTAGATGGCCGCCAAGCAACGGGCCAAAAACCCAGGTGACCCCCTTGCAAAACCAGGTGGTTTTGAGATAGGCAATTTTGATGTCACCTCACTACGTGTTGGGCCCTTGCCTGTCGCGGGAACTTGGGCCTCCCACACAAGTGAGGCACCATTTTTACCGGGAGACCCAGGGGAACACTGGGAGGTGGGAAATTCGAGTGAGCCCGGTGATGCCACAACTTTCCCACACAAAAATGTGTGAAAAAAGTTATTTTTCTAGCTAAAATTGAGGTTTGCAGGGGATTCTGGGTAAGGAAACGTTGGGGGATCAACACAAGCCATACCTCCCTGGAAGCCCCCGGTGTCTAGTTTTCATAAATGTATGGGTTTGGTAGGTTTCCCTTGATGGCCGCCGAGCACCGGGCCAAAAACCCAGGTGACCCCCCTTGCAAAACCAGGTGGTTTTGAGATAGGTAATTTTGATGTCACCTCACTACGTTTTGGGCCCTTGCCTGTCGCGGGTACTTGGGCCTCCCACACAAGTGAGGCACCATTTTTACCGGGAGACCCAGGGGAATGCTGGGAGGTGGGAAATTTGAGTGAGCCCGGTGATGCCACTACTTTCCCACACCAAAATGTGTGAAAAAGGGATTTTTTCAGCTAAAATTGAGGTTTGCAGGGGATTCTGGGTAAGGAAACTTTGGGGGATCCACGCAAGCCATACCTCCCTGGAAGCCCCCGGGTGTCTAGTTTTCAGAAATGTATGGGTTTGGTAGGTTTCCCTTGATGGCCACCGAGCAACGGGCCCAAAACCCAGGTGACCCCCTTGCAAAACCAGGTGGTTTTGAGATAGGCAATTTTGATGTCACCTCACTACGTGTTGGGCCCTTGCCTGTCGCGGGAACTTGGGCCTCCCACACAAGTGAGGCACCATTTTTACCGGGAGACCCAGGGGAACGCTGGGAGGTGGGAAATTCGAGTGAGCCCTGTGATGCCACAACTTTCCCACACAAAAATATGTGAAAAAAGTTATTTTTCTAGCTAAAATTGAGGTATGCAGGGGATTCTGGGTAAGGAAACGTTGGGGGATCAACACAAGCAATACCTCCCTGGAAGCCCCCGGTGCCTAGTTTTCATAAATGTATGGGTTTGGTAGGTTTCCCTTGATGGCCGCCGAGCACCGGGCCAAAAACCCAGGTGACCCCCCTTGCAAAACCAGGTGGTTTTGAGATAGGTAATTTTGATGTCACCTCACTACGTTTTGGGCCCTTGCCTGTCGCGGGTACTTAGGCCTCCCACACAAGTGAGGCACCATTTTTACCGGGAGACCCAGGGGAACGCTGGGAGGTGGTAAATTTGAGTGAGCCCGGTGATGCCACTACTTTCCCACACCAAAATGTGTGAAAAAAGGGATTTTTTCAGCTAAAATTGAGGTTTGCAAGGGATTCTGGGTAAGGAAACTTTGGGGGATCCACGCAAGCCATACCTCCCTGGAAGCCCCCGGGTGTTTAGTTTTCAGAAATGTATGGGTTTGGTAGGTTTCCCTTGATGGCCGCCGAGCAACGGGCCCAAAACCCAGGTGACCCCCTTGCAAAACCAGGTGGTTTTGAGATAGGCAATTTTGATGTCACCTCACTACGTGTTGGGCCCTTGCCTGTCGCGGGAACTTGGGCCTCCCACACAAGTGAGGCACCATTTTTACCGGGAGACCCAGGGGAACGCTGGGAGGTGGGAAATTCGAGTGAGCCCGGTGATGCCACAACTTTCCCACACAAAAATGTGTGAAAAAAGTTATTTTTCTAGCTAAAATTGAGGTTTGCAGGGGATTCTGGGTAAGGAAACGTTGGGGGATTAACACAAGCAATACCTCCCTGGAAGCCCCCGGTGTCTAGTTTTCATAAATGTATGGGTTTGGTAGGTTTCCCTTGATGGCCGCCGAGCACCGGGCCAAAAACCCAGGTGACCCCCCTTGCAAAACCAGGTGTTTTTGAGACAGGTAATTTTGATGTCACCTCACTATGTTTTGGGCCCTTGCCTGTCGCGGGTACTTGGGCCTCCCACACAAGTGAGGCACCATTTTTACCGGGAGACCCAGGGGAACGCTGGGAAGTGGGAAATTTGAGTGAGCCCGGTGATGCCACTACTTTCCCACACCAAAATGTGTGAAAAAAGGGATTTTTTCAGCTAAAATTGAGGTTTGCAGGGGATTCTGGGTAAGGAAACTTTGGGGGATCCACGCAAGCCATACCTCCCTGGAAGCCCCCGGGTGTCTAGTTTTCAGAAATGTATGTGTTTGGTAGGTTTCCCTAGATGGCCGCCGAGCAACGGGCCAAAAACCCAGGTGACCCCCTTGCAAAACCAGGTGGTTTTGAGATAGGCAATTTTGATGTCACCTCACTACGTGTTGGGCCCTTGCCTGTCGCGGGAACTTGGGCCTCCCACACAAGTGAGGCACCATTTTTACCGGGAGACCCAGGGGAACGCTGGGAGGTGGGAAATTCGAGTGAGCCCGGTGATGCCACAACTTTCCCACACAAAAATGTGTGAAAAAAGTTATTTTTCTAGCTAAAATTGAGGTTTGCAGGGGATTCTGGGTAAGGAAACGTTGGGGGATCAACACAAGCCATACCTCCCTGGAAGCCCCCGGTGTCTAGTTTTCAGAAATGTATGGGTTTGGTAGGTTTCCCTAGATGGCCGCCGAGCACCGGGCCAAAAACCCAGGTGACCCCCCTTGCAAAACCAGGTGGTTTTGAGATAGGCAATTTTGATGTCACCTCACTACGTGTTGGGCCCTTGCCTGTCGCGGGTACTTGGGCCTCCCACACAAGTGAGGCACCATTTTTACCGGGAGACCCAGGGGAACGCTGGGAAGTGGGAAATTTGAGTGAGCCCGGTGATGCCACTACTTTCCCACACCAAAATGTGTGAAAAAAGGGATTTTTTCAGCTAAAATTGAGGTTTGCAGGGGATTCTGGGTAAGGAAACTTTGGGGGATCCACGCAAGCCATACCTCCCTGGAAGCCCCCGGGTGTCTAGTTTTCAGAAATGTATGGGTTTGGTAGGTTTCCCTTGATGGCCGCCGAGCAACGGGCCCAAAACCCAGGTGACCCCCTTGCAAAACCAGGTGGTTTTGAGATAGGCAATTTTGATGTCACCTCACTACGTGTTGGGCCCTTGCCTGTCGCGGGAACTTGGGCCTCCCACACAAGTGAGGCACCATTTTTACCGGGAGACCCAGGGGAACGCTGGGAGGTGGGAAATTCGAGTGAGCCCGGTGATGCCACAACTTTCCCACACAAAAATGTGTGAAAAAAGTTATTTTTCTAGCTAAAATTGAGGTTTGCAGGGGATTCTGGGTAAGGAAACGTTGGGGGATCAACACAAGCAATACCTCCCTGGAAGCCCCCGGTGTCTAGTTTTCAGAAATGTATGGGTTTGGTAGGTTTCCCTAGATGGCCGCCGAGCACCGGGCCAAAAACCCAGGTGACCCCCCTTGCAAAACCAGGTGGTTTTGAGATAGGCAATTTTGATGTCACCTCACTACGTGTTGGGCCCTTGCCTGTCGCGGGTACTTGGGCCTCCCACACAAGTGAGGCACCATTTTTACCGGGAGACCCAGGGGAACGCTGGGAAGTGGGAAATTTGAGTGAGCCCGGTGATGCCACTACTTTCCCACACCAAAATGTGTGAAAAAAGGGATTTTTTCAGCTAAAATTGAGGTTTGCAGGGGATTCTGGGTAAGGAAACTTTGGGGGATCCACGCAAGCCATACCTCCCTGGAAGCCCCCGGGTGTCTAGTTTTCAGAAATGTATGGGTTTGGTAGGTTTCCCTTGATGGCCGCCGAGCAACGGGCCCAAAACCCAGGTGACCCCCTTGCAAAACCAGGTGGTTTTGAGATAGGCAATTTTGATGTCACCTCACTACGTGTTGGGCCCTTGCCTGTCGCGGGAACTTGGGCCTCCCACACAAGTGAGGCACCATTTTTACCGGGAGACCCAGGGGAACGCTGGGAGGTGGGAAATTCGAGTGAGCCCGGTGATGCCACAACTTTCCCACACAAAAATGTGTGAAAAAAGTTATTTTTCTAGCTAAAATTGAGGTTTGCAGGGGATTCTGGGTAAGGAAACGTTGGGGGATTAACACAAGCAATACCTCCCTGGAAGCCCCCGGTGTCTAGTTTTCATAAATGTATGGGTTTGGTAGGTTTCCCTTGATGGCCGCCGAGCACCGGGCCAAAAACCCAGGTGACCCCCCTTGCAAAACCAGGTGTTTTTGAGATAGGTAATTTTGATGTCACCTCACTATGTTTTGGGCCCTTGCCTGTCGCGGGTACTTGGGCCTCCCACACAAGTGAGGCACCATTTTTACCGGGAGACCCAGGGGAACGCTGGGAAGTGGGAAATTTGAGTGAGCCCGGTGATGCCACTACTTTCCCACACCAAAATGTGTGAAAAAAGGGATTTTTTCAGCTAAAATTGAGGTTTGCAGGGGATTCTGGGTAAGGAAACTTTGGGGGATCCACGCAAGCCATACCTCCCTGGAAGCCCCCGGGTGTCTAGTTTTCAGAAATGTATGTGTTTGGTAGGTTTCCCTAGATGGCCGCCGAGCAACGGGCCAAAAACCCAGGTGACCCCCTTGCAAAACCAGGTGGTTTTTAGATAGGCAATTTTGATGTCACCTCACTACGTGTTGGGCCCTTGCCTGTCGCGGGAACTTGGGCCTCCCACACAAGTGAGGCACCATTTTTACCGGGAGACCCAGGGGAACGCTGGGAGGTGGGAAATTCGAGTGAGCCCGGTGATGCCACAACTTTCCCACACAAAAATGTGTGAAAAAAGTTATTTTTCTAGCTAAAATTGAGGTTTGCAGGGGATTCTGGGTAAGGAAACGTTGGGGGATCAACACAAGCCATACCTCCCTGGAAGCCCCCGGTGTCTAGTTTTCAGAAATGTATGGGTTTGGTAGGTTTCCCTAGATGGCCGCCGAGCACCGGGCCAAAAACCCAGGTGACCCCCCTTGCAAAACCAGGTGACTTTGAGATAGGCAATTTTGATGTCACCTCACTACCATTTGGGCCCTTGCCTGTCGCGGGTACTTGGGCCTCCCACACAAGTGAGGCACCATTTTTACCGGGAGACCCAGAGGAACGCTGGGAGGTGGGAAATTCGAGTGAGCCCGGTGATTCCACTACTTTCCCACACCAAAATGTGTGAAAAAAGGGATTTTTTCAGCTAAAATTGAGGTTTGCATGGGATTCTGGGTAAGGAAACTTTGGGGGATCCACGCAAGCCATACCTCCCTGGAAGCCCCCGGGTGTCTAGTTTTCAGAAATGTATGGGTTTGGTAGGTTTCCCTTGATGGCCGCCGAGCAACGGGCCAAAAACCCAGGTGACCCCCTTGCAAAACCAGGTGGTTTTGAGATAGGCAATTTTGATGTCACCTCACTACGTGTTGGGCCCTTGCCTGTCGCGGGAACTTGGGCCTCCCACACAAGTGAGGCACCATTTTTACCGGGAGACCCAGGGGAACGCTGGGAGGTGGGAAATTCGAGTGAGCCCGGTGATGCCACAACTTTCCCACACAAAAATGTGTGAAAAAAGTTATTTTTCTAGCTAAAATTGAGGTTTGCAGGGGATTCTGGGTAAGGAAACGTTGGGGGATCAACACAAGCCATACCTCCCTGGAAGCCCCCGGTGTCTAGTTTTCAGAAATGTATGGGTTTGGTAGGTTTCCCTAGATGGCCGCCGAGCACCGGGCCAAAAACCCAGGTGACCCCCCTTGCAAAACCAGGTGACTTTGAGATAGGCAATTTTGATGTCACCTCACTACCATTTGGGCCCTTGCCTGTCGCGGGTACTTGGGCCTCCCACACAAGTGAGGCCCCATTCTTTCTGGGAGACCCAGGGGAACCCTGGGAGGTGGGAAATTTGAGTGAGCCCAGTGATGCCACAACATTCCCACACAAAAATGTGTGAAAAAAGGGATTTTTTCAGCTAAAATTGAGGTTTGCAGGGGATTCTGGGTAAGGAAACTTTGGGGGATCCACGCAAGCCATACCTCCCTGGAAGCCCCCGGGTGTCTAGTTTTCAGAAATGTATGGGTTTGGTAGGTTTCCCTAGATGGACGCCGAGCACCGGGCCAAACACCCAGGTGACCCCCCTTGCAAAACCAGGTGGTTTTGAGATAGGTAATTTTGATGTCACCTCACTACGTTTTGGGCCCTTGCCTGTCGCGGGTACTTGGGCCTCCCACACAAGTGAGGCACCATTTTTACCGGGAGACCCAGGGGAATGCTGGTAGGTGGGAAATTTGAGTGAGCCCGGGGATGACACTACTTTCCCACACAAAAATGTGTGAAAAAAGGGATTTTTTCAGCTAAAATTGAGGTTTGCAGGGGATTCTGGGTAAGGAAACGTTGGGAGATCCACGCAAGCCATACCTCCCTGAAAGCCTCCAGGTGTCTAGTTTTCAGAAATGTATGGGTTTGGTAGGTTTCCCTAGATGGCCGCCGAGCATCGGACCAAAAACCCAGGTGACCCCCCTTGCAAAACCAGGTGGTTTTGAGATAGGTAATTTTGATGTCACCTCACTACGTTTTGGGCCCTTGCCTGTCGCGGGTACTTTGGCCTCCCACACAAGTGAGGCACCATTTTTACCGGGAGACCCAGGGGAACGCTGGGAGGTGGGAAATTCGAGTGAGCCCGGTGATGCCACAACTTTCCCACAAAAAATGTGTGAAAAAAGTTATTTTTCTAGCTAAAATTGAGGTTTGCAGGGGATTGTGGGTAAGGAAACGTTGGGGGATCAACACAAGCCATACCTCCCTGGAAGCCCCCGATGTCTAGTTTTCAGAAATGTATGGGTTTGGTAGGTTTCCCTAGATGGACGCCGAGCACCGGGCCAAAAACCCAGGTGACCCCCCTTGCAAAACCAGGTGGTTTTGAGATAGATAATTTTGATGTCACCTCACTACGTTTTGGGCCCTTGCCTGTCGCGGGTACTTGGGACTCCCACACAAGTGAGGCACCATTTTTACCGGGAGACCCAGGGGAACGCTGGGAGATGGGAAATTTGAGTAAGCCCGGTGATGCCACTACTTTCCCACACCAAAATGTGTGAAAAAAGGGATTTTTTCAGCTAAAATTGAGGTTTGCAGGGGATTCTGGGTAAGGAAACTTTGGGGGATCCACGCAAGCCATACCTCCCTGGAAGCCCCCGGGTGTCTAGTTTTTAGAAATGTATGGGTTTGGTAGGTTTCCCTAGATGGCCGCCGAGCAACGGGCCAAAAACCCAGGTGACCCCCTTGCAAAACCAGGTGGTTTTGAGATAGGCAATTTTGATGTCACCTCACTACGTGTTGGGCCCTTGCCTGTCGCGGGAACTTGGGCCTCCCACACAAGTGAGGCACCATTTTTACCGGGAGACCCAGGGGAACGCTGGGAGGTGGGAAATTCGAGTGAGCCCGGTGATGCCACTACTTTCCCACACCAAAATGTGTGAAAAAAGGGATTTTTTCAGCTAAAATTGAGGTTTGCATGGGATTCTGGGTAAGGAAACTTTGGGGGATCCACGCAAGCCATACCTCCCTGGAAGCCCCCGCGTGTCTAGTTTTCAGAAATGTATGGGTTTGGTAGGTTTCCCTTGATGGCCGCCGAGCAACGGGCCAAAAACCCAGGTGACCCCCTTGCAAAACCAGGTGGTTTTGAGATAGGCAATTTTGATGTCACCTCACTACGTGTTGGGCCCTTGCCTGTCGCGGGAACTTGGGCCTCCCACACAAGTGAGGCACCATTTTTACCGGGATACCCAGGGGAACGCTGGGAGGTGGGAAATTCGAGTGAGCCCGGTGATGCCACAACTTTCCCACACAAAAATGTGTGAAAAAAGTTATTTTTCTAGCTAAAATTGAGGTTTGCAGGGGATTCTGGGTAAGGAAACGTTGGGGGATCAACACAAGCCATACCTCCCTGGAAGCCCCCGGTGTCTAGTTTTCATAAATGTATGGGTTTGGTAGGTTTCCCTTGATGGCCGCCGAGCACCGGGCCAAAAACCCAGGTGACCCCCCTTGCAAAACCAGGTGGTTTTGAGATAGGTAATTTTGATGTCACCTCACTATGTTTTGGGCCCTTGCCTGTCGCGGGTACTTGGGCCTCCCACACAAGTGAGGCACCATTTTTACCGGGAGACCCAGGGGAACGCTGGGAGGTGGGAAATTTGAGTGAGCCCGGTGATGCCACTACTTTCCCACACCAAAATGTGTGAAAAAAGGGATTTTTTCAGCTAAAATTGAGGTTTGCAGGGGATTCTGGGCAAGGAAACTTTGGGGGATCCATGCAAGCCATACCTCCCTGGAAGACCCCGGGTGTCTAGTTTTCAGAAATGTATGGGTTTGGTAGGTTTCCCTAGATGGCCGCCGAGCAACGGGCCAAAAACCCAGGTGACCCCCTTGCAAAACCAGGTGGTTTTGAGATATGCAATTTTGATGTCACCTCACTACGTGTTGGGCCCTTGCCTGTCGCGGGAACTTGGGCCTCCCACACAAGTGAGGCTCCATTTTTACCGGGAGACCCAGGGGAACGCTGGGAGGTGGGAAATTCGAGTGAGCCCGGTGATGCCACAACTTTCCCACACAAAAATGTGTGAAAAAAGTTATTTTTCTAGCTAAAATTGAGGTTTGCAGGGGATTGTGGGTAAGGAAACGTTGGGGGATCAACACAAGCCATACCTCCCTGGAAGCCCCCGATGTCTAGTTTTCAGAAATGTATGGGTTTGGTAGGTTTCCCTAGATGACCGCCGAGCACCGGGCCAAAAACCCAGGTGACCCCCCTTGCAAAACCAGGTGACTTTGAGATAGGCAATTTTGATGTCACCTCACTACCATTTGGGCCCTTGCCTGTCGTGGGTACTTGGGCCTCCCACACAAGTGAGGCACCATTCTTTCTGGGAGACCCAGGGGAACCCTGGGAGGTGGGAAATTTGAGTGAGCCCAGTGATGCCACAACTTTCCCACACAAAAATGTGTGAAAAAAGGGATTTTTTCAGCTAAAATTGAGGTTTGCAGGGGATTCTGGGTAAGGAAACTTTGGGGGATCCACGCAAGCCATACCTCCCTGGAAGCCCCCGGGTGTCTAGTTTTCAGAAATGTATGGGTTTGGTAGGTTTCCCTAGATGGACGCCGAGCACCGGGCCAAAAATCCAGGTGACCCCCCTTGCAAAACTAGGTGGTTTTGAGATAGGTAATTTTGATGTCACCTCACTACGTTTTGGGCCCTTGCCTGTCGCGGGTACTTGGGCCTCCCACACAAGTGAGGCACCATTCTTACCGGGAGACCCAGGGGAATGCTGGGAGGTGGGAAATTTGAGTGAGCCCGGGGATGACACTACTTTCCCGCACAAAAATGTGTGAAAAAAGGGATTTTTTCAGCTAAAATTGAGGTTTGCAGGGGATTCTGGGTAAGGAAACGTTGGGAGATCCACACAAGCCATATCTCCCTGAAAGCCCCCAGGTGTCTAGTTTTCAGAAATGTATGGGTTTGGTAGGTTTCCCTAGATGGCCGCCGAGCATCGGGCCAAAAACCCAGGTGACCCCCCTTGCAAAAGCTTGTGACTTTGAGATAGGCAATTTTGATGTCATCTCACTACGTTTTGGGCCCTCGCCTGTCGCGGATACTTGGGCCTCCCACACAAGTGAGGCACCATTTTTACCGGGAGACCCAGGGGAACGCTGGGAGGTGGGAAATTTGAGTGAGCCCGGTGATGCCACTAATTTCCCACACCAAAATGTGTGAAAAAAGGGATTTTTTCAGCTAAAATTGAGGTTTGCAGGGGATTCTGGGTAAGGAAACTTTGGGGGATCCACGCAAGCCATACCTCCCTGGAAGCCCCCGGGTGTCTAGTTTTCAGAAATGTATGGGTTTGGTAGGTTTCCCTAGATGGCCGCCAAGCAACGGGCCAAAAACCCAGGTGACCCCCTTGCAAAACCAGGTGGTTTTGAGATAGGCAATTTTGATGTCACCTCACTACGTGTTGGGCCCTTGCCTGTCGCGGGAACTTGGGCCTCCCACACAAGTGAGGCACCATTTTTACCGGGAGACCCAGGGGAACACTGGGAGGTGGGAAATTCGAGTGAGCCCGGTGATGCCACAACTTTCCCACACAAAAATGTGTGAAAAAAGTTATTTTTCTAGCTAAAATTGAGGTTTGCAGGGGATTCTGGGTAAGGAAACGTTGGGGGATCAACACAAGCCATACCTCCCTGGAAGCCCCCGGTGTCTAGTTTTCATAAATGTATGGGTTTGGTAGGTTTCCCTTGATGGCCGCCGAGCACCGGGCCAAAAACCCAGGTGACCCCCCTTGCAAAACCAGGTGGTTTTGAGATAGGTAATTTTGATGTCACCTCACTACGTTTTGGGCCCTTGCCTGTCGCGGGTACTTGGGCCTCCCACACAAGTGAGGCACCATTTTTACCGGGAGACCCAGGGGAACGCTGGGAGGTGGGAAATTTGAGTGAGCCCGGTGATGCCACTACTTTCCCACACCAAAATGTGTGAAAAAAGGGATTTTTTCAGCTAAAATTGAGGTTTGCAGGGGATTCTGGGTAAGGAAACTTTGGGGGATCCACGCAAGCCATACCTCCCTGGAAGCCCCCGGGTGTCTAGTTTTCAGAAATGTATGGGTTTGGTAGATTTCCCTTGATGGCCACCGAGCAACGGGCCCAAAACCCAGGTGACCCCCTTGCAAAACCAGGTGGTTTTGAGATAGGCAATTTTGATGTCACCTCACTACGTGTTGGGCCCTTGCCTGTCGCGGGAACTTGGGCCTCCCACACAAGTGAGGCACCATTTTTACCGGGAGACCCAGGGGAACGCTGGGAGGTGGGAAATTCGAGTGAGCCCGGTGATGCCACAACTTTCCCACACAAAAATGTGTGAAAAAAGTTATTTTTCTAGCTAAAATTGAGGTATGCAGGGGATTCTGGGTAAGGAAACGTTGGGGGATCAACACAAGCAATACCTCCCTGGAAGCCCCCGGTGTCTAGTTTTCATAAATGTATGGGTTTGGTAGGTTTCCCTTGATGGCCGCCGAGCACCGGGCCAAAAACCCAGGTGACCCCCCTTGCAAAACCAGGTGGTTTGAGATAGGTAATTTTGATGTCACCTCACTACGTTTTGGGCCCTTGCCTGTCGCGGGTACTTGGGCCTCCCACACAAGTGAGGCACCATTTTTACCGGGAGACCCAGGGGAACGCTGGGAGGTGGTAAATTTGAGTGAGCCCGGTGATGCCACTACTTTACCACACCAAAATGTGTGAAAAAAGGGATTTTTTCAGCTAAAATTGAGGTTTGCAGGGGATTCTGGGTAAGGAAACTTTGGGGGATCCATGCAAGCCATACCTCCCTGGAAGCCCCCGGGTGTCTAGTTTTCAGAAATGTATGGGTTTGGTAGGTTTCCCTTGATGGCCGCCGAGCAACGGGCCCAAAACCCAGGTGACCCCCTTGGAAAACCAGGTGGTTTTGAGATAGGCAATTTTGATGTCACCTCACTACGTGTTGGGCCCTTGCCTGTCGCGGGAACTTGGGCCTCCCACACAAGTGAGGCACCATTTTTACCGGGAGACCCAGGGGAACGCTGGGAGGTGGGAAATTCGAGTGAGCCCGGTGATGCCACAACTTTCCCACACAAAAATGTGTGAAAAAAGTTATTTTTCTAGCTAAAATTGAGGTTTGCAGGGGATTCTGGGTAAGGAAACGTTGGGGGATTAACACAAGCCATACCTCCCTGGAAGCCCCCGGTGTCTAGTTTTCAGAAATGTATGGGTTTGGTAGGTTTCCCTAGATGGCCGCCGAGCACCGGGCCAAAAACCCAGGTGACCCCCCTTGCAAAACCAGGTGACTTTGAGATAGGCAATTTTGATGTCACCTCACTACCATTTGGGCCCTTGCCTGTCGCGGGTACTTGGGCCTCCCACACAAGTGAGGCACCATTTTTACCGGGAGACCCAGAGGAACGCTGGGAGGTGGGAAATTTGAGTGAGCCCGGTGATTCCACTACTTTCCCACACCAAAATGTGTGAAAAAAGGGATTTTTTCAGCTAAAATTGAGGTTTGCATGGGATTCTGGGTAAGGAAACTTTGGGGGATCCACGCAAGCCATACCTCCCTGGCAGCCCCCGGGTGTCTAGTTTTCAGAAATGTATGGGTTTGGTAGGTTTCCCTTGATGGCCGCCGAGCAACGGGCCAAAAACCCAGGTGACCCCCTTGCAAAACCAGGTGGTTTTGAGATAGGCAATTTTGATGTCACCTCACTACGTGTTGGGCCCTTGCCTGTCGCGGGAACTTGGGCCTCCCACACAAGTGAGGCACCATTTTTACCGGGAGACCCAGGGGAACGCTGGGAGGTGGGAAATTCGAGTGAGCCCGGTGATGCCACAACTTTCCCACACGAAAATGTGTGAAAAAAGTTATTTTTCTAGCTAAAATTGAGGTTTGCAGGGGATTCTGGGTAAGGAAACGTTGGGGGATCATCACAAGCCATACCTCCCTGGAAGCCCCCGGTGTCTAGTTTTCAGAAATGTATGGGTTTGGTAGGTTTCCCTAGATGGCCGCCGAGCACCGGGCCAAAAACCCAGGTGACCCCCCTTGCAAAACCAGGTGACTTTGAGATAGGCAATTTTGATGTCACCTCACTACCATTTGGGCCCTTGCCTGTCGCGGGTACTTGGGCCTCCCACACAAGTGAGGCACCATTCTTTCTGGGAGACCCAGGGGATCCCTGGGAGGTGGGAAATTTGAGTGAGCCCAGTGATGCCACAACATTCCCACACAAAAATGTGTGAAAAAAGGGATTTTTTCAGCTAAAATTGAGGTTTGCAGGGGATTCTGGGTAAGGAAACTTCGGGGGATCCACGCAAGCCATACCTCCCTGGAAGCCCCCGGGTGTCTAGTTTTCAGAAATGTATGGGTTTGGTAGGTTTCCCTAGATGGACGCCGAGCACCGGGCCAAAAACCCAGGTGACCCCCCTTGCAAAACCAGGTGGTTTTGAGATAGGTAATTTTGATGTCACCTCACTACGTTTTGGGCCCGTGCCTGTCGCGGGTACTTGGGCCTCCCACACAAGTGAGGCACCATTTTTACCAGGAGACCCAGGGGAATGCTGGTAGGTGGGAAATTTGAGTGAGCCCGGGGATGACACTACTTTCCCACACAAAAATATGTGAAAAAAGGGATTTTTTCAGCTAAAATTGAGGTTTGCAGGGGATTCTGGGTAAGGAAACGTTGGGAGATCCACGCAAGCCATACCTCCCTGAAAGCCTCCAGGTGTCTAGTTTTCAGAAATGTATGGGTTTGGTAGGTTTCCCTAGATGGCCGCCGAGCATCGGGCCAAAAACCCAGGTGACCCCCCTTGCAAAAGCAGGTGACTTTGAGATAGGCAATTTTGATGTCATCTCACTACGTTTTGGGCCCTCGCCTGTCGCGGGTACTTGGGACTCCCACACAAGTGAGGCACCATTTTTACCGGGAGACCCAGGGGAACGCTGGGAGGCTGGAAATTTGAGTGAGCCCGGTGATGCCACAACTTTCCCACACAAAAATGTGTGAAAAAAGGGATTTTTTCAGCTAAAATTGAGGTTTGCAGGGGATTCCGGGTAAGGAAACGTTGGGGGATCCACGCAAGCCATACCTCCCTAGAAGCCCCCGGGTGTCTAGTTTTCAGAAATGTATGGGATTGGTAGGTTTCCCTAGATGGCCGCCGAGCACCGGGCAAAAAACCCAGGTGACCCCCCCTTGCAAAACCAGGTGGTTTTGAGATAGGCAATTTTGATGTCACCTCACTACGTTTTGGGCCCTTGCCTGTCGCGGGTACTTGGGCCTCCCACACAAGTGAGGCACCATTTTTACAGGGAGACCCAGGGAAACGCTGGGAGGTGGGAAATTTGAGTGAGCCCGGTGATGCCACTAATTTCCCACACCAAAATGTGTGAAAAAAGGGATTTTTTCAGCTAAAATTGAGGTTTGCAGGGGATTCTGGGTAAGGAAACTTTGGGGGATCCACGCAAGCCATACCTCCCTGGAAGCCCCCGGGTGTCTAGTTTTCAGAAATGTATGGGTTTGGTAGGTTTCCTGTTAGAAATGAGGGGGCTCTGGTTGACGCAGGTGTGAACCCACAACAAGCAGGGACCCTTTACTTCTTGTCAGGGCGAAGGATGACTCCCCAGAATAACCCCTGCTCACCCTCTAGGTGCGTGGCGCGAGCAGTCTAGGCTAAGTCTCAGGCGTACACGGTTAAGCAAATGCAATTACACATACAGTAAACCCCTTGCATGCACCACAAACGGACACCAATCAGGAAATATATAAAAATAAGCTTTTATGTAGTTTCAGCAGATTCAAATACAAGGCCCAGTAACGTTGAACTGATGGGGCCACAATTCCTGGAAATACGGTCAAGTTCTCTTGGTTTTACGGAAAGTTCTTTAGGCGGGCACAAGGTAACTGTAGGCCTCAGCGCACTTCGTGCTGAGGCAGCGCCCGGGGAGCACACAGCAGATGACAGGGAAATAAGAACGTTGCGGACCCTGGATCCGATGCGAGCTCGCGGTCGAGGTCGTAAGTACAGTACCTTGTTTCTTGACGCAAAGGCGGGTGCGGGATTTCAGCGGCTCTTCGACAGAAGAGCGAGGCGGCGTCCGGGGCTCCCACACTTCACGAGGGTGTCTGATCCTCAGGCTCACGACAAGAGCGGGGTGTTGCAGGTGGCGTGTGAACAAAGCGGGGCAGCCGGGCATGCAGATGCGTCCGGGCCGTCCGAGGCTTGGAGATGCTCACAAACGCCGATTCCGGCGGGAGGGTGAAGGTGCACAGCGAGCCTCCAACGAGCGAGGTGACGGGGCAGCCCAGCACAGCGTAGGGGGAGCGGCTCCGATCGAGCGAGGCTCTTCCCAAGGCGGGGGCGGCTAAGCAGCCCTGGTCACGGCTCAAGGAGGGACTGGGGCACGAGGGTCACAGCTCCGGCGGGGGAAAGGACACCACAGTCCAGCAGCAGGCGAGTGAAGATCAGGTAGAGCCCAATGGTCCTGGGGCTCAGTTCAGGGGGCAAGCTCAGTTCCAAGCCCTTGGAGATCGTTTTGGAAAAGCACAAGTTTTGAAAGTAAAAGTAAAGTAAAAGTTTTCAGCAACAGTTTCTCTTCTCTCCTTTGGCAGCAAGGTCACCACTGCAGGCCAATCCCCCAGGATAGGGACAGTCTTCCTCCTACAGCTTTCCCGGTGCCTCCTCCTCAGGCAGAGATTCTTCTTGGTCAAAAGCGGATCTAGTTTCTTAGGAGCAGGGCTCCTCCATTTATACCACAAATCTTTTGTTCTCCCAGGCCAGGGGGGCCCCTGCCTAGTTCAGTCCGGTTTCTGAGCACTTTGTTTACGTGATGCAGGTTTCTCCTTTCCGAGTGCAGGGCAGAGTCATCAGACGCTCCACAGGGGGTGGAGCCGGCATCGAGGTAGCGGAGCACTGTCCTATTCAGAACCTAGGAGCACTCCTCCCACCCATCTATCTGTTGATCGTCCTATTCATACCAGGCTACCTAGCCCTGCCCATCTGGGTTCCCCCAGCCCTGTCACTCACACCAGCCAGACATCAGATACACATCACGCAGAGGCGGCTGAAATGTTTAGGCAAGCAAAGGCCGACTTTCTAAAAGCGGCATTTGCAAACCCGGAATATTAAAATAAACCTTGCGAAAAGGTGTACCTTATTATTCCGAGTTCAGGCATACTAAACTCGATCTCCTACCATGTTCCCTGGGTCGGTTAGGATCATAGGGTGTAATAATCCAGGCCGCCCATACTGGCCTATGAGAACAGGGTAGCCTTGCAGTAGTGAACAACAAGATGGCGGTAATTCACTACCAGGACATGCCATGCATCCAGGCTTGTCCTACCTTAGGCGTACAATGCACCCTGCCCGTGGGCCTACCAGAGGGGTAACTAACATGCAGCTAAGGGAAGGTTTTAGGGACTGGCAAGTGTGGGAACTTGTCGGTCGGCGTGTCAGTACCAGACTGCACGCAGGTTCTGCGATGGCAGACCTTAGACGTATTTTACCGGCCGCTTCTGTGGGTGGCACAACCCGTGCTGCAAGCCCACCAGCGGTGTTCGCATTTACATGCCCTGGCGCCCCTGGCGCACTTTACTGGGGTCTGATAGTAAACCGAACAATCCAATCATGGAACCCAACCAACATATACAATTTACATAGGGAGCACTCGCACCGCGACACTGGTTGGCAGTGGCACAGCGCGCTGAGCGGCCAACACCATAAAAACACATGAGGCACAGCGACAAAACGAGGAAGGGAGACTCACGCCAAGGTGCCAGGTCTAACACGTGTCCCCTCCAGCTGAAAAGTGGGGAGAACTACCCTACCCCAGGGAGTTCCTCATCACTAAGGCGGAAAAATCTGGACAGACCGTCAGCATTGGCGTGATCTGTACCAGGGCGATGTTCCACCGTGAAATCCATACCCTGTAGGGAAATGGACCACCTCAACAGCTTTGGATTCTCACCCCTCATATGCATCAACCATCTGAGGGGCCTGTGGTCCGTCTGAACCCGGAAGTGAGACCCAAACAAGTAGGGTCTTAGCTTCTTCAGCGCCCAGACCACAGCAAATGCCTCACGCTCAATAGCACTCCACCTTTGTTCCCGTGGGAGTAACCTCCTGCTAAGAAAGGCTACGGGTTGATCTAGGCCCTCCTCATTAATCTGTGAAAGAACAGCCCCCACACCATGCTCTGAAGCGTCTGTCTGAACGATAAACTCTTTGGAGAAGTTGGGAGCCAAGAGCACGGGCGCCGTGCACATAGCAGTTTTCAAGGCCTCAAAAGCTTTCTGACAGGTGTCAGTCCAGATCACTTTCCTGGGCTGCTTCTTCGAAGTCAGCGCTGTCAAGGGGGCAACCATGTTGCCATACCCCTTGACAAACCTCCTGTAGTACCCGGTGAGACCTAGGAAGGCTCTCACCTCCGTCTGGGTTTTGGGCGCCTCCCAATTCAGGATGGTTTCTATCTTGGGCTGAAGGGGTGCCACCTGGCCACTCCCAACTTGGTGTCCCAAGTACACCACGGAACCCTGCCCGATCTGGCACTTACTCGCCTTGATCGTGAGGCCTGCCTTGCGCAGCGCCATCAACACTTCCCAGAGGTGACGCAAGTGTTCCTCCCAAGTGGAGCTGAACACTGCGATGTCATCCAGGTAGGCTGCACTGAACGAATCCAGCCCAGCCAACACCTGGTTGACCAATCTCTGGAAGGTGGCAGGGGCATTCTTCATCCCAAATGGCATAACCCGGAACTGGTAGTGCCCATCTGGGGTGGAAAATGCTGACCTCTCTTTGGCCCCCTCGGTCAAGGCGATCTGCCAATACCCAGACGTTAAATCAAACGTGCTGAGGTAGTTGGCAGCCCCTAGCCGATCGATGAGCTCATCAGCTCTGGGGATGGGGTGGGCGTCAGTCCTAGTGACCGAATTGAGTCCTCTGTAGTCCACACAGAACCGGAGTTCGGGTGTGGCTCCCGGCGCTGCAGCCTTTGGGACCAAGACCACGGGGCTGGCCCAAGGACTGCTAGAAGACTCAATTACCCCGAGGGCAAACATCTTGGAGACCTCCTCCTTGATGCAGGTCCTCACCCTGTCAGTCACCCTGTAGGCCTTGTGCCGCACAGGTGGACTATCCCCAGTGTCCACATCATGGACGCACCAATCAGTGACACCAGGGACCAGGGAAAACAGGTCAGAAAACTGTCCCAGCAACTGGCGACAATCATTCTGTTGCTCAGGGGTCAGGGTGGAAGAGAGGATGACACCATCCACTGACCCATCTTGCTCCTTGGCTGACAGGAGGTCCGGAAGAGGTTCTGTCTCCTCCTCCATTCCAGCATCTGTTGCCAAGAGCATGCCCACTTGGGACCTCTCCAAGTGGGGCTTGAGGCGGTTGACATGTAGGACCCTTAAGGGGTTCCTAGGAGACTTCAGGTCCACCACGTAGGTAACAGGACTCTTGCGCTCCACCACCTCAAAGGGACCGGTCCACTTATCCTGGAGCGCACACGGCTCCACGGGGACCAAGACCCATACTTTCTGTCCAGGCTGAAGCTCTACCAGAGTGGCATTCTGGTCGTACCACCGCTTCATCTCCTCCTGGCTGGCTTCCAGATTTGCCTCAGCAAGTTGCCTGAATCGCCTAGTCTGATTCCTGAAGGCCAGCATGTAACTATATACATTCTGGGGAGGCTTCCTGGGAGATTGCTCCCAGCCTTCTTTGACCAGACTTAGAGGTCCTCTGACTGGGTGACCATAAAGAAGCTCAAAGGGACTGAACCCCAGAGACTTCTGTGGCACCTCACGGTAAGCGAAGAGAAGGCATGGTAAGAGGACGTCCCACTTAC
Source organism: Triturus cristatus (assembly GCF_964204655.1). NCBI lineage: Eukaryota > Metazoa > Chordata > Amphibia > Caudata > Salamandridae > Triturus > Triturus cristatus. The sequence continues at coordinate 811,372,841 of NC_140594.1, read as the reverse complement.
GCCTCATGGCTCCTTCTAGGCCCATTATCATGCCTTTGAGGGTTCGGTTGAATCTCTCAACCAACCCGTTTCCTTGGGGGTGGTAAGGGGTGGTGAACTTGTAGGTTACACCACACTCTTGCCAAAGAGATTTCATGTATTTGGACATGAAATTGGTACCTCGGTCAGACACCACTTCTAGAGGGAATCCCACTCGGGAGAAAATTCCCATCAGTGCCCGTCCCACCACGGGGGCCGTCACTGTCCTTAGAGGAATGGCTTCCGGGTACCGGGTGGCATGGTCCACCAGGACCAGGATGAACCTATTGCCCATCGCTGTCCTGGGGTCCAGTGGCCCTACAATGTCAATCCCCACTCGCTGGAATGGGGTACCGACCACAGGGAATGGCTGGAGTGGAGCCTTCTGCTTCCTTCCACTCTTTCCACTTGCCTGGCAAGTCTGGCATGTCCTGCAGTGAGTATCTGAACTCCTGCGCATTTGAGGCCAATAAAAGTGGGTGACAAGCCTTTCAAAGGTCTTGTCCTGCCCCAAATGCCCTGCCAATGGCACATCGTGAGCCAGCCCCAGTAGGAAGGCTCTGAAGTCCTGGGGTACCACCAGCGCACGGGCTGACCCAGGCTCAGCAACCTTAGGCTCTGTATACAGGAGGTCGTTCTCCCAATAAACGAAATGCGATCCTGACTGATCACCTGCGGCCTGGTCTGCAGCCTGCTGCCGCATACCCACGAGAGAAGGGCACTCCTTCTGTGCCTTGCAAAAGTCCTCCCTGGTGGGACCCCCTTCCTGCTGCCAATGGGTCAGCTCCGGCAGGTCTCCCAGTTCAGCTATCTGCTCCCCTGTAGGCTCCAGGGCATCCCCCTCAAGGTCTGCTTCCTCCTGGACCGTGGGAACTTCAGGGGCCGGCTTCCCGCGCCCCTTGCTCCTTCTCTCTGAGGCCGGTTCCTGGGCCTCCCTCTCAGGCTCCAGGACCTCTTGAGTACCTCTACTGGCTGCCATGGACCGTGTGGTGACACACGCCCAATCCGGCATACCCAACATCTCCAGGTGAGCACTCCGCTCCACCTTAGCCCAAGGTGAGCTCTCCAAATCGTTCCCTAACAAACAGTCTACAGGCATGGCGGGCCTCACAGCTACCTGAAGAGTACCAGCGACCCCCCCCACTCAAAGGGAACCTGAGCCACCTTGCAGTGTCTCTCTGTGTTGTCAGCGGCAACAACGGGATAGAATGCATTGGGGACCACCTGCTCCTGAGACACCAGGTGACACCTGACAGCTGTCACACTGGCTCCTGTATCTCTAAGAGCTTCCACTCTATGGCCATTTATGGTCACCCACTGCCTGTACTTCTTAGTGTTCTCAGGCAGCTGGGTTGGAGGGACCACTTCACGGTCTCCTAGCGAGACCAGGGACATCTCTGCGGGACCCCACCCACCTTGGACATCCCTCTCCTCCCCCAAGGCTACACTAGTCACCTGCCGGGGTGGAGCACCAGTGGGTGCTGGTTTACCAAACAACGGACATTTTACATCAGAGGCAAAATGCCCCAAATTGTTACACCTGTAACATCTTACGGGCCCCTTTGGAACAGGAGGACCTGTCGGGGCCCCGGTCGGTTTCTGGGGTGGGGGAGGCTGAGAACCCTTCCCTTGGTTCCCTTGGGGACTATTTTGGGGCCCTTTTTGGAACTGCTTCTGTTTACCCCTGTCCCCCCCACTCTTCTGCTGGGGACCCTGCCCACCTTTGGCGGAATCTCCCACGGTACCCTTGTGGACCCTGGTACTGACCCAGCGGTCCGCCTCCTCAGCAAGCTTCCTCGGGTTAGTCAGCTTACTATCTATCAGGTGCTGGCGTAGCTCAGGAAAGCAATTACTGGACAAGTGCTCCCATGCCATCAGATCAAGAAGCCCTTGATAATCATTCACCTTACTACCCTTTACCCAACCATCCAGCGCTCTGCAAAAGAAAGTCACATACTCCACATACGTACTATTGGGAATCTTAGTGCAACCCCTGAACCTCTGTCTATATAACTCAGGGGTCAACCCATACCTAGCCATCAATGCTTCCTTCATATGGGCATAAGAATTACGAACATCAACAGGTAAATCTAACAGTGTGTCCCGCCCTTCACTCAGGAACCTTCCCCACAACCCCGCTCCCCAATCTTTCTCAGGGACCCGGTGGGAAGACATGGCTACCTCGTAGGCTCTGAACCACTGCCCGATGTCGTCATTCCTGAAGAACTCCTTCACTACATCCTTGGGAATATAAACTCTTGGTTCCGCCGGTACTGGCGGTGTGCTGCCACCAGAGGGATTAAGCTCCAAACTTTTTGCTTTCAGCTCCAGCTCCCTCAGCTTCATGTCATGCTCTAATTGTAGTTTCTTTTCTTCCATGGCTAATCTTTGTTTTTCCATATCCATCTGCCCATGAAGTTTTGCCATTTCCACCTCGTGGGCCCGGGTTGCGGCCCTGTCTGCCAACTCTTCTGGCGACAGGCACCTGCCAAACTCATGGACACTTTCTGGTGGAACCACTTCCACCTGATTCTCTGGTGCCTTTGACTCATACCAGGCCCTCAGCGCCTTCACAAATTGGGTCTTGTTTTTCAATCCAGTTTGGGCAATCCTGAACTTGGAGCAAAGACCTTTCAAGTCTTCATTGGTACGATTCTGAAGTGCGTCTTCCTCCCAATCTACGTCTTCAAATCCCGAGATTATGGAAGCCGCCCTTCCGGCTGAAAGTGAACCAGGCATGGCTCTAGCAACGGAGACTCTTGGCAAAACAACAACAAATGCTAGCCTTGTGGCTGTGTTACTGGTCTGCTCTCACTACGTGGTGATCAGTGATTCACTATACGCAAACCACAAATGCAAATCCGTAAATCCTCACCGCTGCCACCAATGTTAGAAATGAGGGGGCTCTGGTTGACGCAGGTGTGAACCCACAACAAGCAGGGACCCTTTACTTCTTGTCAGGGCGAAGGATGACTCCCCAGAATAACCCCTGCTCACCCTCTAGGTGCGTGGCGCGAGCAGTCTAGGCTAAGTCTCAGGCGTACACGGTTAAGCAAATGCAATTACACATACAGTAAACCCCTTGCATGCACCACAAACGGACACCAATCAGGAAATATATAAAAATAAGCTTTTATGTAGTTTCAGCAGATTCAAATACAAGGCCCAGTAACGTTGAACTTATGGGGCCACAATTCCTGGAAATACGGTCAAGTTCTCTTGGTTTTACGGAAAGTTCTTTAGGCGGGCACAAGGTAACTGTAGGCCTCAGCGCACTTCGTGCTGAGGCAGCGCCCGGGGAGCACACAGCAGATGACAGGGAAATAAGAACGTTGCGGACCCTGGATCCGATGCGAGCTCGCGGTCGAGGTCGTAAGTACAGTACCTTGTTTCTTGACGCAAAGGCGGGTGCGGGATTTCAGCGGCTCTTCGACAGAAGAGCGAGGCGGCGTCCGGGGCTCCCACACTTCACGAGGGTGTCTGATCCTCAGGCTCACGACAAGAGCGGGGTGTTGCAGGTGGCGTGTGAACAAAGCGGGGCAGCCGGGCACGCAGATGCGTCCGGGCCGTCCGAGGCTTGGAGATGCTCACAAACGCCGATTCCGGCGGGAGGGTGAAGGTGCACAGCGAGCCTCCAACGAGCGAGGTGACGGGGCAGCCCAGCACAGCGTAGGGGGAGCGGCTCCGATCGAGCGAGGCTCTTCCCAAGGCGGGGGCGGCTAAGCAGCCCTGGTCACGGCTCAAGGAGGGACTGGGGCACGAGGGTCACAGCTCCGGCGGGGGAAAGGACACCACAGTCCAGCAGCAGGCGAGTGAAGATCAGGTAGAGCCCAATGGTCCTGGGGCTCAGTTCAGGGGGCAAGCTCAGTTCCAAGCCCTTGGAGATCGTTTTGGAAAAGCACAAGTTTTGAAAGTAAAAGTAAAGTAAAAGTTTTCAGCAACAGTTTCTCTTCTCTCCTTTGGCAGCAAGGTCACCACTGCAGGCCAATCCCCCAGGATAGGGACAGTCTTCCTCCTACAGCTTTCCCGGTGCCTCCTCCTCAGGCAGAGATTCTTCTTGGTCAAAAGCGGATCTAGTTTCTTAGGAGCAGGGCTCCTCCATTTATACCACAAATCTTTTGTTCTCCCAGGCCAGGGGGGCCCCTGCCTAGTTCAGTCCGGTTTCTGAGCACTTTGTTTACGTGATGCAGGTTTCTCCTTTCCGAGTGCAGGGCAGAGTCATCAGACGCTCCACAGGGGGTGGAGCCGGCATCGAGGTAGCGGAGCACTGTCCTATTCAGAACCTAGGAGCACTCCTCCCACCCATCTATCTGTTGATCGTCCTATTCATACCAGGCTACCTAGCCCTGCCCATCTGGGTTCCCCCAGCCCTGTCACTCACACCAGCCAGACATCAGATACACATCACGCAGAGGCGGCTGAAATGTTTAGGCAAGCAAAGGCCGACTTTCTAAAAGCGGCATTTGCAAACCCGGAATATTAAAATAAACCTTGCGAAAAGGTGTACCTTATTATTCCGAGTTCAGGCATACTAAACTCGATCTCCTACCATGTTCCCTGGGTCGGTTAGGATCATAGGGTGTAATAATCCAGGCCGCCCATACTGGCCTATGAGAACAGGGTAGCCTTGCAGTAGTGAACAACAAGATGGCGGTAATTCACTACCAGGACATGCCATGCATCCAGGCTTGTCCTACCTTAGGCGTACAATGCACCCTGCCCGTGGGCCTACCAGAGGGGTGACTAACATGCAGCTAAGGGAAGGTTTTAGGGACTGGCAAGTGTGGGCACTTGTCGGTCGGCGTGTCAGTACCAGACTGCACGCAGGTTCTGCGATGGCAGACCTTAGACGTATTTTACCGGCCGCTTCTGTGGGTGGCACAACCCGTGCTGCAAGCCCACCAGCGGTGTTCGCATTTACATGCCCTGGCGCCCCTGGCGCACTTTACTGGGGTCTGATAGTAAACCGAACAATCCAATCATGGAACCCAACCAACATATACAATTTACATAGGGAGCACTCGCACCGCGACACTGGTTGGCAGTGGCACAGCGCGCTGAGCGGCCAACACCATAAAAACACATGAGGCACAGCGACAAAACGAGGAAGGGAGACTCACGCCAAGGTGCCAGGTCTAACATTTCCCTAGATGGCCGCCGAGCAACGGGCCAAAAACCCAGGCGACCAACTTGCAAAACCAGGTGGTTTTGAGATAGGCAATTTTGATGTCACCTCACTACGTGTTGGGCCCTTGCCTGTCGCGGGAACTTGGGCCTCCCACACAAGTGAGGCACCATTTTTACCGGGAGACCCAGGGGAACGCTGGGAGGTGGGAAATTCGAGTGAGCCCGGTGATGCCACAACTTTCCCACACAAAAATGTGTGAAAAAAGTTATTTTTCTAGCTAAAATTGAGGTTTGCAGGGGATTCTGGGTAAGGAAACGTTGGGGGATCAACACAAGCCATACCTCCCTGGAAGCCCCCGGTGTCTAGTTTTCATAAATGTATGGGTTTGGTAGGTTTCCCTTGATGGCCGCCGAGCACCGGGCCAAAAACCCAGGTGACCCCCCTTGCAAAACCAGGTGGTTTTGAGATAGGTAATTTTGATGTCACCTCACTACGTTTTGGGCCCTTGCCTGTCGCGGGTACTTGGGCCTCCCACACAAGTGAGGCACCATTTTTACCGGGAGACCCAGGGGAACGCTGGGAGGTGGGAAATTTGAGTGAGCCCGGTGATGCCACTACTTTCCCACACCAAAATGTGTGAAAAAAGGGATTTTTTCAGCTAAAATTGAGGGTTGCAGGGGATTCTGGGTAAGGAAACTTTGGGGGATCCATGCAAGCCATACCTCCCTGGAAGACCCCGGGTGTCTAGTTTTCAGAAATGTATGGGTTTGGTAGGTTTCCCTAGATGGCCGCCGAGCAACGGGCCAAAAACCCAGGTGACCCCCTTGCAAAACCAGGTGGTTTTGAGATAGGCAATTTTGATGTCACCTCACTACGTGTTGGGCCCTTGCCTGTCGCGGGAACTTGGGCCTCCCACACAAGTGAGGCACCATTTTTACCGGGAGACCCAGGGGAACGCTGGGAGGTGGGAAATTCGAGTGAGCCCGGTGATGCCACAACTTTCCCACACAAAAATGTGTGAAAAAAGTTATTTTTCTAGCTAAAATTGAGGTTTGCAGGGGATTGTGGGTAAGGAAACGTTGGGGGATCAACACAAGCCATACCTCCCTGGAAGCCCCCGATGTCTAGTTTTCAGAAATGTATGGGTTTGGTAGGTTTCCCTAGATGACCGCCGAGCACCGGGCCAAAAACCCAGGTGACCCTCCTTGCAAAACCAGGTGACTTTGAGATAGGCAATTTTGATGTCACCTCACTACCATTTGGGCCCTTGCCTGTCGCGGGTACTTGGGCCTCCCACACAAGTGAGGCCCCATTCTTTCTGGGAGACCCAGGGGAACCCTGGGAGGTGGGAAATTTGAGTGAGCCCAGTGATGCCACAACTTTCCCACACAAAAATGTGTGAAAAAAGGGATTTTTTCAGCTAAAATTGAGGTTTGCAGGGGATTCTGGGTAAGGAAACTTTGGGGGATCCACGCAAGCCATACCTCCCTGGAAGCCCCCAGGTGTCTAGTTTTCAGAAATGTATGGGTTTGGTAGGTTTCCCTAGATGGACGCCGAGCACCGGGCCAAAAACCCAGGTGACCCCCCTTGCAAAACCAGGTGGTTTTGAGATAGGTAATTTTGATGTCACCTCACTACGTTTTGGGCCCTTGCCTGTCGCGGGTACTTGGGACTCCCACACAAGTGAGGCACCATTTTTACCGGGAGACCCAGGGGAACGCTGGGAGGTGGGAAATTTGAGTAAGCCCGGTGATGCCACTACTTTCCCACACCAAAATGTGTGAAAAAAGGAATTTTTTCAGCTAAAATTGAGGTTTGCAGGGGATTCTGGGTAAGGAAACTTTGGGGGATCCACGCAAGCCATACCTCCCTGGAAGCCCCCGGGTGTCTAGTTTTTAGAAATGTATGGGTTTGGTAGGTTTCCCTAGATGGCCGCCGAGCACCGGGCCAAAAACCCAGGTGACCCCCTTGCAAAACCAGGTGGTTTTGAGATAGGCAATTTTGATGTCACCTCACTACGTGTTGGGCCCTTGCCTGTCGCGGGAACTTGGGCCTCCCACACAAGTGAGGCACCATTTTTACCGGGAGACCCAGGGGAACGCTGGGAGGTGGGAAATTCGAGTGAGCCCGGTGATGCCACTACTTTCCCACACCAAAATGTGTGAAAAAAGGGATTTTTTCAGCTAAAATTGAGGTTTGCATGGGATTCTGGGTAAGGAAACTTTGGGGGATCCACGCAAGCCACACCTCCCTGGAAGCCCCCGCGTGTCTAGTTTTCAGAAATGTATGGGTTTGGTAGGTTTCCCTTGATGGCCGCCGAGCAACGGGCCAAAAACCCAGGTGACCCCCTTGCAAAACCAGGTGGTTTTGAGATAGGCAATTTTGATGTCACCTCACTACGTGTTGGGCCCTTGCCTGTCGCGGGAACTTGGGCCTCCCACACAAGTGAGGCACCATTTTTACCGGGAGACCCAGGGGAACGCTGGGAGGTGGGAAATTCGAGTGAGCCCGGTGATGCCACAACTTTCCCACACAAAAATGTGTGAAAAAAGTTATTTTTCTAGCTAAAATTGAGGTTTGCAGGGGATTCTGGGTAAGGAAACGTTGGGGGATCAACACAAGCCATACCTCCCTGGAAGCCCCCGGTGTCTAGTTTTCATAAATGTATGGGTTTGGTAGGTTTCCCTTGATGGCCGCCGAGCACCGGGCCAAAAACCCAGGTGATCCCCTTGCAAAACCAGGTGGTTTTGAGATAGGTAATTTTGATGTCACCTCACTACGTTTTGGGCCCTTGCCTGTCGCGGGTACTTGGGCCTCCCACACAAGTGAGGCACCATTTTTACCGGGAGACCCAGGGGAACGCTGGGAGGTGGGAAATTTGAGTGAGCCCGGTGATGCCACTACTTTCCCACACCAAAATGTGTGAAAAAAGGGATTTTTTCAGCTAAAATTGAGGTTTGCAGGGGATTCTGGGTAAGGAAACTTTGGGGGATCCATGCAAGCCATACCTCCCTGGAAGACCCCGGGTGTCTAGTTTTCAGAAATGTATGGGTTTGGTAGGTTTCCCTAGATGGCCGCCGAGCAACGGGCCAAAAACCCAGGTGACCCCCTTGCAAAACCAGGTGGTTTTGAGATATGCAATTTTGATGTCACCTCACTACGTGTTGGGCCCTTGCCTGTCGCGGGAACTTGGGCCTCCCACACAAGTGAGGCACCATTTTTACCGGGAGACCCAGGGGAACGCTGGGAGGTGGGAAATTCGAGTGAGCCCGGTGATGCCACAACTTTCCCACACAAAAATGTGTGAAAAAAAGTTATTTTTCTAGCTAAAATTGAGGTTTGCAGGGGATTCTGGGTAAGGAAACGTTGGGGGATCAACACAAGCCATACCTCCCTGGAAGCCCCCGGTGTCTAGTTTTCAGAAATGTATGGGTTTGGTAGGTTTCCCTAGATGGCCGCCGAGCACCGGGCCAAAAACCCAGGTGACCCCCCTTGCAAAACCAGGTGACTTTGAGATAGGCAATTTTGATGTCACCTCACTACCATTTGGGCCCTTGCCTGTCGCGGGTACTTGGGCCTCCCACACAAGTGAGGCACCATTTTTACCGGGAGACCCAGAGGAACGCTGGGAGGTGGGAAATTCGAGTGAGCCCGGTGATTCCACTACTTTCCCACACCAAAATGTGTGAAAAAAGGGATTTTTTCAGCTAAAATTGAGGTTTGCATGGGATTCTGGGTAAGGAAAGTTTGGGGGATCCACGCAAGCCATACCTCCCTGGAAGCCCCCGGGTGTCTAGTTTTCAGAAATGTATGGGTTTGGTAGGTTTCCCTTGATGGCCACCGAGCAACGGGCCAAAAACCCAGGTGACCCCCTTGCAAAACCAGGTGGTTTTGAGATAGGCAATTTTGATGTCACCTCACTACGTGTTGGGCCCTTGCCTGTCGCGGGAACTTGGGCCTCCCACACAAGTGAGGCACCATTTTTACCGGGAGACCCAGGGGAACGCTGGGAGGTGGGAAATTCGAGTGAGCCCGGTGATGCCACAACTTTCCCACACAAAAATGTGTGAAAAAAGTTATTTTTCTAGCTAAAATTGAGGTTTGCAGGGGATTCTGGGTAAGGAAACGTTGGGGGATCAACACAAGCCATACCTCCCTGGAAGCCCCCGGTGTCTAGTTTTCATAAATGTATGGGTTTGGTAGGTTTCCCTTGATGGCCGCCGAGCACCGGGCCAAAAACCCAGGTGACCCCCCTTGCAAAACCAGGTGGTTTTGAGATAGGTAATTTTGATGTCACCTCACTACATTTTGGGCCCTTGCCTGTCGCGGGTACTTGGGCCTCCCACACAAGTGAGGCACCATTTTTACTGGGAGACCCAGGGGAACGCTGGGAGGTGGGAAATTTGAGTGAGCCCGGTGATGCCACTACTTTCCCACACCAAAATGTGTGAAAAAAGGGATTTTTTCAGCTAAAATTGAGGTTTGCAGGGGATTCTGGGTAAGGAAACTTTGGGGGATCCATGCAAGCCATACCTCCCTGGAAGACCCCGGGTGTCTAGTTTTCAGAAATGTATGGGTTTGGTAGGTTTCCCTAGATGGCCGCCGAGCAACGGGCCAAAAACCCAGGTGACCCACTTGCAAAACCAGGTGGTTTTGAGATAGGCAATTTTGATGTCACCTCACTACGTGTTGGGCCCTTGCCTGTCGCGGGAACTTGGGCCTCCCACACAAGTGAGGCACCATTTTTACCGGGAGACCCAGGGGAACGCTGGGAGGTGGGAAATTAGAGTGAGCCCGGTGATGCCACAACTTTCCCACACAAAAATGTGTGAAAAAAGTAATTTTTCTAGCTAAAATTGAGGTTTGCAGGGGATTCTGGGTAAGGAAACGTTGGGGGATCAACACAAGCCATACCTCCCTGGAAGCCCCCGGTGTCTAGTTTTCAGAAATGTATGGGTTTGGTAGGTTTCCCTAGATGGCCGCCGAGCACCGGGCCAAAAACCCAGGTGACCCCCCTTGCAAAACCAGGTGACTTTGAGATAGGCAATTTTGATGTCACCTCACTACCATTTGGGCCCTTGCCTGTCGCGGGTACTTGGGCCTCCCACACAAGTGAGGCACCATTCTTTCTGGGAGACCCAGGGGAACCCTGGGAGGTGGGAAATTTGAGTGAGCCCAGTGATGCCACTACATTCCCACACAAAAATGTGTGAAAAAAGGGATTTTTTCAGCTAAAATTGAGGTTTGCAGGGGATTCTGGGTAAGGAAACTTTGGGGGATCCACGCAAGCCATACCTCCCTGGAAGCCCCCTGGTGTCTAGTTTTCAGAAATGTATGGGTTTGGTAGGTTTCCCTAGATGGACGCCGAGCACCGGGCCAAAAACCCAGGTGACCCCCCTTGCAAAACCAGGTGGTTTTGAGATAGGTAATTTTGATGTCACCTCACTACGTTTTGGGCCCTTGCCTGTCGCGGGTACTTGGGCCTCCCACACAAGTGAGGCACCATTTTTACCGGGAGACCCAGGGGAATGCTGGTAGGTGGGAAATTTGAGTGAGCCCGGGGATGACACTACTTTCCCACACAAAAATGTGTGAAAAAAGGGATTTTTTCAGCTAAAATTGAGGTTTGCAGGGGATTCTGGGTAAGGAAACGTTGGGAGATCCACGCAAGCCATACCTCCCTGAAAGCCTCCAGGTGTCTAGTTTTCAGAAATGTATGGGTTTGGTAGGTTTCCCTAGATGGCCGCCGAGCATCGGGCCAAAAACCCAGGTGACCCCCCTTGCAAAAGCAGGTGACTTTGAGATAGGCAATTTTGATGTCATCTCACTACGTTTTGGGCCCTCGCCTGTCGCGGGTACTTGGGACTCCCACACAAGTGAGGCACCATTTTTACCGGGAGACCCAGGGGAACGCTGGGAGGCTGGAAATTTGAGTGAGCCCGGTGATGCCACAACTTTCCCACACAAAAATGTGTGAAAAAAGGGAGTTTTTCAGCTAAAATTGAGGTTTGCAGGGGATTCCGGGTAAGGAAACGTTGGGGGATCCACGCAAGCCATACCTCCCTGGAAGCCCCCGGGTGTCTAGTTTTCAGAAATGTATGGGTTTGGTAGGTTTCCCTAGATGGACGCCGAGCACCGGGCCAAAAACCCAGGTGACCCCCCTTGCAAAACCAGGTGGTTTTGAGATAGGTAATTTTGATGTCACCTCACTACGTTTTGGGCCCTTGCCTGTCGCGGGTACTTGGGCCTCCCACACAAGTGAGGCACCATTTTTACCGGGAGACCCAGGGGAACGCTGGGAGGTGGGAAATTCGAGTGAGCCCGGTGATGCCACAACTTTCCCACACAAAAATGTGTGAAAAAAGTTATTTTTCTAGCTAAAATTGAGGTTTGCAGGGGATTGTGGGTAAGGAAACGTTGGGGGATCAACACAAGCCATACCTCCCTGGAAGCCCCCGATGTCTAGTTTTCAGAAATGTATGGGTTTGGTAGGTTTCCCTAGATGACCGCCGAGCACCGGGCCAAAAACCCAGGTGACCCCCCTTGCAAAACCAGGTGACTTTGAGATAGGCAATTTTGATGTCACCTCACTACCATTTGGGCCCTTGCCTGTCGCGGGTACTTGGGCCTCCCACACAAGTGAGGCACCATTCTTTCTGGGAGACCCAGGGGAACCCTGGGAGGTGGGAAATTTGAGTGAGCCCAGTGATGCCACAACTTTCCCACACAAAAATGTGTGAAAAAAGGGATTTTTTCAGCTAAAATTGAGGATTGCAGGGGATTCTGGGTAAGGAAACTTTGGGGGATCCACGCAAGCCATACCTCCCTGGAAGACCCCGGGGGTCTAGTTTTCAGAAATGTATGGGTTTGGTAGGTTTCCCTAGATGGACGCCGAGCACCGGGCCAAAAACCCAGGTGACCCCCCTTGCAAAACCAGGTGCTTTTGAGATAGGTAATTTTTTTTTTTTTTTTTTTTTTTTTAAAAAACCTTTATTTGTGCAGAGTAAAAGAACAAATACGGGCCTACAACCATCAGGCCGGCCACAATACGGTTGAGCACAGAGGCAAACAATACATTCCCTGTGCGGCAAGGTCAAGATTAGCAACGATTCAGGATTCATACACTGGAGGGATCCTTGACACCGGGGGAAGGAGAAGTGAAGGTTAATTTTAAGGTTTTCAAAAAAAAAAATTTTTTATCGAGAATAAAGTCAGTAAAGGATAGAAAGAAGGAGATTTGAGTCCGCAAGTCGGCTTCATACACTGGAGAGCAGCAGCATCATTAAAACAGCCATAGAAAATCTCATACAGTAAGGCGATGCAATTAGATAACAGGATCATCACAGTAGTAAATACGCACCCCCTAAAAGCCGCCCCCACTCAATCCACCCCACACCCGGACCCCGAATCGAAACAAGTATAGCGCAGAGACATGAAAGAAAGAGGCCCATAGAACTAAGAAGAAACAGTAAATTACCCCCCCACCCTACACCAATGCGGAGGCTATGGCCTACCCCCCCCCCAGCATAGTGCCTGTCGCCCAATGAACCCGAAATATAGACGAGAGAGAAAGTAGGAATAGAGTAAAGAAACTAAGAGAAGAAAGAAGAAAGGAGGCGGGGAGGAGCCCACGTATCCTCAGGAGCGCCCGACACCACCGGCCAACCAAGCCTCCACACACTGAAACCCCACTACACCCGAAGGCGGTCGTGGGAAGATAGCATGTAACACCACGGAAATGAAGGCAGACAGATCGCGACGAGTGCGCACAACATAAGTAGACAATTCCAGTCCCAGTCCAGCCCGGCCGTGAAGCCATGATGATAGAAAGTAATCTAGCCCTGGCCCGATCGCGGGCGTACGATTAGACCCGCCCCCTCTTGAATGCCCCCCATCCCGAACAGACAAAGACAATATGGCCACTTGGGAGAAGATGGAGAAGTAGAGTCACAAAATGGCCGCCGATCATCTATGGAGGTCCCCTTGCACACCAATTAAATCCAGACCTGGCTTGTAAAGTACATGAGTTCCACATAAAAGGAGTCATAGGCCACCGTGAACGGTTCCTCGAGGTCGCCAGGTGTAGTTCAGCTGGAAACTCCTGCGGGCACGGTGAGGCAGGCAACAACAAAGCAGGCAGCAATGACCGGGGAAACAAAGTATCTGCCGTTGAGCAGGAGAGCGATTGATCCCGAGCGCCGGGAAAGCCAAATGCAGACACCAGTGTAGCACCGTTATACCCAGTCGTTGCTTCCCCGCAGGAGGGCCACAGCACTGGCAGACTCACGTCTTGTTGATCACAAACGGGGCGCTCACGGCCCGCAGCAGACAGTGTAGAGTCGAACCGCTCACTCAGCGTTTGCAAGCCGACACACAATTGCAGACGAAAGTCCCGCAGGGTAGCCAGAACGGAGCCGTATGTCAGCGGAGGCTGCGTCCCCCCAACGGCAGCAATCCGGGACGGCACTGGGGAGCTGGAGTCTGGTAGAGGGAGGGCGAAGCGGGCAGCGGGCGAGACCGGAGCGTCACCCCCCAGCAGCGAGCAGGCAATCAGCGCCATGTTTTACCGTTGAACGGTACCGTGGCCAGGGGGGGGGGATCGTGACAAGGAGGCAATTCCCAACAGGTCTGCGCCGCAACAGGTGAAAGCCAGCAGTCTCTTCCCCTCCCTCGGGCGCTCTTTGCAGCCGACTAGACCATAGAAGAAGGGGGTCTGCAGCCTTCCACGGCGTGGTCCACAGAGCGGGGTAGGAGACCCGCCACACCGGGGCTTACCCTCTGGCTCCAGCCCGTCAGATGCAGGGTACAGGAGGTGTCCGGGCGTCTCTCTCCCGGCTCTTCTGGCGACCGTACGTGGCGTGAGGCGGGATCGGGACCTCGGGCTCAGATTTGCACCAGCGGGTCCGGTGACTGCGACGCTTCCAGGGGGCCGGCCGAGGCCACAGTAGAGCAAGGGTCCAGGGCGGGGAACAAAGGCACCAAAAACTCCGGCATCCGGGCGGGCTAAGACTTCGGGAAAGCGGCGGCGCAGTCAGCGCGTCGTCGCACGCGTTGCACCTCGAAAATCGGCAAGGATAGGAATCAGGATGATAGTCCGAGGCCAAGGGCCGACGGAGCCGGGCGCTCAAGCGACTGCTCCGGTCGCCATCTTGGCTCCTCCCCCTGAGAGATAGGTAATTTTGATGTCACCTCACTACGTTTTGGGCCCTTGCCTGTCGCGGGTACTTGGGACTCCCACACAAGTGAGGCACCATTTTTACCGGGAGACCCAGGGGAACGCTGGGAGATGGGAAATTTGAGTAAGCCCGGTGATGCCACTACTTTCCCACACCAAAATGTGTGAAAAAAGGGATTTTTTCAGCTAAAATTGAGGTTTGCAGGGGATTCTGGGTAAGGAAACTGTGGGGGATCCACGCAAGCCATACCTCCCTGGAAGCCCCCGGGTGTCTAGTTTTTAGAAATGTATGGGTTTGGTAGGTTTCCCTAGATGGCCGCCGAGCAACGGGCCAAAAACCCAGGTGACCCCCTTGCAAAACCAGGTGGTTTTGAGATAGGCAATTTTGATGTCACCTCACTACGTGTTGGGCCCTTGCCTGTCGCGGGAACTTGGGCCTCCCACACAAGTGAGGCACCATTTTTACCGGGAGACCCAGGGGAATGCTGGGAGGTGGGAAATTCGAGTGAGCCCGGTGATGCCACTACTTTCCCACACCAAAATGTGTGAAAAAAGGGATTTTTTCAGCTAAAATTGAGGTTTGCATGGGATTCTGGGTAAGGAAACTTTGGGGGATCCACGCAAGCCATACCTCCCTGGAAGCCCCCGCGTGTCTAGTTTTCAGAAATGTATGGGTTTGGTAGGTTTCCCTTGATGGCCGCCGAGCAACGGGCCAAAAACCCAGGTGACCCCCTTGCAAAACCAGGTGGTTTTGAGATAGGCAATTTTGATGTCACCTCACTACGTGTTGGGCCCTTGCCTGTCGCGGGAACTTGGGCCTCCCACACAAGTGAGGCACCATTTTTACCGGGATACCCAGGGGAACGCTGGGAGGTGGGAAATTCGAGTGAGCCCGGTGATGCCACAACTTTCCCACACAAAAATGTGTGAAAAAAGTTATTTTTCTAGCTAAAATTGAGGTTTGCAGGGGATTCTGGGTAAGGAAACGTTGGGGGATCAACACAAGCCATACCTCCCTGGAAGCCCCCGGTGTCTAGTTTTCATAAATGTATGGGTTTGGTAGGTTTCCCTTGATGGCCGCCGAGCACCGGGCCAAAAACCCAGGTGACCCCCCTTGCAAAACCAGGTGGTTTTGAGATAGGTAATTTTGATGTCACCTCACTACGTTTTGGGCCCTTGCCTGTCGCGGGTACTTGGGCCTCCCACACAAGTGAGGCACCATTTTTACCGGGAGACCCAGGGGAACGCTGGGAGGTGGGAAATTTGAGTGAGCCCGGTGATGCCACTACTTTCCCACACCAAAATGTGTGAAAAAAGGGATTTTTTCAGCTAAAATTGAGGTTTGCAGGGGATTCTGGGTAAGGAAACTTTGGGGGATCCATGCAAGCCATACCTCCCTGGAAGACCCCGGGTGTCTAGTTTTCAGAAATGTATGGGTTTGGTAGGTTTCCCTAGATGGCCGCCGAGCAACGGGCCAAAAACCCAGGTGACCCCCTTGCAAAACCAGGTGGTTTTGAGATATGCAATTTTGATGTCACCTCACTACGTGTTGGGCCCTTGCCTGTCGTGGGAACTTGGGCCTCCCACACAAGTGAGGCTCCATTTTTACCGGGAGACCCAGGGGAACGCTGGGAGGTGGGAAATTCGAGTGAGCCCGGTGATGCCACAACTTTCCCACACAAAAATGTGTGAAAAAAGTTATTTTTCTAGCTAAAATTGAGGTTTGCAGGGGATTGTGGGTAAGGAAACGTTGGGGGATCAACACAAGCCATACCTCCCTGGAAGCCCCCGATGTCTAGTTTTCAGAAATGTATGGGTTTGGTAGGTTTCCCTAGATGACCGCCGAGCACCGGGCCAAAAACCCAGGTGACCCCCCTTGCAAAACCAGGTGACTTTGAGATAGGCAATTTTGATGTCACCTCACTACCATTTGGGCCCTTGCCTGTCGCGGGTACTTGGGCCTCCCACACAAGTGAGGCACCATTCTTTCTGGGAGACCCAGGGGAACCCTGGGAGGTGGGAAATTTGAGTGAGCCCAGTGATGCCACAACTTTCCCACACAAAAATGTGTGAAAAAAGGGATTTTTTCAGCTAAAATTGAGGTTTGCAGGGTATTCTGGGTAAGGAAACTTTGGGGGATCCATGCAAGCCATACCTCCCTGGAAGCCCCCGGGTGTCTAGTTTTCAGAAATGTATGGGTTTGGTAGGTTTCCCTAGATGGACGCCGAGCACCGGGCCAAAAACCCAGGTGACCCCCCTTGCAAAACCAGGTGGTTTTGAGATAGGTAATTTTGATGTCACCTCACTACGTTTTGGGCCCTTGCCTGTCGCGGGTACTTGGGCCTCCCACACAAGTGAGGCACCATTCTTACCGGGAGACCCAGGGGAATGCTGGGAGGTGGGAAATTTGAGTGAGCCCGGGGATGACACTACTTTCCCACACAAAAATGTGTGAAAAAAGGGATTTTTTCAGCTAAAATTGAGGTTTGCAGGGGATTCTGGGTAAGGAAACGTTGGGAGATCCACACAAGCCATATCTCCCTGAAAGCCCCCATGTGTCTAGTTTTCAGAAATGTATGGTTTTGGTAGGTTTCCCTAGATGGCCGCCGAGCATCGGGCCAAAAACCCAGGTGAACCCCCTTGCAAAAGCTTGTGACTTTGAGATAGGCAATTTTGATGTCATCTCACTACGTTTTGGGCCTTCGCCTGTCGCGGATACTTGGGCCTCCCACACAAGTGAGGCACCATTTTTACCGGGAGACCCAGGGGAACGCTGGGAGGTGGGAAATTTGAGTGAGCCCGGTGATGCCACTAATTTCCCACACCAAAATGTGTGAAAAAAGGGATTTTTTCAGCTAAAATTGAGGTTTGCAGGGGATTCTGGGTAAGGAAACTTTGGGGGATCCACGCAAGCCATACCTCCCTGGAAGCCCCCGGGTGTCTAGTTTTCAGAAATGTATGGGTTTGGTAGGTTTCCCTAGATGGCCGCCAAGCAACGGGCCAAAAACCCAGGTGACCCCCTTGCAAAACCAGGTGGTTTTGAGATAGGCAATTTTGATGTCACCTCACTACGTGTTGGGCCCTTGCCTGTCGCGGGAACTTGGGCCTCCCACACAAGTGAGGCACCATTTTTACCGGGAGACCCAGGGGAACACTGGGAGGTGGGAAATTCGAGTGAGCCCGGTGATGCCACAACTTTCCCACACAAAAATGTGTGAAAAAAGTTATTTTTCTAGCTAAAATTGAGGTTTGCAGGGGATTCTGGGTAAGGAAACGTTGGGGGATCAACACAAGCCATACCTCCCTGGAAGCCCCCGGTGTCTAGTTTTCATAAATGTATGGGTTTGGTAGGTTTCCCTTGATGGCCGCCGAGCACCGGGCCAAAAACCCAGGTGACCCCCCTTGCAAAACCAGGTGGTTTTGAGATAGGTAATTTTGATGTCACCTCACTACGTTTTGGGCCCTTGCCTGTCGCGGGAACTTGGGCCTCCCACACAAGTGAGGCACCATTTTTACCGGGAGACCCAGGGGAACGCTGGGAGGTGGGAAATTAGAGTGAGCCCGGTGATGCCACAACTTTCCCACACAAAAATGTGTGAAAAAAGTTATTTTTCTAGCTAAAATTGAGGTTTGCAGGGGATTCTGGGTAAGGAAACGTTGGGGGATCAACACAAGCCATACCTCCCTGGAAGCCCCCGGTGTCTAGTTTTCATAAATGTATGGGTTTGGTAGGTTTCCCTTGATGGCCGCCGAGCACCGGGCCAAAAACCCAGGTGACCCCCCTTGCAAAACCAGGTGGTTTTGAGATAGGTAATTTTGATGTCACCTCACTACGTTTTGGGCCCTTGCCTGTCGCGGGTACTTGGGCCTCCCACACAAGTGAGGCACCATTTTTACCGGGAGACCCAGGGGAACGCTGGGAGGTGGGAAATTTGAGTGAGCCCGGTGATGCCACTACTTTCCCACACCAAAATGTGTGAAAAAAGGGATTTTTTCAGCTAAAATTGAGGTTTGCAGGGGATTCTGGGTAAGGAAACTTTGGGGGATCCACGCAAGCCATACCTCCCTGGAAGCCCCCGGGTGTCTAGTTTTCAGAAATGTATGGGTTTGGTAGATTTCCCTTGATGGCCACCGAGCAACGGGCCCAAAACCCAGGTGACCCCCTTGCAAAACCAGGTGGTTTTGAGATAGGCAATTTTGATGTCACCTCACTACGTGTTGGGCCCTTGCCTGTCGCGGGAACTTGGGCCTCCCACACAAGTGAGGCACCAATTTTACCGGGAGACCCAGGGGAACGCTGGGAGGTGGGAAATTCGAGTGAGCCCGGTGATGCCACAACTTTCCCACACAAAAATGTGTGAAAAAAGTTATTTTTCTAGCTAAAATTGAGGTATGCAGGGGATTCTGGGTAAGGAAACGTTGGGGGATCAACACAAGCAATACCTCCCTGGAAGCCCCCGGTGTCTAGTTTTCATAAATGTATGGGTTTGGTAGGTTTCCCTTGATGGCCGCCGAGCACCGGGCCAAAAACCCAGGTGACCCCCCTTGCAAAACCAGGTGGTTTTGAGATAGGTAATTTTGATGTCACCTCACTACGTTTTGGGCCCTTGCCTGTCGCGGGTACTTGGGCCTCCCACACAAGTGAGGCACTATTTTTACCGGGAGACCCAGGGGAATGCTGGGAGGTGGTAAATTTGAGTGAGCCCGGTGATGCCACTACTTTCCCACACCAAAATGTGTGAAAAAAGGGATTTTTTCAGCTAAAATTGAGGTTTGCAGGGGATTCTGGGTAAGGAAACTTTGGGGGATCCATGCAAGCCATACCTCCCTGGAAGCCCCCGGGTGTCTAGTTTTCAGAAATGTATGGGTTTGGTAGGTTTCCCTTGATGGCCGCTGAGCAACGGGCCCAAAACCCAGGTGACCCCCTTGCAAAACCAGGTGGTTTTGAGATAGGCAATTTTGATGTCACCTCACTACGTGTTGGGCCCTTGCCTGTCGCGGGAACTTGGGCCTCCCACACAAGTGAGGCACCATTTTTACCGGGAGACCCAGGGGAACGCTGGGAGGTGGGAAATTCGAGTGAGCCCGGTGATGCCACAACTTTCCCACACAAAAATGTGTGAAAAAAGTTATTTTTCTAGCTAAAATTGAGGTTTGCAGGGGATTCTGGGTAAGGAAACGTTGGGGGATTAACACAAGCAATACCTCCCTGGAAGCCCCCGGTGTCTAGTTTTCCTAAATGTATGGGTTTGGTAGGTTTCCCTTGATGGCTGCCGAGCACCGGGCCAAAAACCCAGGTGACCCCCCTTGCAAAACCAGGTGTTTTTGAGATAGGTAATTTTGATGTCACCTCACTACGTTTTGGGCCCTTGCCTGTCGCGGGTACTTGGGCCTCCCACACAAGTGAGGCACCATTTTTACCGGGAGACCCAGGGGAACGCTGGGAAGTGGGAAATTTGAGTGAGCCCGGTGATGCCACTACTTTCCCACACCAAAATGTGTGAAAAAAGGGATTTTTTCAGCTAAAATTGAGGTTTGCAGGGGATTCTGGGTAAGGAAACTTTGGGGGATCCACGCAAGCCATACCTCCCTGGAAGCCCCCGGGTGTCTAGTTTTCAGAAATGTATTTGTTTGGTAGGTTTCCCTAGATGGCCGCCGAGCAACGGGCCAAAAACCCAGGTGACCCCCTTGCAAAACCAGGTGGTTTTGAGATAGGCAATTTTGATGTCACCTCACTACGTGTTGGGCCCTTGCCTGTCGCGGGAACTTGGGCCTCCCACACAAGTGAGGCACCATTTTTACCGGGAGACCCAGGGGAACGCTGTGAGGTGGGAAATTCGAGTGAGCCCGGTGATGCCACAACTTTCCCACACAAAAATGTGTGAAAAAAGTTATTTTTCTAGCTAAAATTGAGGTTTGCAGGGGATTCTGGGTAAGGAAACGTTGGGGGATCAACACAAGCCATACCTCCCTGGAAGCCCCCGGTGTCTAGTTTTCAGAAATGTATGGGTTTGGTAGGTTTCCCTAGATGGCCGCCGAGCACCGGGCCAAAAACCCAGGTGACCCCCCTTGCAAAACCAGGTGACTTTGAGATAGGCAATTTTGATGTCACCTCACTACCATTTGGGCCCTTGCCTGTCGCGGGTACTTGGGCCTCCCACACAAGTGAGGCACCATTTTTACCGGGAGACCCAGAGGAACGCTGGGAGGTGGGAAATTTGAGTGAGCCCGGTGATTCCACTACTTTCCCACACCAAAATGTGTGAAAAAAGGGATTTTTTCAGCTAAAATTGAGGTTTGCATGGGATTCTGGGTAAGGAAACTTTGGGGGATCCACGCAAGCCATACCTCCCTGGAAGCCCCCGGGTGTCTAGTTTTCAGAAATGTATGGGTTTGGTAGGTTTCCCTTGATGGCCGCCGAGCAACGGGCCAAAAACCCAGGTGACCCCCTTGCAAAACCAGGTGGTTTTGAGATAGGCAATTTTGATGTCACCTCACTACGTGTTGGGCCCTTGCCTGTCGCGGGAACTTGGGCCTCCCACACAAGTGAGGCACCATTTTTACCGGGAGACCCAGGGGAACGCTGGGAGGTGGGAAATTCGAGTGAGCCCGGTGATGCCACAACTTTCCCACACGAAAATGTGTGAAAAAAGTTATTTTTCTAGCTAAAATTGAGGTTTGCAGGGGATTCTGGGTAAGGAAATGTTGGGGGATCAACACAAGCCATACCTCCCTGGAAGCCCCCGGTGTCTAGTTTTCATAAATGTATGGGTTTGGTAGGTTTCCCTTGATGGCCGCCGAGCACCGGGCCAAAAACCCAGGTGACCCCCCTTGCAAAACCAGGTGGTTTTGAGATAGGTAATTTTGATGTCACCTCACTACGTTTTGGGCCCTTGCCTGTCGCGGGTACTTGGGCCTCCCACACAAGTGAGGCACCATTTTTACTGGGAGACCCAGGGGAACGCTGGGAGGTGGGAAATTTGAGTGAGCCCGGTGATGCCACTACTTTCCCACACCAAAATGTGTGAAAAAAGGGATTTTTTCAGCTAAAATTGAGGTTTGCAGGGGATTCTGGGTAAGAAAACTTTGGGGGATCCATGCAAGCCATACCTCCCTGGAAGACCCCGGGTGTCTAGTTTTCAGAAATGTATGGGTTTGGTAGGTTTCCCTAGATGGCCGCCGAGCAACGGGCCAAAAACCCAGGTGACCCACTTGCAAAACCAGGTGGTTTTGAGATAGGCAATTTTGATGTCACCTCACTATGTGTTGGGCCCTTGCCTGTCGCGGGAACTTGGGCCTCCCACACAAGTGAGGCACCATTTTTACCGGGAGACCCAGGGGAACGCTGGGAGGTGGGAAATTAGAGTGAGCCCGGTGATGCCACAACTTTCCCACACAAAAATGTGTGAAAAAAGTTATTTTTCTAGCTAAAATTGAGGTTTGCAGGGGATTCTGGGTAAGGAAACTTTGGGGGATCAACACAAGCCATACCTCCCTGGAAGCCCCCGGTGTCTAGTTTTCAGAAATGTATGGGTTTGGTAGGTTTCCCTAGATGGCCGCCGAGCACCGGGCCAAAAACCCAGGTGACCCCCCTTGCAAAACCAGGTGACTTTGAGATAGGCAATTTTGATGTCACCTCACTACCATTTGGGCCCTTGCCTGTCGCGGGTACTTGGGCCTCCCACACAAGTGAGGCACCATTCTTTCTGGGAGACCCAGGGGAACCCTGGGAGGTGGGAAATTTGAGTGAGCCCAGTGATGCCACAACATTCCCACACAAAAATGTGTGAAAAAAGGGATTTTTTCAGCTAAAATTGAGGTTTGCAGGGGATTCTGGGTAAGGAAACTTTGGGGGATCCACGCAAGCCATACCTCCCTGGAAGCCCCCAGGTGTCTAGTTTTCAGAAATGTATGGGTTTGGTAGGTTTCCCTAGATGGACGCCGAGCACCGGGCCAAAAACCCAGGTGACCCCCCTTGCAAAACCAGGTGGTTTTGAGATAGGTAATTTTGATGTCACCTCACTACGTTTTGGGCCCTTGCCTGTCGCGGGTACTTGGGCCTCCCACACAAGTGAGGCACCATTTTTACCAGGAGACCCAGGGGAATGCTGGTAGGTGGGAAATTTGAGTGAGCCCGGGGATGACACTACTTTCCCACACAAAAATGTGTGAAAAAAGGGATTTTTTCAGCTAAAATTGAGGTTTGCAGGGGATTCTGGGTAAGGAAACGTTGGGAGATCCACGCAAGCCATACCTCCCTGAAAGCCTCCAGGTGTCTAGTTTTCAGAAATGTATGGGTTTGGTAGGTTTCCCTAGATGGCCGCCGAGCATCGGGCCAAAAACCCAGGTGACCCCCCTTGCAAAAGCAGGTGACTTTGAGATAGGCAATTTTGATGTCATCTCACTACGTTTTGGGCCCTCGCCTGTCGCGGGTACTTGGGACTCCCACACAAGTGAGGCACCATTTTTACCGGGAGACCCAGGGGAACGCTGGGAGGCTGGAAATTTGAGTGAGCCCGGTGATGCCACAACTTTCCCACACAAAAATGTGTGAAAAAAGGGATTTTTTCAGCTAAAATTGAGGTTTGCAGGGGATTCCGGGTAAGGAAACGTTGGGGGATCCACGCAAGCCATACCTCCCTAGAAGCCCCCGGGTGTCTAGTTTTCAGAAATGTATGGGATTGGTAGGTTTCCCTAGATGGCCGCCGAGCACCGGGCAAAAAACCCAGGTGACCCCCCCTTGCAAAACCAGGTGGTTTTGAGATAGGCAATTTTGATGTCACCTCACTACGTTTTGGGCCCTTGCCTGTCGCGGGTACTTGGGCCTCCCACACAAGTGAGGCACCATTTTTACCGGGAGACCCAGGGAAACGCTGGGAGGTGGGAAATTTGAGTGAGCCCGGTGATGCCACTAATTTCCCACACCAAAATGTGTGAAAAAAGGGATTTTTTCAGCTAAAATTGAGGTTTGCAGGGGATTCTGGGTAAGGAAACTTTGGGGGATCCACGCAAGCCATACCTCCCTGGAAGCCCCCGGGTGTCTAGTTTTCAGAAATGTATGGGTTTGGTAGGTTTCCCTAGATGGCCGCCGAGCAACGGGCCAAAAACCCAGGCGACCCCCTTGCAAAACCAGGTGGTTTTGAGATAGGCAATTTTGATGTCACCTCACTACGTGTTGGGCCCTTGCCTGTCGCGGGAACTTGGGCCTCCCACACAAGTGAGGCACCATTTTTACCGGGAGACCCAGGGGAACGCTGGGAGGTGGGAAATTCGAGTGAGCCCGGTGATGCCACAACTTTCCCACACAAAAATGTGTGAAAAAAGTTATTTTTCTAGCTAAAATTGAGGTTTGCAGGGGATTCTGGGTAAGGAAACGTTGGGGGATCAACACAAGCCATACCTCCCTGGAAGCCCCCGGTGTCTAGTTTTCATAAATGTATGGGTTTGGTAGGTTTCCCTTGATGGCCGCCGAGCACCGGGCCAAAAACCCAGGTGACCCCCCTTGCAAAACCAGGTGGTTTTGAGATAGGTAATTTTGATGTCACCTCACTACGTTTTGGGCCCTTGCCTGTCGCGGGTACTTGGGCCTCCCACACAAGTGAGGCACCATTTTTACCGGGAGACCCAGGGGAACGCTGGGAGGCGGGAAATTTGAGTGAGCCCGGTGATGCCACTACTTTCCCACACCAAAATGTGTGAAAAAAGGGATTTTTTCAGCTAAAATTGAGGGTTGCAGGGGATTCTGGGTAAGGAAACTTTGGGGGATCCATGCAAGCCATACCTCCCTGGAAGACCCCGGGTGTCTAGTTTTCAGAAATGTATGGGTTTGGTAGGTTTCCCTAGATGGCCGCCGAGCAACGGGCCAAAAACCCAGGTGACCCCCTTGCAAAACCAGGTGGTTTTGAGATAGGCAATTTTGATGTCACCTCACTACGTGTTGGGCCCTTGCCTGTCGCGGGAACTTGGGCCTCCCACACAAGTGAGGCACCATTTTTACCGGGAGACCCAGGGGAACGCTGGGAGGTGGGAAATTCGAGTGAGCCCGGTGATGCCACAACTTTCCCACACAAAAATGTGTGAAAAAAGTTATTTTTCTAGCTAAAATTGAGGTTTGCAGGGGATTGTGGGTAAGGAAACGTTGGGGGATCAACACAAGCCATACCTCCCTGGAAGCCCCCAATGTCTAGTTTTCAGAAATGTATGGGTTTGGTAGGTTTCCCTAGATGACCGCCGAGCACCGGGACAAAAACCCAGGTGACCCCCCTTGCAAAACCAGGTGACTTTGAGATAGGCAATTTTGATGTCACCTCACTACCATTTGGGCCCTTGCCTGTCGCGGGTACTTGGGCCTCCCACACAAGTGAGGCACCATTTTTTCTGGGAGACCCAGGGGAACCCTGGGAGGTGGGAAATTTGAGTGAGCCCAGTGATGCCACAACTTTCCCACACAAAAATGTGTGAAAAAAGGGATTTTTTCAGCTAAAATTGAGGTTTGCAGGGGATTCTGGGTAAGGAAACTTTGGGGGATCCACGCAAGCCATACCTCCCTGGAAGCCCCCGGGTGTCTAGTTTTTAGAAATGTATGGGTTTGGTAGGTTTCCCTAGATGGCCGCCGAGCAACGGGCCAAAAACCCAGGTGACCCCCTTGCAAAACCAGGTGGTTTTGAGATAGGCAATTTTGATGTCACCTCACTACGTGTTGGGCCCTTGCCTGTCGCGGGAACTTGGGCCTCCCACACAAGTGAGGCACCATTTTTACCGGGAGACCCAGGGGAACGCTGGGAGGTGGGAAATTCGAGTGAGCCCGGTGATGCCACTACTTTCCCACACCAAAATGTGTGAAAAAAGGGATTTTTTCAGCTAAAATTGAGGTTTGCATGGGATTCTGGGTAAGGAAACTTTGGGGGATCCACGCAAGCCACACCTCCCTGGAAGCCCCCGCGTGTCTAGTTTTCAGAAATGTATGGGTTTGGTAGGTTTCCCTTGATGGCCGCCGAGCAACGGGCCAAAAACCCAGGTGACCCCCTTGCAAAACCAGGTGGTTTTGAGATAGGCAATTTTGATGTCACCTCACTACGTGTTGGGCCCTTGCCTGTCGCGGGAACTTGGGCCTCCCACACAAGTGAGGCACCATTTTTACCGGGAGACCCAGGGGAACGCTGGGAGGTGGGAAATTCGAGTGAGCCCGGTGATGCCACAACTTTCCCACACAAAAATGTGTGAAAAAAGTTATTTTTCTAGCTAAAATTGAGGTTTGCAGGGGATTTTGGGTAAGGAAACGTTGGGGGATCAACACAAGCCATACCTCCCTGGAAGCCCCCGGTGTCTAGTTTTCATAAATGTATGGGTTTGGTAGGTTTCCCTTGATGGCCACCGAGCACCGGGCCAAAAACCCAGGTGACCCCCTTGCAAAACCAGGTGGTTTTGAGATAGGTAATTTTGATGTCACCTCACTACGTTTTGGGCCCTTGCCTGTCGCGGGTACTTGGGCCTCCCACACAAGTGAGGCACCATTTTTACCGGGAGACCCAGGGGAACGCTGGGAGGTGGGAAATTTGAGTGAGCCCGGTGATGCCACTACTTTCCCACACCAAAATGTGTGAAAAAAGGGATTTTTTCAGCTAAAATTGAGGTTTGCAGGGGATTCCGGGTAAGGAAACTTTGGGGGATCCATGCAAGCCATACCTCCCTGGAAGACCCCGGGTGTCTAGTTTTCAGAAATGTATGGGTTTGGTAGGTTTCCCTAGATGGCCGCCAAGCAACGGGCCAAAAACCCAGGTGACCCCCTTGCAAAACCAGGTGGTTTTGAGATATGCAATTTTGATGTCACCTCACTACGTGTTGGGCCCTTGCCTGTCGCGGGAACTTGGGCCTCCCACACAAGTGAGGCACCATTTTTACCGGGAGACCCAGGGGAACGCTGGGAGGTGGGAAATTCGAGTGAGCCCGGTGATGCCACAACTTTCCCACACAAAAATGTGTGAAAAAAGTTATTTTTCTAGCTAAAATTGAGGTTTGCAGGGGATTGTGGGTAAGGAAACGTTGGGGGATCAACACAAGCCATACCTCCCTGGAAGCCCCCGATGTCTAGTTTTCAGAAATGTATGGGTTTGGTAGGTTTCCCTAGATGACCGCCGAGCACCGGGCCAAAAACCCAGGTGACCCCCCTTGCAAAACCAGGTGACTTTGAGATAGGCTATTTTGATGTCACCTCACTACCATTTGGGCCCTTGCCTGTCGCGGGTACTTGGGCCTCCCACACAAGTGAGGCACCATTCTTTCTGGGAGACCCAGGGGAACCCTGGGAGGTGGGAAATTTGAGTGAGCCCAGTGATGCCACAACTTTCCCACACAAAAATGTGTGAAAAAAGGGATTTTTTCAGCTAAAATTGAGGTTTGCAGGGGATTCTGGGTAAGGAAACTTTGGGGGATCCACGCAAGCCATACTTCCCTGGAAGCCCCCGGGTGTCTAGTTTTCAGAAATGTATGGGTTTGGTAGGTTTCCCTAGATGGACGCCGAGCACCGGGCCAAAAACCCAGGTGACCCCCCTTGCAAAACCAGGTGGTTTTGAGATAGGTAATTTTGATGTCACCTCACTACGTTTTGGGCCCTTGCCTGTCGCGGGTACTTGGGCCTCCCACACAAGTGAGGCACCATTCTTACCGGGAGACCCAGGGGAATGCTGGGAGGTGGGAAATTTGAGTGAGCCCGGGGATGACACTACTTTCCCACACAAAAATGTGTGAAAAAAGGGATTTTTTCAGCTAAAATTGAGGTTTGCAGGGGATTCTGGGTAAGGAAACGTTGGGAGATCCACACAAGCCATATCTCCCTGAAAGCCCCCAGGTGTCTAGTTTTCAGAAATTTATGGGTTTGGTAGGTTTCCCTAGATGGCCGCCGAGCATCGGGCCAAAAACCCAGGTGACCCCCCTTGCAAAAGCTTGTGACTTTGAGATAGGCAATTTTGATGTCATCTCACTACGTTTTGGGCCCTCGCCTGTCGCGGGTACTTGGGCCTCCCACACAAGTGAGGCACCATTTTTACCGGGAGACCCAGGGGAACGCTGGGAGGTGGGAAATTTGAGTGAGCCCGGTGATGCCACTAATTTCCCACACCAAAATGTGTGAAAAAAGGGATTTTTTCAGCTAAAATTGAGGTTTGCAGGGGATTCTGGGTAAGGAAACTTTGGGGGATCCACGCAAGCCATACCTCCCTGGAAGCCCCCGGGTGTCTAGTTTTCAGAAATGTATGGGTTTGGTAGGTTTCCCTAGATGGCCGCCAAGCAACGGGCCAAAAACCCAGGTGACCCCCTTGCAAAACCAGGTGGTTTTGAGATAGGCAATTTTGATGTCACCTCACTACGTGTTGGGCCCTTGCCTGTCGCGGGAACTTGGGCCTCCCACACAAGTGAGGCACCATTTTTACCGGGAGACCCAGGGAAACACTGGGAGGTGGGAAATTCGAGTGAGCCCGGTGATGCCACAACTTTCCCACACAAAAATGTGTGAAAAAAGTTATTTTTCTAGCTAAAATTGAGGTTTGCAGGGGATTCTGGGTAAGGAAACGTTGGGGGATCAACACAAGCCATACCTCCCTGGAAGCCCCCGGTGTCTAGTTTTCATAAATGTATGGGTTTGGTAGGTTTCCCTTGATGGCCGCCGAGCACCGGGCCAAAAACCCAGGTGACCCCCCTTGCAAAACCAGGTGGTTTTGAGATAGGTAATTTTGATGTCACCTCACTACGTTTTGGGCCCTTGCCTGTCGCGGGTACTTGGGCCTCCCACACAAGTGAGGCACCATTTTTACCGGGAGACCCAGGGGAACGCTGGGAGGTGGGAAATTTGAGTGAGCCCGGTGATGCCACTACTTTCCCACACCAAAATGTGTGAAAAAAGGGATTTTTTCAGCTAAAATTGAGGTTTGCAGGGGATTCTGGGTAAGGAAACTTTGGGGGATCCATGCAAGCCATACCTCCCTGGAAGCCCCCGGGTGTCTAGTTTTCAGAAATGTATGGGTTTGGTAGGTTTCCCTTGATGGCCACCGAGCAACGGGCCCAAAACCCAGGTGACCCCCTTGCAAAACCAGGTGGTTTTGAGATAGGCAATTTTGATGTCACCTCACTACGTGTTGGGCCCTTGCCTGTCGCGGGAACTTGGGCCTCCCACACAAGTGAGGCACCATTTTTACCGGGAGACCCAGGGGAACGCTGGGAGGTGGGAAATTCGAGTGAGCCCGGTGATGCCACAACTTTCCCACACAAAAATGTGTGAAAAAAGTTATTTTTCTAGCTAAAATTGAGGTATGCAGGGGATTCTGGGTAAGGAAACGTTGGGGGATCAACACAAGCAATACCTCCCTGGAAGCCCCCGGTGTCTAGTTTTCATAAATGTATGGGTTTGGTAGGTTTCCCTTGATGGCCGCCGAGCACCGGGCCAAAAACCCAGGTGACCCCCCTTGCAAAACCAGGTGGTTTTGAGATAGGTAATTTTGATGTCACCTCACTACGTTTTGGGCCCTTGCCTGTCGCGGGTACTTGGGCCTCCCACACAAGTGAGGCACCATTTTTACCGGGAGACCCAGGGGAACGCTGGGAGGTGGTAAATTTGAGTGAGCCCGGTGATGCCACTACTTTCCCACACCAAAATGTGTGAAAAAAGGGATTTTTTCAGCTAAAATTGAGGTTTGCAGGGGATTCTGGGTAAGGAAACTTTGGGGGATCCACGCAAGCCATACCTCCCTGGAAGCCCCCGGGTGTCTAGTTTTCAGAAATGTATGGGTTTGGTAGGTTTCCTGTTAGAAATGAGGGGGCTCTGGTTGACGCAGGTGTGAACCCACAACAAGCAGGGACCCTTTACTTCTTGTCAGGGCGAAGGATGACTCCCCAGAATAACCCCTGCTCACCCTCTAGGTGCGTGGCGCGAGCAGTCTAGGCTAAGTCTCAGGCGTACACGGTTAAGCAAATGCAATTACACATACAGTAAACCCCTTGCATGCACCACAAACGGACACCAATCCGGGAGTATATAAAAATAAGCTTTTATGTAGTTTCAGCAGAGTTAAATACAAGGCCCAGTAACGTTGAACTGATGGGGCCACAATTCTTGGAAATACGGTCAAGTTCTCTTGGTTTTACGGAAAGTTCTTTAGGCGGGCACAAGGTAACTGTAGGCCTCAGCGCACTTCGTGCTGAAGCAGCGCCCGGGGAGCACACAGCAGATGACAGGGAAATAAGAACGTTGCGGACCCTGGATCCGATGCGAGCTCGCGGTCGAGTTCGTAAGTACGGTACCTTGTTTCTTGACGCAAAGGCGGGTGCGGGATTTCAGCGGCTCTTCGACAGAAGAGCGAGGCGGCGTCCGGGGCTCCCACACTTCACGATGGGGGTCTGATCTTCAGGCTCACGACAGGAGCGGGATGTTGCAGGTGGCGGGTGAACAAAGCGGGGCAGCCGGGCACGCCGATGCGTCCGGGCCGTCCGAGGCTTGGAGATGCTCACAAACGCCGATTCCGGCGGGAGGGTGAAGGGGCACAGCGAGCCTCCACGAGCGAGGTGACGGGGCAGCCCAGCACAGCGTAGGGGGAGCGGCTCCGATCGAGCGAGGCTCTTCCCAAGGCGGGGGCGGCTAAGCAGTCCTGGTCACGGCTCAGGGAGGGACTGGGCACGAGGGTCACAGCTCCGGCGAGGGAAAGGACACCACAGTCCAGCAGCAGGCGAGTGAAGATCAGGTAGAGCCCAATGGTCCTGGGGCTCAGTTCAGGGGGCAAGCTCAGTTCCAAGCCCTTGGAGATCGTTTTGGAAAAGCACAAGTCTTGAAAGTAAAAGTAAGGTAAAAGTCTTCAGCAACAATTTCTCTTCTCTCCTTTGGCAGCAAGGTCACCACTGCAGGCCAATCCCCCAGGATAGGGACAGTCTTCCTCCTACAGCTTTCCCGGTGCCTCCTCCTCAGGCAGAGATTCTTCTTGGTCAAAAGCGGATCTAGTTTCTCAGGAGCAGGGCTCCTCCATTTATACAGCAAATCTTTTGTTCTCCCAGGCCAGGGGGGCCCTTGCCTAGTTCAGTCCGGTTTCTGAGCACTTTGTTTACGTGATGCAGGCTTCTCCTTTCAGAGTGCAGGGCAGAGTCATCAGACGCTCCACAGGGGGCGGAGCCGGCATTGAGGTAGCAGAGCACTGTCCTATTCAGAGCCTAGGAGCACTCC
Organism: Triturus cristatus; assembly: GCF_964204655.1. Classification (NCBI taxonomy): domain Eukaryota; kingdom Metazoa; phylum Chordata; class Amphibia; order Caudata; family Salamandridae; genus Triturus; species Triturus cristatus. The sequence continues at coordinate 811,342,319 of NC_140594.1, read as the reverse complement.
TCCCACCCATCTACCTGTCGATCGTCCTATTCATACCAGGCTACCTAGCCCTGCCCATCTGGGTTCCCCCAGCCCTGTCACTCACACCAGCCAGACATCAGATACACATCATGCAGAGGCGGCTGAAAGGTTTAGGCAAGCAAAGGCCAACTTTCTAAAAGCGGCATTTGCAAACCCGGAATATTAAAATAAACCTTGCGAAAAGATGTACCTTATTATTCCGAGTTCAGGCATACTAAACTCGATCTTCTACCATGTTCCCTGGGTCGGTTAGGATCATAGGGTGTAATAATCCAGGCCGCCCATACTGGCCTATGAGAACAGGGTAGCCTTACAGTAGTGAACAACAAAATGGCGGTCATTCACTACCAGGACATGCCACGCATCTAGGCTTGTCCTACCTCAGGCTCACAATGCACCCTGCCCGTGGGCCTACCAGAGGGGTGACTAACATGCAGCTAAGGGAAGGTTTCGGGGACCGGCAAGTGTGGGCACTTGTCGGTCGGCGCGTCAGTACCAGACTGCACGCAGGCTCTGCGACGGCAGACCTTAGACGTATTTTACCGGCCGCTTCCGTGGGTGGCACAACCCGTGCTGCAAGCCCACCAGCGGCGTTTGCCTTTACATGCCCTGGCGCTCCTGGCGCACTTTACTGGGGTCTGATAGTAAATCAAACAATCCAATCATGGAATCCAACCAACACATACAATTTATAAAGGGAGCACTCGCACCGTGACACTGGTTGGCAGTGGCACAGCGCGCTGAGCGGCCAACACCATAAAAACACATGAGGCACAGCGACAAAAAGAGGAAGGGAGACTCACGCCAAGGTGCCAGGTCTAACACGTGTCCCCTCCAGCTGAAAAGTGGGGAGAACTACCCTACCCCAGGGAGTTCCTCATCACTAAGGCGGAAAAATCTGGACAGACCGTCAGCATTGGCGTGATCTGTACCAGGGCGATGTTCCACCGTGAAGTCCATACCCTGTAGGGAAATGGACCACCTCAACAGCTTTGGATTCTCACCCCTCATATGCATCAACCATCTGAGGGGCCTGTGGTCCGTCTGAACCCGGAAGTGAGACCCAAACAAGTAGGGTCTTAGCTTCTTCAGCGCCCAGACCACAGCAAATGCCTCACGCTCAATAGCACTCCATCTCTGTTCCCGTGGAAGTAACCTCCTGCTAATAAAGGCTACGGGTTGATCTAGGCCCTCCTCATTAATCTGTGAAAGAACAGCCCCCACACCATGCTCTGAAGCGTCTGTCTGAACGATAAACTCTTTGGAGAAGTTGGGAGCCAAAAGCACGGGCGCCGTGCACATAGCAGTTTTCAAGGCCTCAAAAGCTCTCTGACAGGTGTCAGTCCAGATCACCTTCCTGGGCTGCTTCTTCGAAGTCAGCGCTGTCAAGGGGGCAACCAGGTTGCCATACCCCTTGACAAACCTCCTGTAGTACCCGGTGAGACCTAGGAAGGCTCTCACCTCCGTCTGGGTTTTGGGCGCCTCCCAATTCAGGATGGTTTCTATCTTGGGCTGAAGGGGTGCCACCTGGCCACTCCCAACTTGGTGTCCCAAGTACACCACGGAACCCTGCCCGATCTGGCACTTACTCGCCTTGATCGTGAGGCCTGCCTTCCGCAGCGCCATCAACACTTCCCAGAGGTGTCGCAAGTGTTCCTCCCACGTGGAGCTGAACACGGCGATGTCATCCAGGTAGGCTGCACTGAACGAATCCAGCCCAGCCAACACCTGGTTGACCAATCTCTGGAAGGTGGCAGGGGCATTCTTCATCCCAAATGGCATAACCCGGAACTGGTAGTGCCCATCTGGGGTGGAAAATGCTGACCTCTCTTTGGCCCCCTCGGTCAAGGCGATCTGCCAATACCCAGACGTTAGATCAAACGTGCTGAGGTAGTTGGCAGCCCCTAGCCGATCGATGAGCTCATCAGCTCTGGGGATGGGGTGTGCGTCAGTCCTAGTGACTGAATTGAGTCCTCTGTAGTCCACACAGAACCGGAGTTCGGGTGTGGCTCCCGGCGCTGCAGCCTTTGGGACCAAGACCACGGGGCTGGCCCAAGGACTGCTAGAAGACTCAATGACCCCGAGTGCAAACATCTTGGAGACCTCCTCCTTGATGCTTGTCCTCACCCTGTCAGTCACCCTGTAGGCCTTGTGCCGTACAGGAGGGCTATCCCCAGTGTCCACATCATGGACGCACCAATCAGTGACACCAGGGACCAGGGAAAACAGATCAGAAAATTGTCCCAGCAACTGGCGACAATCATCCTGTTGCTCAGGGGTCAGGGTGGAAGAGAGGATGACACCATCCACTGACCCATCTTGCTCCTTGGCTGACAGGAGGTCCGGAAGAGGTTCGGTCTCCTCTTCCATCCCCGCATCTGTTGCCAAGAGCATGCCCACTTGGGACCTCTCCAAGTGGGGCTTGAGGCGGTTGACATGTAGGACCCGTAAGGGGTTCCTGGGAGTCTTCAGGTCCACCACGTAGGTAACAGGACTCTTTCGCTCCACCACCTCAAAGGGACCGGTCCACTTATCCTGGAGCGCACACGGCTCCACGGGGGCCAAGACCCATACTTTCTGCCCAGGCTGAAGCTCTACCAGAGTGGCATTCTGGTCGTACCACCGCTTCATCTCCTCCTGGCTGGCTTCCAGATTTGCCTCAGCAAGTTGCCTGAAACGCCTAGTCTGATTCCTGAAGGCCAGCATGTAGCTATATACATTCTGGGGAGGTTTCCTGGGAGATTGCTCCCAGCCTTCCTTGACCAGACTTAGAGGTCCTCTGACGGGGTGACCATACAGAAGCTCAAAGGGACTGAACCCCAGAGACTTCTGTGGCACCTCACGGTAAGCGAAGAGAAGGCATGGTAAGAGGACGTCCCACTTGCGCCTCATGGGTCCTTCTAGGCCCATTATCATGCCTTTGAGGGTTCGGTTGAATCTCTCAACCAACCCGTTTCCTTGGGGGTGGTAAGGTGTGGTGAACTTGTAGGTTACACCACACTCTTGCCAAAGAGATTTCATGTACTTGGACATGAAATTGGTACCTCGGTCAGACACCACCTCTAGAGGGAATCCCACTCGGGAGAAAATTCCCATCAGTGCACGTCCCACCACGGGGGCCGTCACTGTCCTCAGAGGAATGGCTTCCGGGTACCGGGTGGCATGGTCCACCAGGACCAGGATGAACCTATTGCCCATCGCTGTCTTGGGGTCCAGTGGCCCTACAATGTCGATCCCCACTCGCTGGAATGGAGTACCGACCACAGGGAATGGCTGGAGTGGAGCCTTCTGCTTCCTTCCACTCTTTCCACTTGCCTGGCAAGTCTGGCATGTCCTGCAGTGAGTATCCGAACTCCTGCGCATTTGGGGCCAATAAAAGTGGGTGACGAGCCTTTCAAAGGTCTTGTCCTGCCCCAAATGCCCTGCCAATGGCACATCGTGAGCCAGCCCCAGTAGGAAGGCTCTGAAGTCCTGGGGTACCACCAGCGCACGGGCTGACCCAGGCTCAGCAACCTTAGGCTCTGTATATAGGAGGTCGTTCTCCCAGTAAATGAAATGTGATCCTGACTGATCACCTGCGGCCTGGTCTGCAGCCTGCTGCCGCATACCCACGAGAGAAGGGCACTCCTTCTGTGCCTTGCAAAAGTCCTCCCTGGTGGGACCCCCTTCCTGCTGCCAGTGGGTCAGCTCCGGCAGGTCTCCCAGTTCAGCTATCTGCTCCCCTGTAGGCTCCAGGGCATCCCCCTCAAGGTCTGCTTCCTCCTGGACCGTGGGAACTTCAGGGGCCGGCTTCCCACGCCCCTTGCCCCTTCTCTCTGAGGCCGGTTCCTGGGCCTCCCTCTCAGGCTCCAGGACCTCTCGAGTACCTTTACTGGCTGCCATGGACCGTGTGGTCACACACGCCCAATCCGGCATACCCAACATCTCCAGGTGAGCACTCCGCTCCACCTGAGCCCAAGGTGAGCTCTCCAAATCGTTCCCTAGCAAACAGTCTACAGGCATGGCGGGCCTCACAGCTACCTGAAGAGTACCAGAGACCCCCCCCCACTCGAAGGGAACCTGAGCCACCTTGCAGTGCCTCTCTGTGTTGTCAGCGGCAACAACGGGATAGAATGCATTGGGGACCACCTGCTCCTGAGACACCAGGTGACACCTGACAGCGGTCACACTGGCTCCTGTATCTCTAAGAGCTTCCACCCTATGGCCATTTATGGTCACCCACTGCCTGTACTTCTTAGTGTTCTCAGGCAGCTGGGTTGGAGGGACCACTTCACGGTCTCCTAGCGAGACCAGGGACATCTCTGCGGGACCCCACCCACCTTGGACATCCCTCTCCTCCCCCAAGGCTACACTAGTCACCTGCCGGGGTGGGGCACCAGTGGGTGCTGGTTTACCAAACATCGGACACTTCACATCAGAGGCAAAATGCCCCAAATTGTTACACCTGTAACATCTTACGGGCCCCTTCTGAACAGGAGGACCTGTCGGGGCCCCGGTCGGTTTCTGGGGTGGGGGAGGCTGAGAACCCTTCCCTTGGTTCCCGTGGGGATTATTTTGTGGCCCTTTTTGGAACTGCTTCTGTTTACCCCTGTCCCCCCCACTCTTCTGCTGGGGACCCTGCCCACCTTTGGCGGAATCTCCCACGGTACCCTTGTGGACCCTGGTACTGACCCAGCGGTCCGCCTCCTCAGCAAGCTTCCTCGGGTTAGTCAGCTTACTATCGATCAGGTGCTGGCGTAGCTCAGGAAAACAATTACTGGACAAGTGCTCCCATGCCATTAAATCAAGAAGCCCTTGATAATCATTCACCTTACTACCCTTTACCCAACCATCCAGCGCTCTGCAAAAGAAAGTCACATACTCCACATACGTACTATTGGGAATCTTAGTGCAACCCCTGAACCTCTGTCTGTATAACTCAGGGGTCAACCCATACCTAGCCATCAATGCTTCCTTCATATGGGCATAAGAATTACGAACATCAACAGGTAAATCTAACAGTGTGTCCCGCCCTTCACTCAGGAACCTTCCCCACAACCCCGCTCCCCAATCTTTCTCAGGGACCCGGTGGGAAGACATGGCTACCTCGTAGGCTCTGAACCACTGCCCGATGTCGTCATTCCTGAAGAACTCCTTCACTACATCCTTGGGAATATAAACTCTTGGTTCCGCCGGTACTGGCGGTGTGCTGCCACCAGAGGGATTAAGCTCCAAACTTTTTGCTTTCAGCTCCAGCTCCCTCAGCTTCATGTCATGCTCTAATTGTAGTTTCTTTTCTTCCATGGCTAATCTTTGTTTTTCCATATCCATCTGCCCATGAAGTTTTGCCATTTCCACCTCGTGTGCCCGGGTTGCGGCCCTGTCTGCCAACTCTTCTGGCGACAGGCACCTGCCAAACTCATGGACACTTTCTGGTGGAACCACTTCCACCTGATTCTCTGGTGCCTTTGACTCATACCAGGCCCTCAGCGCCTTTACGAGTTGCTCCTTCTTTTTCAATCCAGTTTGGGCAATCCTGAACTTGGAGCAAAGACCTTTCAAGTCTTCATTGGTACGATCATAAAGTGCGCCTTCCTCCCAATCTATGTCTTCAAATCCAGAGATTACGGAAGCCGCCCTTCCGGCTGACAGTGAACCAGGCATGGCTCTAGCAACGGAGACTCTTGGCAAAACAAAAACAAATGCTAGCCTTGTGGCTGTGTTACTGGTCTGCTCTCACTACGTGGTGATCAGTGATTCACTATACGCAAACCACAAATGCAAATCCGCACATCCCACCGCTGCCACCAATGTTAGAAATGAGGGGGCTCTGGTTGACGCAGGTGTGAACCCACAACAAGCAGGGACCCTTTACTTCTTGTCAGGGCGAAGGATGACTCCCCAGAATAACCCCTGCTCACCCTCTAGGTGCGTGGCGCGAGCAGTCTAGGCTAAGTCTCAGGCGTACACGGTTAAGCAAATGCAATTACACATACAGTAAACCCCTTGCATGCACCACAAACGGACACCAATCCGGGAGTATATAAAAATAAGCTTTTATGTAGTTTCAGCAGAGTTAAATACAAGGCCCAGTAACGTTGAACTGATGGGGCCACAATTCTTGGAAATACGGTCAAGTTCTCTTGGTTTTACGGAAAGTTCTTTAGGCGGGCACAAGGTAACTGTAGGCCTCAGCGCACTTCGTGCTGAAGCAGCGCCCGGGGAGCACACAGCAGATGACAGGGAAATAAGAACGTTGCGGACCCTGGATCCGATGCGAGCTCGCGGTCGAGTTCGTAAGTACGGTACCTTGTTTCTTGACGCAAAGGCGGGTGCGGGATTTCAGCGGCTCTTCGACAGAAGAGCGAGGCGGCGTCCGGGGCTCCCACACTTCACGATGGGGGTCTGATCTTCAGGCTCACGACAGGAGCGGGATGTTGCAGGTGGCGGGTGAACAAAGCGGGGCAGCCGGGCACGCCGATGCGTCCGGGCCGTCCGAGGCTTGGAGATGCTCACAAACGCCGATTCCGGCGGGAGGGTGAAGGGGCACAGCGAGCCTCCACGAGCGAGGTGACGGGGCAGCCCAGCACAGCGTAGGGGGAGCGGCTCCGATCGAGCGAGGCTCTTCCCAAGGCGGGGGCGGCTAAGCAGTCCTGGTCACGGCTCAGGGAGGGACTGGGCACGAGGGTCACAGCTCCGGCGAGGGAAAGGACACCACAGTCCAGCAGCAGGCGAGTGAAGATCAGGTAGAGCCCAATGGTCCTGGGGCTCAGTTCAGGGGGCAAGCTCAGTTCCAAGCCCTTGGAGATCGTTTTGGAAAAGCACAAGTCTTGAAAGTAAAAGTAAGGTAAAAGTCTTCAGCAACAATTTCTCTTCTCTCCTTTGGCAGCAAGGTCACCACTGCAGGCCAATCCCCCAGGATAGGGACAGTCTTCCTCCTACAGCTTTCCCGGTGCCTCCTCCTCAGGCAGAGATTCTTCTTGGTCAAAAGCGGATCTAGTTTCTCAGGAGCAGGGCTCCTCCATTTATACAGCAAATCTTTTGTTCTCCCAGGCCAGGGGGGCCCTTGCCTAGTTCAGTCCGGTTTCTGAGCACTTTGTTTACGTGATGCAGGCTTCTCCTTTCAGAGTGCAGGGCAGAGTCATCAGACGCTCCACAGGGGGCGGAGCCGGCATTGAGGTAGCAGAGCACTGTCCTATTCAGAGCCTAGGAGCACTCCTCCCACCCATCTACCTGTCGATCGTCCTATTCATACCAGGCTACCTAGCCCTGCCCATCTGGGTTCCCCCAGCCCTGTCACTCACACCAGCCAGACATCAGATACACATCATGCAGAGGCGGCTGAAAGGTTTAGGCAAGCAAAGGCCAACTTTCTAAAAGCGGCATTTGCAAACCCGGAATATTAAAATAAACCTTGCGAAAAGATGTACCTTATTATTCCGAGTTCAGGCATACTAAACTCGATCTTCTACCATGTTCCCTGGGTCGGTTAGGATCATAGGGTGTAATAATCCAGGCCGCCCATACTGGCCTATGAGAACAGGGTAGCCTTACAGTAGTGAACAACAAAATGGCGGTCATTCACTACCAGGACATGCCACGCATCTAGGCTTGTCCTACCTCAGGCTCACAATGCACCCTGCCCGTGGGCCTACCAGAGGGGTGACTAACATGCAGCTAAGGGAAGGTTTCGGGGACCGGCAAGTGTGGGCACTTGTCGGTCGGCGCGTCAGTACCAGACTGCACGCAGGCTCTGCGACGGCAGACCTTAGACGTATTTTACCGGCCGCTTCCGTGGGTGGCACAACCCGTGCTGCAAGCCCACCAGCGGCGTTTGCCTTTACATGCCCTGGCGCTCCTGGCGCACTTTACTGGGGTCTGATAGTAAATCAAACAATCCAATCATGGAATCCAACCAACACATACAATTTATAAAGGGAGCACTCGCACCGTGACACTGGTTGGCAGTGGCACAGCGCGCTGAGCGGCCAACACCATAAAAACACATGAGGCACAGCGACAAAAAGAGGAAGGGAGACTCACGCCAAGGTGCCAGGTCTAACATTTCCCTTGATGGCCGCCGAGCAACGGGCCCAAAACCCAGGTGACCCCCTTGCAAAACCAGGTGGTTTTGAGATAGGCAATTTTGATGTCACCTCACTACGTGTTGGGCCCTTGCCTGTCGCGGGAACTTGGGCCTCCCACACAAGTGAGGCACCATTTTTACCGGGAGACCCAGGGGAACGCTGGGAGGTGGGAAATTCGAGTGAGCCCGGTGATGCCACAACTTTCCCACACAAAAATGTGTGAAAAAAGTTATTTTTCTAGCTAAAATTGAGGTTTGCAGGGGATTCTGGGTAAGGAAACGTTGGGGGATTAACACAAGCAATACCTCCCTGGAAGCCCCCGGTGTCTAGTTTTCATAAATTTATGGGTTTGGTAGGTTTCCCTTGATGGCCGCCGAGCACCGGGCCAAAAACCCAGGTGACCCCCCTTGCAAAACCAGGTGTTTTTGAGATAGGTAATTTTGATGTCACCTCACTACGTTTTGGGCCCTTGCCTGTCGCGGGTACTTGGGCCTCCCACACAAGTGAGGCACCGTTTTTACCGGGAGACCCAGGGGAACGCTGGGAAGTGGGAAATTTGAGTGAGCCCGGTGATGCCACTACTTTCCCACACCAAAATGTGTGAAAAAAGGGATTTTTTCAGCTAAAATTGAGGTTTGCAGGGGATTCTGGGTAAGGAAACTTTGGGGGATCCACGCAAGCCATACCTCCCTGGAAGCCCCCGGGTGTCTAGTTTTCAGAAATGTATGTGTTAGGTAGGTTTCCCTAGATGGCCGCCGAGCAACGGGCCAAAAACCCAGGTGACCCCCTTGCAAAACCAGGTGGTTTTGAGATAGGCAATTTTGATGTCACCTCACTACGTGTTGGGCCCTTGCCTGTCGCGGGAACTTGGGCCTCCCACACAAGTGAGGCACCATTTTTACCGGGAGACCCAGGGGAACGCTGGGAGGTGGGAAATTCGAGTGAGCCCGGTGATGCCACAACTTTCCCACACAAAAATGTGTGAAAAAAGTTATTTTTCTAGCTAAAATTGAGGTTTGCAGGGGATTCTGGGTAAGGAAACGTTGGGGGATCAACACAAGCCATACCTCCCTGGAAGCCCCCGGTGTCTAGTTTTCAGAAATGTATGGGTTTGGTAGGTTTCCCTAGATGGCCGCCGAGCACCGGGCCAAAAACCCAGGTGACCCCCCTTGCAAAACCAGGTGACTTTGAGATAGGCAATTTTTATGTCACCTCACTACCATTTGGGCCCTTGCCTGTCGCGGGTACTTGGGCCTCCCACACAAGTGAGGCACCATTTTTACCGGGAGACCCAGAGGAACGCTGGGAGGTGGGAAATTTGAGTGAGCCCGGTGATTCCACTACTTTCCCACACCAAAATGTGTGAAAAAAGGGATTTTTTCAGCTAAAATTGAGGTTTGCATGGGATTCTGGGTAAGGAAACTTTGGGGGATCCACGCAAGCCATACCTCCCTGGAAGCCCCCGGGTGTCTAGTTTTCAGAAATGTATGGGTTTGGTAGGTTTCCCTTGATGGCCGCCGAGCAACGGGCCAAAAACCCAGGTGACCCACTTGCAAAACCAGGTGGTTTTGAGATAGGCAATTTTGATGTCACCTCACTACGTGTTGGGCCCTTGCCTGTCGCGGGAACTTGGGCCTCCCACACAAGTGAGGCACCATTTTTACCGGGAGACCAAGGGGAACGCTGGGAGGTGGGAAATTAGAGTGAGCCCGGTGATGCCACAACTTTCCCACACAAAAATGTGTGAAAAAAGTTATTTTTCTAGCTAAAATTGAGGTTTGCAGGGGATTCTGGGTAAGGAAACGTTGGGGGATCAACACAAGCCATACCTCCCTGGAAGCCCCCGGTGTCTAGTTTTCAGAAATGTATGGGTTTGGTAGGTTTCCCTAGATGGACGCCGAGCACCGGGCCAAAAACCCAGGTGACCCCCCTTGCAAAACCAGGTGACTTTGAGATAGGCAATTTTGATGTCACCTCACTACCATTTGGGCCCTTGCCTGTCGCGGGTACTTGGGCCTCCCACACAAGTGAGGCACCATTCTTTCTGGGAGACCCAGGGGAACCCTGGGAGGTGGGAAATTTGAGTGAGCCCAGTGATGCCACAACATTCCCACACAAAAATGTGTGAAAAAAGGGATTTTTTCAGCTAAAATTGAGGTTTGCAGGGGATTCTGGGTAAGGAAACTTTGGGGGATCCACGCAAGCCATACCTCCCTGGAAGCCCCCGGGTGTCTAGTTTTCAGAAATGTATGGGTTTGGTAGGTTTCCCTTGATGGCCGCCGAGCAACGGGCCCAAAACCCAGGTGACCCCCTTGCAAAACCAGGTGGTTTTGAGATAGGCAATTTTGATGTCACCTCACTACGTGTTGGGCCCTTGCCTGTCGCGGGAACTTGGGCCTCCCACACAAGTGAGGCACCATTTTTACCGGGAGACCCAGGGGAACGCTGGGAGGTGGGAAATTCGAGTGAGCCCGGTGATGCCACAACTTTCCCACACAAAAATGTGTGAAAAAAGTTATTTTTCTAGCTAAAATTGAGGTTTGCAGGGGATTCTGGGTAAGGAAACGTTGGGGGATTAACACAAGCAATACCTCCCTGGAAGCCCCCGGTGTCTAGTTTTCATAAATTTATGGGTTTGGTAGGTTTCCCTTGATGGCCGCCGAGCACCGGGCCAAAAACCCAGGTGACCCCCCTTGCAAAACCAGGTGTTTTTGAGATAGGTAATTTTGATGTCACCTCACTACGTTTTGGGCCCTTGCCTGTCGCGGGTACTTGGGCCTCCCACACAAGTGAGGCACCGTTTTTACCGGGAGACCCAGGGGAACGCTGGGAAGTGGGAAATTTGAGTGAGCCCGGTGATGCCACTACTTTCCCACACCAAAATGTGTGAAAAAAGGGATTTTTTCAGCTAAAATTGAGGTTTGCAGGGGATTCTGGGTAAGGAAACTTTGGGGGATCCACGCAAGCCATACCTCCCTGGAAGCCCCCGGGTGTCTAGTTTTCAGAAATGTATGTGTTAGGTAGGTTTCCCTAGATGGCCGCCGAGCAACGGGCCAAAAACCCAGGTGACCCCCTTGCAAAACCAGGTGGTTTTGAGATAGGCAATTTTGATGTCACCTCACTACGTGTTGGGCCCTTGCCTGTCGCGGGAACTTGGGCCTCCCACACAAGTGAGGCACCATTTTTACCGGGAGACCCAGGGGAACGCTGGGAGGTGGGAAATTCGAGTGAGCCCGGTGATGCCACAACTTTCCCACACAAAAATGTGTGAAAAAAGTTATTTTTCTAGCTAAAATTGAGGTTTGCAGGGGATTCTGGGTAAGGAAACGTTGGGGGATCAACACAAGCCATACCTCCCTGGAAGCCCCCGGTGTCTAGTTTTCAGAAATGTATGGGTTTGGTAGGTTTCCCTAGATGGCCGCCGAGCACCGGGCCAAAAACCCAGGTGACCCCCCTTGCAAAACCAGGTGACTTTGAGATAGGCAATTTTTATGTCACCTCACTACCATTTGGGCCCTTGCCTGTCGCGGGTACTTGGGCCTCCCACACAAGTGAGGCACCATTTTTACCGGGAGACCCAGAGGAACGCTGGGAGGTGGGAAATTTGAGTGAGCCCGGTGATTCCACTACTTTCCCACACCAAAATGTGTGAAAAAAGGGATTTTTTCAGCTAAAATTGAGGTTTGCATGGGATTCTGGGTAAGGAAACTTTGGGGGATCCACGCAAGCCATACCTCCCTGGAAGCCCCCGGGTGTCTAGTTTTCAGAAATGTATGGGTTTGGTAGGTTTCCCTTGATGGCCGCCGAGCAACGGGCCAAAAACCCAGGTGACCCACTTGCAAAACCAGGTGGTTTTGAGATAGGCAATTTTGATGTCACCTCACTACGTGTTGGGCCCTTGCCTGTCGCGGGAACTTGGGCCTCCCACACAAGTGAGGCACCATTTTTACCGGGAGACCAAGGGGAACGCTGGGAGGTGGGAAATTAGAGTGAGCCCGGTGATGCCACAACTTTCCCACACAAAAATGTGTGAAAAAAGTTATTTTTCTAGCTAAAATTGAGGTTTGCAGGGGATTCTGGGTAAGGAAACGTTGGGGGATCAACACAAGCCATACCTCCCTGGAAGCCCCCGGTGTCTAGTTTTCAGAAATGTATGGGTTTGGTAGGTTTCCCTAGATGGACGCCGAGCACCGGGCCAAAAACCCAGGTGACCCCCCTTGCAAAACCAGGTGACTTTGAGATAGGCAATTTTGATGTCACCTCACTACCATTTGGGCCCTTGCCTGTCGCGGGTACTTGGGCCTCCCACACAAGTGAGGCACCATTCTTTCTGGGAGACCCAGGGGAACCCTGGGAGGTGGGAAATTTGAGTGAGCCCAGTGATGCCACAACATTCCCACACAAAAATGTGTGAAAAAAGGGATTTTTTCAGCTAAAATTGAGGTTTGCAGGGGATTCTGGGTAAGGAAACTTTGGGGGATCCACGCAAGCCATACCTCCCTGGAAGCCCCCGGGTGTCTAGTTTTCAGAAATGTATGGGTTTGGTAGGTTTCCCTAGATGGACGCCGAGCACCGGGCCAAAAACCCAGGTGACCCCCCTTGCAAAACCAGGTGGTTTTGAGATAGGTAATTTTGATGTCACCTCACTACGTTTTGGGCCCTTGCCTGTCGCGGGTACTTGGGCCTCCCACACAAGTGAGGCACCATTTTTACCGGGAGACCCAGGGGAATGCTGGTAGGTGGGAAATTTGAGTGAGCCCGGGGATGACACTACTTTCCCACACAAAAATGTGTGAAAAAGGGATTTTTTCAGCTAAAATTGAGGTTTGCAGGGGATTCTGGGTAAGGAAACGTTGGGAGATCCACGCAAGCCATACCTCCCTGAAAGCCTCCAGGTGTCTAGTTTTCAGAAATGTATGGGTTTGGTAGGTTTCCTGTTAGAAATGAGGGGGCTCTGGTTGACGCAGGTATGAACCCACAACAAGCAGGGACCCTTTACTTCTTGTCAGGGCGAAGGATGACTCCCCAGAATAACCCCTGCTCACCCTCTAGGTGCGTGGCGCGAGCAGTCTAGGCTAAGTCTCAGGCGTACACGGTTAAGCAAATGCAATTACACATACAGTAAACCCCTTGCATGCACCACAAACGGACACCAATCAGGAGGTATATAAAAATAAGCTTTTATGTAGATTCAGCAGATTCAAATACAAGGCCCAGTAACGTTGAACTGATGGGGCCACAATTCGCAGGAATACGGTAAAGTTCTCTTGGTTTTACGGAAAGTTCTTTAGGCGGGCCCAAGGTAACTGTAGGCCTCAGCGCACTTCGTGCTGAGGCAGCGCCCCGGGAGCACACAGCAGATGACAGGGAAATAAGAACGTTGCGGACCCTGGATCCGATGCGAGCTCGCGGTCGAGGTCGTAAGTACAGTACCTTGTTTCTTGACGCAAAGGCGGGTGCGGGACTTCAGCGGCTCTTCGACGGAAGAGCGAGGCGGCGTCCGGGGCTCCCACACTTCACGAGGGTGTCTGATCTTCAGGCTCACGACAAGAGCGGGGTGTTGCAGGTGGCGTGTGAACAAAGCGGGGCAGCCGGGCACGCAGATACGTCCGGGCCGTCCGAGGCTTGGAGATGCTCACAAACGCCGATTTCGGCGGGAGGGTGAAGGTGCACAGCGAGCCTCCAACGAGCGAGGTGACGGGGCAGCCCAGCACAGCGTAGGGGGAGCGGCTCCGATCGAGCGAGGCTCTTCCCAAGGCGGGGGCGGCTAAGCAGTCCTGGTCACGGCTCAGGGAGGGACTGGGCACGAGGGTCACAGCTCCGGCGAGGGAAAGGACACCACAGTCCAGCAGCAGGCGAGTGAAGATCAGGTAGAGCCCAATGGTCCTGGGGCTCAGTTCAGGGGGCAAGCTCAGTTCCAAGCCCTTGGAGATCGTTTTTGGGAAAAGCACAAGTCTTGAAAGTAAAAGTAAAGTAAAAGTCTTCAGCAACAGTTTCTCTTCTCTCCTTTGGTAGCAAGGTCACCACTGCAGGCCAATCCCCCAGGATAGGGACAGTCTTCCTCCTACAGCTTTCCCGGTGCCTCCTCCTCAGGCAGAGATTCTTCTTGGCCAAAAGCGGATCTAGTTTCTTAGGAGCAGGGCTCCTCCATTTATACCACAAATCTTTTGTTCTCCCAGGCCAGGGGGGCCCTTGCCTAGTTCAGTCCGGTTTCTGAGCACTTTGTTTACGTGATGCAGGCTTCTCCTTTCAGAGTGCAGGGCAGAGTCATCAGACGCTCCACAGGGGGTGGAGCCGGCATCGAGGTAGCGGAGCACTGTCCTATTCAGAACCTAGGAGCACTCCTCCCACCCATCTACCTGTCGATCGTCCTATTCATACCAGGCTACCTAGCCCTGCCCATCTGGGTTCCCCCAGCCCTGTCACTCACACCAGCCAGACATCAGATACACAACACGCAGAGGCGGCTGAAAGGTTTAGGCAAGCAAAGGCCAACTTTCTAAAAGCGGCATTTGCAAACCCGGAATATTAAAATAAACCTTGCGAAAAGATGTACCTTATTATTCCGAGTTCAGGCATACTAAACTCGATCTTCTACCATGTTCCCTGGGTCGGTTAGGATCATAGGGTGTAATAATCCCGGCCGCCCATACTGGCCTATGAGAACAGGGTAGCCTTGCAGTAGTGAACAACAAGATGGCGGCAATTCACTACTAGGACATGCCACGCATCCGGGCTTGTCCTACCTTAGGCTTACAACGCACCCTGCCCGCGGGCCTACCAGAGGGGTGACTAACATGCCGCTAAGGGAAGGTTTTGGGGGACTGGCAAGTGTGGGCACTTGTCGGTCGGCGTGTCAGTACCAGACTGCACGCAGGTTCTGCGATGGCAGACCTTAGACGTATTTTACCGGCCGCATCTGTGGGTGGCACAACCCGTGCTGCAAGCCCACCAGCGGTGTTTGCCTTTACATGCCCTGGCGCTCCTGGCGCACTTTACTGGGGTCTGATAGTAAATCAAACAATCCAATCATGGAATTCAACCAACATATACAATTTACATAGGGAGCACTCGCACCGTGACACTGGTTGGCAGTGGCACAGCGCGCTGAGCGGCCAACACCATCAAAACACATGAGGCACAGCGACAAAAAGAGGCAGGGAGACTCACGCCAAGGTGCCAGGTCTAACACGTGTCCCCTCCAGCTGAAAAGTGGGGAGAACTACCCTACCCCAGGGAGTTCCTCATCACTAAGGCGGAAAAATCTGGACAGACCGTCAGCATTGGCGTGATCTGTACCAGGGCGATGTTCCACCGTGAAATCCATACCCTGTAGGGAAATGGACCACCTCAACAGCTTTGGATTCTCACCCCTCATATGCATCAACCATCTGAGGGGCCTGTGGTCCGTCTGAACCCGGAAGTGAGACCCAAACAAGTAGGGTCTTAGCTTCTTCAGCGCCCAGACCACAGCAAATGCCTCACGCTCAATAGCACTCCACCTTTGTTCCCGTGGGAGTAACCTCCTGCTAAGAAAGGCTACGGGTTGATCTAGGCCCTCCTCATTAATCTGTGAAAGAACAGCCCCCACACCATGCTCTGAAGCGTCTGTCTGAACGATAAACTCTTTGGAGAAGTTGGGAGCCAAGAGCACGGGCGCCGTGCACATAGCAGTTTTCAAGGCCTCAAAAGCTTTCTGACAGGTGTCAGTCCAGATCACTTTCCTGGGCTGCTTCTTCGAAGTCAGCGCTGTCAAGGGGGCAACCAGGTTGCCATACCCCTTGACAAACCTCCTGTAGTACCCGGTGAGACCGAGGAAGGCTCTCACTTCCGTCTGGGTTTTGGGCGCCTCCCAATTCAGGATGGTTTCTATCTTGGGTTGAAGGGGTGCCACCTGGCCACTCCCAACTTGGTGTCCCAAGTACACCACGGAACCCTGCCCGATCTGGCACTTACTCGCCTTGATCGTGAGGCCTGCCTTGCGCAGCGCCATCAACACTTCCCAGAGGTGACGCAAGTGTTCCTCCCAAGTGGAGCTGAACACTGCGATGTCATCCAGGTAGGCTGCACTGAACGAATCCAGCCCAGCCAACACCTGGTTGACCAATCTCTGGAAGGTGGCAGGGGCATTCTTCATCCCAAATGGCATAACCCGGAACTGGTAGTGCCCATCTGGGGTGGAAAATGCTGACCTCTCTTTGGCCCCCTCGGTCAAGGCGATCTGCCAATACCCAGACGTTAAATCAAACGTGCTGAGGTAGTTGGCAGCCCCTAGCCGATCGATGAGCTCATCAGCTCTGGGGATGGGGTGTGCGTCGGTCCTAGTGACCGAATTGAGTCCTCTGTAGTCCACACAGAACCGGAGTTCGGGTGTGGCTCCCGGCGCTGCAGCCTTTGGGACCAAGACCACGGGGCTGGCCCAAGGACTGCTAGAAGACTCAATTACCCCGAGGGCAAACATCTTGGAGACCTCCTCCTTGATGCAGGTCCTCACCCTGTCAGTCACCCTGTAGGCCTTGTGCCGCACAGGTGGACTATCCCCAGTGTCCACATCATGGACGCACCAATCAGTGACACCAGGGACCAGGGAAAACAGGTCAGAAAACTGTCCCAGCAACTGGCGACAATCATTCTGTTGCTCAGGGGTCAGGGTGGAAGAGAGGATGACACCATCCACTGACCCATCGTGCTCCTTGGCTGACAGGAGGTCAGGAAGAGGTTCTGTCTCCTCTTCCATTCCAGCATCTGTTGCCAAGAGCATGCCCACTTGGGACCTCTCCAAGTGGGGCTTGAGGCGGTTGACATGTAGGACCCTTAAGGGGTTCCTAGGAGACTTCAGGTCCACCACGTAGGTAACAGGACTCTTGCGCTCCACCACCTCAAAGGGACCGGTCCACTTATCCTGGAGCGCACACGGCTCCACGGGGGCCAAAACCCATACTTTCTGTCTAGGCTGAAGCTCTACCAGAGTGGCATTCTGGTCGTACCACCGCTTCATCTCCTCCTGGCTGGCTTCCAGATTTGCCTCAGCAAGTTGCCTGAATCGCCTAGTCTGATTCCTGAAGGCCAGCATGTAACTATATACATTCTGGGGAGGTTTCCTGGGAGATTGCTCCCAGCCTTCTTTGACCAGACTTAGAGGTCCTCTGACTGGGTGACCATACAGAAGCTCAAAGGGACTGAACCCCAGAGACTTCTGTGGCACCTCACGGTAAGCGAAGAGAAGGCATGGTAAGAGGACGTCCCACTTACGCCTCATGGCTCCTTCTAGGCCCATTATCATGCCTTTGAGGGTTCGGTTGAATCTCTCAACCAACCCGTTTCCTTGGGGGTGGTAAGGGGTGGTGAACTTGTAGGTTACACCACACTCTTGCCGAAGAGATTTCATGTATTTGGACATGAAATTGGTACCTCGGTCAGACACCACTTCTAGAGGGAATCCCACTCGGGAGAAAATTCCCATCAGTGCCCGTCCCACCACGGGGGCCGTCACTGTCCTTAGAGGAATGGCTTCCGGGTACCGGGTGGCATGGTCCACCAGGACCAGGATGAACCTATTGCCCATCGCTGTCCTGGGGTCCAGTGGCCCTACAATGTCAATCCCCACTCGCTGGAATGGGGTACCGACCACAGGGAATGGCTGGAGTGGAGCCTTCTGCTTCCTTCCACTCTTTCCACTTGCCTGGCAAGTCTGGCATGTCCTGCAGTGAGTATCTGAACTCCTGCGCATTTGAGGCCAATAAAAGTGGGTGACAAGCCTTTCAAAGGTCTTGTCCTGCCCCAAATGCCCTGCCAATGGCACATCGTGAGCCAGCCCCAGTAGGAAGGCTCTGAAGTCCTGGGGTACCACCAGCGCACGGGCTGACCCAGGCTCAGCAACCTTAGGCTCTGTATATAGGAGGGCGTTCTCCCAGTAAACGAAATGTGATCCTGACTGATCACCTGCGGCCTGGTCTGCAGCCTGCTGCCGCATACCCACGAGAGAAGGGCACTCCTTCTGTGCCTTGCAAAAGTCCTCCCTGGTGGGACCCCCTTCCTGCTGCCAATGGGTCAGCTCCGGCAGGTCTCCCAGTTCAGCTATCTGCTCCCCTGTAGGCTCCAGGGCATCCCCCTCAAGGTCTGCTTCCTCCTGGACCGTGGGAACTTCAGGGGCCGGCTTCCCGCGCCCCTTGCTCCTTCTCTCTGAGGCCGGTTCCTGGGCCTCCCTCTCAGGCTCCAGGACCTCTTGAGTACCTCTACTGGCTGCCATGGACCGTGTGGTGACACACGCCCAATCCGGCATACCCAACATCTCCAGGTGAGCACTCCGCTCCACCTTAGCCCAAGGTGAGCTCTCCAAATCGTTCCCTAACAAACAGTCTACAGGCATGGCGGGCCTCACAGCTACCTGAAGAGTACCAGAGACCCCCCCCCACTCAAAGGGAACCTGAGCCACCTTTCAGTGTCTCTCTGTGTTGTCAGCGGCAACAACGGGATAGAATGCATTGGGGACCACCTGCTCCTGAGACACCAGGTGACACCTGACAGCTGTCACACTGGCTCCCGTATCTCTAAGAGCTTCCACTCTATGGCCATTTATGGTCACCCACTGCCTGTACTTCTTAGTGTTCTCAGGCAGCTGGGTTGGAGGGACCACTTCACGGTCACCTAGCGAGACCAGGGACATTTCTGCAGGACCCCACCCACCTTGGACATCCCTCTCCTCCCCCAAGGCTACACTAGTCACCTGCCGGGGTGGAGCACCAGTGGGTGCTGGTTTACCAAACAATGGACACTTTACATCAGAGGCAAAATGCCCCAAATTGTTACACCTGTAACATCTTACGGGCCCCTTTGGAACAGGAGGACCTGTCGGGGCCCCGGTCGGTTTCTGGGGTGGGGGAGGCTGAGAACCCTTCACTTGGTTCCCTTGGGGACTATTTTGGGGCCCTTTTTGGAACTGCTTCTGTTTACCCCTGTCCCCCCCACTCTTCTGCTGGGGACCCTGCCCACCTTTGGCGGAATCTCCCACGGTACCCTTGTGGACCCTGGTACTGACCCAGCGGTCCGCCTCCTCAGCAAGCTTCCTCGGGTTAGTCAGCTTACTATCGATCAGGTGCTGGCGTAGCTCAGGAAAACAATTACTGGACAAGTGCTCCCATGCCATTAAATCAAGAAGCCCTTGATAATCATTTACCTTACTACCCTTTACCCAACCATCCAGCGCTCTGCAAAAGAAAGTCACATACTCCCCATACGTACTATTGGGAATCTTAGTGCAACCCCTGAACCTCTGTCTATATAACTCAGGGGTCAACCCATACCTAGCCATCAATGCTTCCTTCATATGGGCATAAGAATTACGAACATCCACAGGTAAATCTAACAGTGTGTCCCGCCCTTCACTCAGAAACCTTCCCCACAACCCCGCTCCCCAATCTTTCTCAGGGACCCGGTGGGAAGACATGGCTACCTCGTAGGCTCTGAACCACTGCCCGATGTCGTCATTCCTGAAGAACTCCTTCACTACATCCTTGGGAATATAAACTCTTGGTTCCGCCGGTACTGGCGGTGTGCTGCCACCAGAGGGATTAAGCTCCAAACTTTTTGCTTTCAGCTCCAGCTCCCTCAGCTTCATGTCATGCTCTAATTGTAGTTTCTTTTCTTCCATGGCTAATCTTTGTTTTTCCATATCCATCTGCCCATGAAGTTTTGCCATTTCCACCTCGTGTGCCCGGGTTGCTGCCCTGTCCGCCAACTCTTCTGGCGACAGGCATCTGCCAACCTCATGGACACTTTCTGGTGGAACCACTTCCACCTGATTCTCTGGTGCCTTTGACTCATACCAGGCCCTCAGCGCCTTCACAAATTGCTCCTTCTTCTTCAATCCAGTTTGGGCAATCCTGAACTTGGAGCAAAGACCTTTCAAGTCTTCATTGGTACGATCCAGAAGTGCGCCTTCTTCCCAATCTACGTCTTCAAATCCAGAGATTATGGAAGCCGCCCTTCCGGCGGAAAGTGAACCAGGCATGGCTCTAACAACGGAGACTCTTGGCAAAACAAAAACAAATGCTAGCCTTGTGGCTGTGTTACTGGTCTGCTCTCACTACGTGGTGATCAGTGATTCACTATACGCAAACCACAAATGCAAATCCGTAAATCCTCACCGCTGCCACCAATGTTAGAAATGAGGGGGCTCTGGTTGACGCAGGTATGAACCCACAACAAGCAGGGACCCTTTACTTCTTGTCAGGGCGAAGGATGACTCCCCAGAATAACCCCTGCTCACCCTCTAGGTGCGTGGCGCGAGCAGTCTAGGCTAAGTCTCAGGCGTACACGGTTAAGCAAATGCAATTACACATACAGTAAACCCCTTGCATGCACCACAAACGGACACCAATCAGGAGGTATATAAAAATAAGCTTTTATGTAGATTCAGCAGATTCAAATACAAGGCCCAGTAACGTTGAACTGATGGGGCCACAATTCGCAGGAATACGGTAAAGTTCTCTTGGTTTTACGGAAAGTTCTTTAGGCGGGCCCAAGGTAACTGTAGGCCTCAGCGCACTTCGTGCTGAGGCAGCGCCCCGGGAGCACACAGCAGATGACAGGGAAATAAGAATGTTGCGGACCCTGGATCCGATGCGAGCTCGCGGTCGAGGTCGTAAGTACAGTACCTTGTTTCTTGACGCAAAGGCGGGTGCGGGACTTCAGCGGCTCTTCGACGGAAGAGCGAGGCGGCGTCCGGGGCTCCCACACTTCACGAGGGTGTCTGATCTTCAGGCTCACGACAAGAGCGGGGTGTTGCAGGTGGCGTGTGAACAAAGCGGGGCAGCCGGGCACGCAGATACGTCCGGGCCGTCCGAGGCTTGGAGATGCTCACAAACGCCGATTCCGGCGGGAGGGTGAAGGTGCACAGCGAGCCTCCAACGAGCGAGGTGACGGGGCAGCCCAGCACAGCGTAGGGGGAGCGGCTCCGATCGAGCGAGGCTCTTCCCAAGGCGGGGGCGGCTAAGCAGTCCTGGTCACGGCTCAGGGAGGGACTGGGCACGAGGGTCACAGCTCCGGCGAGGGAAAGGACACCACAGTCCAGCAGCAGGCGAGTGAAGATCAGGTAGAGCCCAATGGTCCTGGGGCTCAGTTCAGGGGGCAAGCTCAGTTCCAAGCCCTTGGAGATCGTTTTTGGGAAAAGCACAAGTCTTGAAAGTAAAAGTAAAGTAAAAGTCTTCAGCAACAGTTTCTCTTCTCTCCTTTGGTAGCAAGGTCACCACTGCAGGCCAATCCCCCAGGATAGGGACAGTCTTCCTCCTACAGCTTTCCCGGTGCCTCCTCCTCAGGCAGAGATTCTTCTTAGCCAAAAGCGGATCTAGTTTCTTAGGAGCAGGGCTCCTCCATTTATACCACAAATCTTTTGTTCTCCCAGGCCAGGGGGGCCCTTGCCTAGTTCAGTCCGGTTTCTGAGCACTTTGTTTACGTGATGCAGGCTTCTCCTTTCAGAGTGCAGGGCAGAGTCATCAGACGCTCCACAGGGGGTGGAGCCGGCATCGAGGTAGCGGAGCACTGTCCTATTCAGAACCTAGGAGCACTCCTCCCACCCATCTACCTGTCGATCGTCCTATTCATACCAGGCTACCTAGCCCTGCCCATCTGGGTTCCCCCAGCCCTGTCACTCACACCAGCCAGACATCAGATACACAACACGCAGAGGCGGCTGAAAGGTTTAGGCAAGCAAAGGCCAACTTTCTAAAAGCGGCATTTGCAAACCCGGAATATTAAAATAAACCTTGCGAAAAGATGTACCTTATTATTCCGAGTTCAGGCATACTAAACTCGATCTTCTACCATGTTCCCTGGGTCGGTTAGGATCATAGGGTGTAATAATCCCGGCCGCCCATACTGGCCTATGAGAACAGGGTAGCCTTGCAGTAGTGAACAACAAGATGGCGGCAATTCACTACTAGGACATGCCACGCATCCGGGCTTGTCCTACCTTAGGCTTACAACGCACCCTGCCCGCGGGCCTACCAGAGGGGTGACTAACATGCCGCTAAGGGAAGGTTTTGGGGGACTGGCAAGTGTGGGCACTTGTCGGTCGGCGTGTCAGTACCAGACTGCACGCAGGTTCTGCGATGGCAGACCTTAGACGTATTTTACCGGCCGCATCTGTGGGAGGCACAACCCGTGCTGCAAGCCCACCAGCGGTGTTTGCCTTTACATGCCCTGGCGCTCCTGGCGCACTTTACTGGGGTCTGATAGTAAATCAAACAATCCAATCATGGAATTCAACCAACATATACAATTTACATAGGGAGCACTCGCACCGTGACACTGGTTGGCAGTGGCACAGCGCGCTGAGCGGCCAACACCATCAAAACACATGAGGCACAGCGACAAAAAGAGGCAGGGAGACTCACGCCAAGGTGCCAGGTCTAACATTTCCCTAGATGGCCGCCGAGCATCGGGCCAAAAACCCAGGTGACCCCCCTTGCAAAAGCAGGTGACTTTGAGATAGGCAATTTTGATGTCATCTCACTACGTTTTGGGCCCCGCCTGTCGCGGGTACTTGGGACTCCCACACAAGTGAGGCACCATTTTTACCGGGAGACCCAAGGGAACGCTGGGAGGCTGGAAATTTGAGTGAGCCCAGTGATGCCACAACTTTCCCACACAAAAATGTGTGAAAAAAGGGATTTTTTCAGCTAAAATTGAGGTTTGCAGGGGATTCCGGGTAAGGAAACGTTGGGGGATCCACGCAAGCCATACCTCCCTAGAAGCCCCCGGGTGTCTAGTTTTCAGAAATGTATGGGATTGGTAGGTTTCCCTAGATGGCCGCCGAGCACCGGGCAAAAAACCCAGGTGACCCCCCTTGCAAAACCAGGTGGTTTTGAGATAGGCAATTTTGATGTCACCTCACTAGGTTTTGGGCCCTTGCCTGTCGCGGGTACTTGGGCCTCCCACACAAGTGAGGCACCATTTTTACCGGGAGACCCAGGGAAACGCTGGGAGGTGGGAAATTTGAGTGAGCCCGGTGATGCCACTAATTTCCCACACCA
This sequence comes from Triturus cristatus, assembly GCF_964204655.1. Lineage (NCBI taxonomy): Eukaryota > Metazoa > Chordata > Amphibia > Caudata > Salamandridae > Triturus > Triturus cristatus. Next base: position 811,319,200 of record NC_140594.1, on the reverse strand, counting down.
AAATGTGTGAAAAAAGGGATTTTTTCAGCTAAAATTGAGGTTTGCAGGGGATTCTGGGTAAGGAAACTTTGGGGGATCCACGCAAGCCATACCTCCCTGGAAGCCCCCGGGTGTCTAGTTTTCAGAAATGTATGGGTTTGGTAGGTTTCCCTAGATGGCCGCCGAGCAACGGGCCAAAAACCCAGGCGACCCCCTTGCAAAACCAGGTGGTTTTGAGATAGGCAATTTTGATGTCACCTCACTACGTGTTGGGCCCTTGCCTGTCGCGGGAACTTGGGCCTCCCACACAAGTGAGGCACCATTTTTACAGGGAGACCCAGGGGAACGCTGGGAGGTGGGAAATTCGAGTGAGCCCGGTGATGCCACAACTTTCCCACACAAAAATGTGTGAAAAAAGTTATTTTTCTAGCTAAAATTGAGGTTTGCAGGGGATTCTGGGTAAGGAAACGTTGGGGGATCAACACAAGCCATACCTCCCTGGAAGCCCCCGGTGTCTAGTTTTCATAAATGTATGGGTTTGGTAGGTTTCCCTTGATGGCCGCCGAGCACCGGGCCAAAAACCCAGGTGACCCCCTTGCAAAACCAGGTGGTTTTGAGATAGGTAATTTTGATGTCACCTCACTACGTTTTGGGCCCTTGCCTGTCGCGGGTACTTGGGTCTCCCACACAAGTGAGGCACCATTTTTACCGGGAGACCCAGGGGAACGCTGGGAGGTGGGAAATTTGAGTGAGCCCGGTGATGCCACTACTTTCCCACACCAAAATGTGTGAAAAAAGGGATTTTTTCAGCTAAAATTGAGGTTTGCAGGGGATTCCGGGTAAGGAAACGTTGGGGGATCCACGCAAGCCATACCTCCCTAGAAGCCCCCGGGTGTCTAGTTTTCAGAAATGTATGGGATTGGTAGGTTTCCCTAGATGGCCGCCGAGCACCGGGCAAAAAACCCAGGTGACCCCCCTTGCAAAACCAGGTGGTTTTGAGATAGGCAATTTTGATGTCACCTCACTACGTTTTGGGCCCTTGCCTGTCGCGGGTACTTGGGCCTCCCACACAAGTGAGGCACCATTTTTACCGGGAGACCCAGGGAAACGCTGGGAGGTGGGAAATTTGAGTGAGCCCGGTGATGCCACTAATTTCCCACACCAAAATGTGTGAAAAAAGGGATTTTTTCAGCTAAAATTGAGGTTTACAGGGGATTCTGGGTAAGGAAACTTTGGGGGATCCACGCAAGCCATACCTCCATGGAAGCCCCCGGATGTCTAGTTTTCAGAAATGTATGGGTTTGGTAGGTTTCCCTAGATGGCCGCCGAGCAACGGGCCAAAAACCCAGGCGACCCCCTTGCAAAACCAGGTGGTTTTGAGATAGGCAATTTTGATGTCACCTCACTACGTGTTGGGCCCTTGCCTGTCGCGGGAACTTGGGCCTCCCACACAAGTGAGGCACCATTTTTACCGGGAGACCCAGGGGAACACTGGGAGGTGGGAAATTCGAGTGAGCCCGGTGATGCCACAACTTTCCCACACAAAAATGTGTGAAAAAAGTTATTTTTCTAGCTAAAATTGAGGTTTGCAGGGGATTCTGGGTAAGGAAACGTTGGGGGATCAACACAAGCCATACCTCCCTGGAAGCCCCCGGTGTCTAGTTTTCATAAATGTATGGGTTTGGTAGGTTTCCCTTGATGGCCGCCGAGCACCGGGCCAAAAACCCAGGTGACCCCCTTGCAAAACCAGGTGGTTTTGAGATAGGTAATTTTGATGTCACCTCACTACGTTTTGGGCCCTTGCCTGTCGCGGGTACTTGGGTCTCCCACACAAGTGAGGCACCATTTTTACCGGGAGACCCAGGGGAACGCTGGGAGGTGGGAAATTTGAGTGAGCCCGGTGATGCCACTACTTTCCCACACCAAAATGTGTGAAAAAAGGGATTTTTTCAGCTAAAATTGAGGTTTGCAGGGGATTCTGGGTAAGGAAACTTTGGGGGATCCACGCAAGCCATACCTCCCTGGAAGCCCCCGGTGTCTAGTTTTCAGAAATGTATGGGATTGGTAGGTTTCCCTAGATGGCCGCCGAGCACCGGGCAAAAAACCCAGGTGACCCCCCTTGCAAAACCAGGTGGTTTTGAGATAGGCAATTTTGATGTCACCTCACTACGTTTTGGGCCCTTGCCTGTCGCGGGTACTTGGGCCTCCCACACAAGTGAGGCACCATTTTTACCGGGAGACCCAGGGAAACGCTGGGAGGTGGGAAATTTGAGTGAGCCCGGTGATGCCACTAATTTCCCACACCAAAATGTGTGAAAAAAGGGATTTTTTCAGCTAAAATTGAGGTTTGCAGGGGATTCTGGGTAAGGAAACTTTGGGGGATCCACGCAAGCCATACCTCTCTGGAAGCCCCCGGGTGTCTAGTTTTCAGAAATGTATGGGTTTGGTAGGTTTCCCTAGATGGCCGCCGAGCAACAGGCCAAAAACCCAGGCGACCCCCTTGCAAAACCAGGTGGTTTTGAGATAGGCAATTTTGATGTCACCTCACTACGTGTTGGGCCCTTGCCTGTCGCGGGAACTTGGGCCTCCCACACAAGTGAGGCACCATTTTTACCGGGAGACCCAGGGGAACGCTGGGAGGTGGGAAATTCGAGTGAGCCCGGTGATGCCACAACTTTCCCACACAAAAATGTGTGAAAATAGTTATTTTTCTAGCTAAAATTGAGGTTTGCAGGGGATTCTTGGTAAGGAAACGTTGGGGGATCAACACAAGCCATACCTCCCTGGAAGCCCCCGGTGTCTAGTTTTCATAAATGTATGGGTTTGGTAGGTTTCCCTTGATGGCCGCCGAGCACCGGGCCAAAAACCCAGGTGACCCCCCTTGCAAAACCAGGTGGTTTTGAGATAGGTAATTTTGATGTCACCTCACTACGTTTTGGGCCCTTGCCTGTCGCGGGTACTTGGGTCTCCCACACAAGTGAGGCACCATTTTTACCGGGAGACCCAGGGGAACGCTGGGAGGTGGGAAATTTGAGTGAGCCCGGTGATAACACTACTTTCCCACACCAAAATGTGTGAAAAAAGGGATTTTTTCAGCTAAAATTGAGGTTTGCAGGGGATTCTGGGTAAGGAAACTTTGGGGGATCCACGCAAGCCATACCTCCCTGGAAGCCCCCGGGTGTCTAGTTTTCAGAAATGTATGGGTTTGGTAGGTTTCCCTTGATGGCCGCCGAGCAACGGGCCAAAAACCCAGGTGACCCCCTTGCAAAACCAGGTGGTTTTGAGATAGGCAATTTTGATGTCACCTCACTACGTGTTGGGCCCTTGCCTGTCGCGGGAACTTGGGCCTCCCACACAAGTGAGGCACCATTTTTACCGGGAGACCCAGGGGAACGCTGGGAGGTGGGAAATTCGAGTGAGCCCGGTGATGCCACAACTTTCCCACACAAAAATGTGTGAAAAAAGTTATTTTTCTAGCTAAAATTGAGGTTTGCAGGGGATTCTGGGTAAGGAAACGTTGGGGGATCAACACAAGCCATACCTCCCTGGAAGCCCCCGGTGTCTAGTTTTCATAAATGTATGGGTTTGGTAGGTTTCCCTTGATGGCCGCCGAGCACCGGGCCAAAAACCCAGGTGACCCCCCTTGCAAAACCAGGTGGTTTTGAGATAGGTAATTTTGATGTCACCTCACTACGTTTTGGGCCCTTGCCTGTCGCGGGTACTTGGGCCTCCCACACAAGTGAGGCACCATTTTTACGGGGAGACCCAGGGGAACGCTGGGAGGTGGGAAATTTGAGTGAGCCCGGTGATGCCACTACTTTCCCACACCAAAATGTGTGAAAAAAGGGATTTTTTCAGCTAAAATTGAGGTTTGCAGGGGATTCTGGGTAAGGAAACTTTGGGGGATCCACGCAAGCCATACCTCCCTGGAAGCCCCCGGGTGTCTAGTTTTCAGAAATGTATGGGTTTGGTAGGTTTCCCTAGATGGCCGCCGAGCAACGGGCCAAAAACCCAGGTGACCCCCTTGCAAAACCAGGTGGTTTTGAGATAGGCAATTTTGATGTCACCTCACTACCATTTGGGCCCTTGCCTGTCGCGCGTACTTGGGCCTCCCACACAAGTGAGGCACCATTCTTTCCGGGAGACCCAGGGGAACCCTGGGAGGTGGGAAATTTGAGTGAGCCCAGTGATGCCACAACTTTCCCACACAAAAATGTGTGAAAAAAAAGGATTTTTTCAGCTAAAATTGAGGTTTGCAGGGGATTCTGGGTAAGGAAACTTTGGGGGATCCACGCAAGCCATACCTCCCTGGAAGCCCCCGGGTGTCTAGTTTTCAGAAATGTATGGGTTTGGTAGGTTTCCCTAGATGGACGCCGAGCACCGGGCCAAAAACCCAGGTGACCCCCCTTGCAAAACCAGGTGGTTTTGAGATAGGCAATTTTGATGTCACTTCACTACGTTTTGGGCCCTTGCCTGTCGCGGGTACTTGGGCCTCCCACACAAGTGAGGTACCATTTTTACCGGGATACCCAGGGGAACGCTGGGAGGTGGGAAATTTGAGTGAGCCCGGTAATGCCACAACTTTCCCACACAAAAATGTGTGAAAAAAAGGATTTTTTTCAGGTAAAATTGAGGTTTGCAGGGGATTCTGTGTAAGGAAACGTTGGGGGATCCACACAAGCCATACCTCCCTGGAAGCCCCCGGGTATCTAGTTTTCAGAAATGTATGGGTTTGGTAGGTTTCCCTAGATGTCCGCCGAGCACCGGGCCAAAAACCCAGGTGATCCCCCTTGCAAAACTAGGTCGTTTTGAGATAGGTAATTTTGATGTCACCTCACTACGTTTTGGGCCCTTGCCTGTCGCGGGTACTTGGGCCTCCCACACAAGTGAGGCGCCATTTTTACCGGGAGAGCCAGGGGAATGCTGGGAGGTGGGAAATTTGATTGAGCCCGGTGATGCCACAACTTTCCCACACAAAAATATGTGACAAAAGTGATTTTTTCAGCTAAAATTGAGGTTTGCAGGGGATTCTGGGTAAGGAAACTTTGGAGGATCCACGCAAGCCATACCTTCCTGGAAGCCCCCGGGTGTCTAGTTTTCAGAAATGTATGGGTTTGGTAGGTTTCCCTAGATAGCCGCCGAGCACCGGGCAAAAAACCCAGGTGACCCCCCTTGCAAAACCAGGTGGTTTTGAGATAGGCAATTTTGATGTCACCTCACTACGTGTTGGGCCCTTGCCTGTCACGGGAACTTGGGCCTCCCACACAAGTGAGGCACCATTTTTACCGGGAGACCCAGGGGAACGCTGGGAGGTGGAAAATTCGAGTGAGCCCGGTGATGCCACAACTTTCCCACACAAAAATGTGTGAAAAAAGTTATTTTTCTAGCTAAAATTGAGGTTTGCAGGGGATTCTGGGTAAGGAAACGTTGGGGGATCAACACAAGCCATACCTCCCTGGAAGCCCCCGGTGTCTAGTTTTCAGAAATGTATGGGTTTGGTAGGTTTCCCTAGATGGCCGCCGAGCACCGGGCCAAAAACCCAGGTGACCCCCCTTGCAAAACCAGGTGACTTTGAGATAGGCAATTTTGATGTCACCTCACTACCATTTGGGCACTTGCCTGTCGCGCGTACTTGGGCCTCCCACACAAGTGAGGCACCATTCTTTCCGGGAGACCCAGGGGAACCCTGGGAGGTGGGAAATTTGAGTGAGCCCAGTGATGCCACAACTTTCCCACACAAAAATGTGTGAAAAAAAGGATTTTTTCAGCTAAAATTGAGGTTTGCAGGGGATTCTGGGTAAGGAAACTTTGGGGGATCCACGCAAGCCATACCTCCCTGGAAGCCCCCGGGTGTCTAGTTTTCAGAAATGTATGGGTTTGGTAGGTTTCCCTAGATGGACGCCGAGCACCGGGCCAAAAACCCAGGTGACCCCCCTTGCAAAACCAGGTGGTTTTGAGATAGGCAATTTTGATGTCACCTCACTACCATTTGGGCCCTTGCCTGTCGCGCGTACTTGGGCCTCCCACACAAGTGAGGCACCATTCTTTCCGGGAGACCCAGGGGAACCCTGGGAGGTGGGAAATTTGAGTGAGCCAAGTGATGCCACAACTTTCCCACACAAAAATGTGTGAAAAAAAGGATTTTTTCAGCTAAAATTGAGGTTTGCAGGGGATTCTGGGTAAGGAAACTTTGGGGGATCCACGCAAGCCATACCTCCCTGGAAGCCCCCGGGTGTCTAGTTTTCAGAAATGTATGGGTTTGGTAGGTTTCCCTAGATGGCCGCCGAGCAACGGGCCAAAAACCCAGGTGACCCCCTTGCAAAACCAGGTGGTTTTGAGATAGGCAATTTTGATGTCACCTCACTACCATTTGGGCCCTTGCCTGTCGCGCGTACTTGGGCCTCCCACACAAGTGAGGCACCATTCTTTCCGGGAGACCCAGGGGAACCCTGGGAGGTGGGAAATTTGAGTGAGCCCAGTGATGCCACAACTTTCCCACACAAAAATGTGTGAAAAAAAGGATTTTTTCAGCTAAAATTGAGGTTTGCAGGGGATTCTGGGTAAGGAAACTTTGGGGGATCCACGCAAGCCATACCTCCCTGGAAGCCCCCGGGTGTCTAGTTTTCAGAAATGTATGGGTTTGGTAGGTTTCCCTAGATGGACGCCGAGCACCGGGCCAAAAACCAAGGTGACCCCCCTTGCAAAACCAGGTGGTTTTGAGATAGGCAATTTTGATGTCACTTCACTACGTTTTGGGCCCTTGCCTGTCGCGGGTACTTGGGCCTCCCACACAAGTGAGGCACCATTTTTACCGGGAGACCCAGGGGAACGCTGGGAGGTGGGAAATTCGAGTGAGCCCGGTGATGCCACAACTTTCCCACACAAAAATGTGTGAAAAAAGGGATTTGTTCAGCTAAAATTGAGGTTTGCAGGGGATTCTGTGTAAGGAAACTTTGGGGGATCCACACAAGCCATACCTTCCTGGAAGCCCCCGGGTGTCTAGTTTTCAGAAATGTATGGGTTTGGTAGGTTTCCCTAGATAGCCGCCGAGCACCGGGCAAAAAACCCAGGTGACCCCCCTTGCAAAACCAGGTGGTTTTGAGATAGGCAATTTTGATGTCACCTCACTACGTGTTGGGCCCTTGCCTGTCACGGGAACTTGGGCCTCCCACACAAGTGAGGCACCATTTTTACCGGGAGACCCAGGGGAACGCTGGGAGGTGGAAAATTCGAGTGAGCCCGGTGATGCCACAACTTTCCCACACAAAAATGTGTGAAAAAAGTTATTTTTCTAGCTAAAATTGAGGTTTGCAGGGGATTCTGGGTAAGGAAACGTTGGGGGATCAACACAAGCCATACCTCCCTGGAAGCCCCCGGTGTCTAGTTTTCAGAAATGTATGGGTTTGGTAGGTTTCCCTAGATGGCCGCCGAGCACCGGGCCAAAAACCCAGGTGACCCCCCTTGCAAAACCAGGTGACTTTGAGATAGGCAATTTTGATGTCACCTCACTACCATTTGGGCCCTTGCCTGTCGCGCGTACTTGGGCCTCCCACACAAGTGAGGCACCATTCTTTCCGGGAGACCCAGGGGAACCCTGGGAGGTGGGAAATTTGAGTGAGCCCAGTGATGCCACAACTTTCCCACACAAAAATGTGTGAAAAAAAGGATTTTTTCAGCTAAAATTGAGGTTTGCAGGGGATTCTGGGTAAGGAAACTTTGGGGGATCCACGCAAGCCATACCTCCCTGGAAGCCCCCGGGTGTCTAGTTTTCAGAAATGTATGGGTTTGGTAGGTTTCCCTAGATGGACGCCGAGCACCGGGCCAAAAACCCAGGTGACCCCCCTTGCAAAACCAGGTGGTTTTGAGATAGGCAATTTTGATGTCACTTCACTACGTTTTGGGCCCTTGCCTGTCGCGGGTACTTGGGCCTCCCACACAAGTGAGGTACCATTTTTACCGGGATACCCAGGGGAACGCTGGGAGGTGGGAAATTTGAGTGAGCCCGGTAATGCCACAACTTTCCCACACCAAAATGTGTGAAAAAAAGGATTTTTTTCAGGTAAAATTGAGGTTTGCAGGGGATTCTGTGTAAGGAAACGTTGGGGGATCCACATAAGCCATACCTCCCTGGAAGCCCCCGGGTATCTAGTTTTCAGAAATGTATGGGTTTGGTAGGTTTCCCTAGATGTCCGCCGAGCACCGGGCCAAAAACCCAGGTGACCCCCCTTGCAAAACTAGGTCGTTTTGAGATAGGTAATTTTGATGTCACCTCACTACGTTTTGGGCCCTTGCCTGTCGCGGGTACTTGGGCCTCCCACACAAGTGTGGCGCCATTTTTACCGGGAGAGCCAGGGGAATGCTGGGAGGTGGGAAATTTGATTGAGCCCGGTGATGCCACAACTTTCCCACACAAAAATATGTGACAAAAGTGATTTTTTCAGCTAAAATTGAGGTTTGCAGGGGATTCTGGGTAAGGAAACTTTGGAGGATCCACGCAAGCCATACCTTCCTGGAAGCCCCCGGGTGTCTAGTTTTCAGAAATGTATGGGTTTGGTAGGTTTCCCTAGATAGCCGCCGAGCACCGGGCAAAAAACCCAGTTGACCCCCCTTGCAAAACCAGGTGGTTTTGAGATAGGCAATTTTGATGTCACCTCACTACGTTTTGGGCCCTTGCCTGTCGCGGGTACTTGGGCCTCCCACACAAGTGAGGCACCATTTTTACCGGGATACACAGGGGAACGCTGGGAGGTGGGAAATTTGAGTGAGCCCGGTGATGCCACAACTTTCCCACACAAAAATGTGTGAAAAAAGTGATTTTTTCAGCTAAAATTGAGGTTTGCAGGGGATTCTGGGTAAGGAAACGTTGGGGGATCCACGCAAGCCATACCTCCCTGGAAGCACCCAGGTGTCTAGTTTTCAGAAATGTATGGGTTTGGTAGGTTTCCCTAGATGTCCGCCGAGCACCGGGCCAAAAACCCAGGTGACCCCCCTTGCAAAACCAGGTGGTTTTGAGATAGGCAATTTTGATGTCACCTCACTACGTTTTGGGCCCTTGCCTGTCGCGGGTACTTGGGCCTCCCACACAAGTGAGGCACCATTTTTACCGGGAGACCCAGGGGAACACTGGGAGGTGGGAAATTTGAGTGAGGCCGGTGATGCCACAACTTTCCGAAACAAAAATGTGTGAAAAAAGTGATTTTTCCAGCTAAAATTGAGGTTTGGAGGGGATTCTGGGTAAGGAAACGTTGGGGGATCCACGCAAGCCATACCTCCCTGGAAGCCCCCAGGTGTCTAGTTTTCAGAAATATATGGGTTTGGTAGGTTTCCCTAGATGTCCGCCGAGAACCGGGCCAAAAACCCAAGTGACCCCCCTTGCAAAACTAGGTTGTTTTGAGATAGGTAATTTTGATGTCACCTCACTACGTTTTGGGCCCTTGCCTGTCGCGGGTACTTGGGCCTCCCACACAAGTGAGGCGCCATTTTTACCGGGAGAGCCAGGGGAATGCTGGGAGGTGGGAAATTTGATTGAGCCCGGTGATGCCACAACTTTCCCACACAAAAATATGTGACAAAAGTGATTTTTTCAGCTAAAATTGAGGTTTGCAGGGGATTCTGGGTAAGGAAACTTTGGAGGATCCACGCAAGCCATACCTCCCTGGAAGCCCCCGGGTGTCTAGTTTTCAGAAATGTATGGGTTTGGTAGGTTTCCCTATATAGCCGCCGAGCACCGGGCAAAAAAACCCAGGTGACCCCCCTTGCAAAACCAGGTGGTTTTGAGATAGGCAATTTTGATGTCACCTCACTACGTTTTGGGCCCTTGCCTGTCACGGGTACTTGGGCCTCCCACACAAGTGAGGCACCATTTTTACCGGGAGACCCAGGGGAACACTGGGAGGTGGGAAATTCGAGTGAGCCCGGTGATGCCACAACTTTCCGAAACAAAAATGTGTGAAGAAAGTGATTTTTCCAGCTAAAATTGAAGTTTGCAGGGGATTCTGGGTAAGGAAACGTTGGGGGATCCATGCAAGCCATACCTCCCTGGAAGCACCCAGGTGTCTAGTTTTCAGAAATGTATGGGTTTGGTAGGTTTCCCTAGATGTCCGCCGAGCACCGGGCCAAAAACCCAGGTGACCCCCCTTGCAAAACCAGGTGGTTTTGAGATAGGCAATTTTGATGTCACCTCACTACGTTTTGGGCCCTTGCCTGTCGCGGGTACTTGGGCCTCCCACACAAGTGAGGCACCATTTTTACCGGGAGACCCAGGGGAACACTGGGAGGTGGGAAATTCGAGTGAGCCCGGTGATGCCACAACTTTCCGAAACAAAAATGTGTGAAAAAAGTGATTTTTCCAGCTAAAATTGAGGTTTGCAGGGGATTCTGGGTAAGGAAACGTTGGGGGATCCACGCAAGCCATACCTCCCTGGAAGCCCCCAGGTGTCTAGTTTTCAGAAATATATGGGTTTGGTAGGTTTCCCTAGATGTCCGCCGAGCACCGGGCCAAAAACCCAGGTGACCCCCCTTGCAAAACCAGGTGGTTTTGAGATAGGCAATTTTGATGTCACCTCACTACGTTTTGGGCCCTTGCCCGTCGCGGGTACTTGGGCCTCCCACACAAGTGAGGCACCAATTTTACCGGGAGACCCAGGGGAACGCTGGGAGGTGGGAAATTCGAGTGAGCCCGGTGATGCCACAACTTTCCCACACAAAAATGGGTGAGAAAAGTGATTTTTCCAGCTAAAATTGAGGTTTGCAGAGGATTCTGGGTAAGGAAACGTTGGGGGATCCACGCAAGCCATACCTCCCTTGAAGCCCCCGGGTGTCTAGTTTTCAGAAATGTATGGGTTTGGTAGGTTTCCCTAGATGGCCGCCGAGCACCGGTCAAAACACCCAGGTGACCCCCCTTGCAAAACCAGGTGGTTTTGAGATAGGCAATTTTGATGTCACCTCACTACGTTTTGGGCCCTTGCCTGTCGCGGGTACTTGGGCCTCCCACACAAGTGAGGCACCATTTTTACCGGGATACACAGGGGAATGCTGGGAGGTGGGAAATTTGAGTGAGCCCGGTGATGCCACAACTTTCCCACACAAAAATGTGTGAAAAAAGTGATTTTTTCAGCTAAAATTGAGGTTTGCAGGGGATTCTGGGTAAGGAAACGTTGGGGGATCCACGCAAGCCATACCTCCCTGGAAGCACCCAGGTGTCTAGTTTTCAGAAATGTATGGGTTTGGTAGGTTTCCCTAGATGTCCGCCGAGCACCGGGCCAAAAACCCAGGTGACCCCCCTTGCAAAACCAGGTGGTTTTGAGATAGGCAATTTTGATGTCACCTCACTACGTTTTGGGCCCTTGCCTGTCGCGGGTACTTGGGCCTCCCACACAAGTGAGGCACCATTTTTACCGGGAGACCCAGGGGAACACTGGGAGGTGGGAAATTTGAGTGAGGCCGGTGATGCCACAACTTTCCGAAACAAAAATGTGTGAAAAAAGTGATTTTTCCAGCTAAGATTGAGGTTTGCAGGAGATTCTGGGTAAGGAAACGTTGGGGGATCCACGCAAGCCATACCTCCCTGGAAGCCCCCAGGTGTCTAGTTTTCAGAAATATATGGGTTTGGTAGGTTTCCCTAGATGTCCGCCGAGCACCGGGCCAAAAACCCAGGTGACCCCCCTTGCAAAACTAGGTTGTTTTGAGATAGGTAATTTTGATGTCACCTCACTACGTTTTGGGCCCTTGCCTGTCGCGGGTACTTGGGCCTCCCACACAAGTGAGGCGCCATTTTTACCGGGAGAGCCAGGGGAATGCTGGGAGGTGGGAAATTTGATTGAGCCCTGTTAGAACCGGCGGTCTCTAGTTGGCAGAGGTATACACTTCTGACAAATAGGGACCAACCAACTCTAGTCAGGGCAAGGGGATTACACACTCAGATAACCCCTGCTACCCCCTTGGTAGCTTGGCAGAGCAGACAGGCTTATCTCAGAGGCAGTGTGTTAAGCATTTATGACCACATGCAGTAATAAAGTGAATACACTACAGATGGACACGACACCGAAGTTATTATAAAAATAGTATTTTTATATAAGGCTTAGCACAAGACCAAATAACGACAAAAATATACCACAGTCTTAATAAATACTCTTTGGAAGGAAAAATAATAGTTCAAGTAAGGTTTCTTCTTGGCAAATAGTTCTTTAGCAAAGTATTCTTCTGAGCACAGTTCTTTGGCAACAATGTAACCCCCACAGGAGTCACACGACGTCGAGTCTACAAGATTCCCAAGGTTCGGCGTTGACCGCGAGGAGCGCTACGTCGAGCCTGGAGTCGCAACAGACCCCACAAGTACAGTACCTTGAGAAACGAAGAAACGATGATCCACGGCGTCGAGATGTCGGCGTCGAGGTCGTCGTCGATCGTGCCTCGGAGTCGGGTCAATCCGCAGCGGCGTCGAGGGATGTCGGGCCGGAGCAGCGCTCACGGCGTCGAGAAGGGCGTCGAGTCGATGCGATCAGCAGCGGCGTCGGGACGGGGTCGCTTGGAGGTAGAGCCGATACTCACTCCTCACTGGCGGCGATACCGGCGTCGAGACGGGGTCACTTGGAGCCGGGGCCGATACCCACTGCTCACTGGCGTTGCTGCTGGCGTCGAGACTGCAGATTTTCCCTTGCGTACTGGAAACAACACTTTCCAGCAATTCAGCAAAATGGTGAAGTCCTTTGGCCCTGTGACTTCAGCAGGAGACTGGCACTCTTCCAGCCCTTGGAGATTTCCTAGCAAGTGTTCAGAGAGTACACACCAAGTTCCTCTCTCCTTGTTCCTTGGCAAAAATAAAGAAGCAGCTTTCAGGTTCCTCCACAGCAAAACAGCACTCTGGCAGAAAGGGGAGGCAAGTCCTTAGATCAGCAGGCTTCTTGTCCTTGGTACAGGTTTCCTTGTCAGAAGTGATCTGAGTTCTTGGTTCAGGGGTCCTTCTCTTATACCCCTTTTTCCCTTTGTTCCCTTTGTCCAAGCAGGGAGATTCCCACCAGCTCAGGTTTGTTGCGGGTGTTGCCAGGCAGAGGCACCTGGCCTATTCACTGAGCAGGGCAGGGTCCTCAGCCGCCCAGCAGGAGGCGGAGCCAGTATTGTCACTGGCAGGAGCAGGGCTATCCTTCCCTCACTCTACGTGTAAACGCCCCATTCACCCCACACTGACTCACTCAGACTTCTGGAGCCACCCAGCCCCTGACACACACACCAAACCAGCAGAGACCGGTAGATAGTTGGACAAGAAAATAGCCACTTTCTAAAAGTGCTATTTTCAAACATAGAATTTAAAAACCATCCATCCTAAAGGGTGTGTTATTAAATTCTGAGTTCAGGGATACTAAACTCGACTTGCTACCATGCTCCCTGAGTCAGATAGATTATAATGGAGTTAATAATCAGTCTGCCCAGTCTGGCCTATTGGAGGCAGGTAGCCCTTCAATAGTGAAAAACGAAAATGGCTGTAATTCACTATTAGGTCATGCCACACACATCAGGGCATGACCTACCTTTTACCAACAATGCACCCTGCCCTAGGGCCTACCATAGAGGTGTCTGAAATGTGGCAAAGGGAAGGTTTAGAGACTGGTAAGTAGGTTTCCTTACCAAGTCGACATGGCAGTCAGGGACTGCACGCAGGCGCCGCGGTGGCAGGCCTGAGACACATTTTGCACGCTGCTTCTGTGGGTGGCACAACCAGTGCTGCAAGCCCACCAGCAGCAGTTAACTTACACGCCCTTGGCACGCGCAGTGCACTAGACTAGGGTCTGAACAGTAAGTCAACCAAGCCAATCATGGTAACACCAATCAATGTAACAATTTAACATAGGGAGCACTTGCACTGTGGCACTGATCAGCAGTGGCACAGTGCCCAAAGCAATAAACCAGCAAAAACATCGTAAACAGAGGAGGCAAACAGAAAAAAATGGAGGAGAGACTCATGCCAATGATGCCAGGTCTAACACGTGTCCCCTCCAGCTGAAATGTGGGGAGAACTACCCTTCACCCAGGGAGTCCTCATCACTAAGGCGGAAAAATCTGGACAGACCATCAGCATTGGCGTGATCTGTACCAGGGCGGTGTTCCACCGTAAAGTCCATCCCCTGTAGGGAAATGGACCACCTCAACAGCTTTGGGTTCTCACCCCTCACCTGCATTAACCATCTGAGGGGCCTGTGGTCTGTCTGAACCCGGAAGTGAGTCCCAAACAGGTAGGGTCTTAGCTTCTTCAGCGCCCAGACCACAGCAAATGCCTCACGCTCTATCGCACTCCACCTTTGTTCCCTGGGAAGTAACCTCCGGCTGATGAAGGCTACAGGTAAGTCTCGGCCCTCCTCATTCATCTGTGCTAGAACAGCCCCCACACCATGCTCTGAAGCGTCTGTCTGGACAATGAATTCTTTTGAAAAGTCGGGTGCCTGGAGGACCGGTGCTGTACACATTGCAGTTTTCAGGGTGTCAAAGGCGTTCTGACAGGCGTCAGTCCAGATCACAAGTCTCGGCTGCTTCCTGGAAGTCAGCGAGGTCAAGGGGTGCACAATGTTGCCATACCCCTTGACAAACCTCCTGTAGTAACCCGTGAGACCCAAGAAGGCTCTCACCTGAGTCTGGGTTTTGGGCGGTTCCCAAGCCAGGATGGTATCTATCTTGGGTTGCAGGGGGGCCACCTTGCCGCTCCCTACTTGGTGCCCCAAGTACACCACTGAACCCTGCCCAATCTGGCACTTACTAGCCTTGATTGTGAGGCCTGCTCTGCGCAGGGCCAACAACACTTCCTGGAGGTGGCGCAAGTGTTCCTCCCAGCTGGCGCTGAACACTGCTATATCGTCCAGGTAGGCGGCGCTGAAATCTTCCAGCCCGGCCAATACCTGGTTAACCAACCTCTGGAATGTGGCAGGGGCATTCTTCATCCCAAAGGGCATCACACGGAACTGGTAGTGCCCATCTGGTGTGGAGAATGCAGACCTCTCTTTTGCCCCATCAGTCAAGGCGATCTGCCAGTACCCAGACGTTAGATCAAACGTACTAAGGTACCGGGCAGCCCCCAACCGATCGATGAGCTCATCAGCTCTGGGGATGGGGTGCGCGTCAGTCTTGGTGACCGAATTGAGTCCTCGGTAATCCACACAGAACCGAAGTTCTGGTGAAGCACCAGGCGCTGCAGCCTTTGGGACCAAGACCACTGGGCTGGCCCAAGGACTGCTAGAGGACTCAACCACCCCTAAGGCAAACATCTTGGAGACCTCCTCCTTGATGTATGCTCTGACCTTGTCAGTCACCCTGTAGGCCTTGTGCCTCACAGGAGTGCTGTCCCCAGTGTCCACATCATGGACACACCACTGAGTGACACCAGGGATCAAGGAGAACAGATCAGGGAATTGTACCAACAGATGGCGACAATCTTGCTGCTGCTCAGGGGTCAGTGTGTCAGAGAGGACAACACCATCCACTGACCCATCTTTTTCTTTTGCACACAGGAGGTCAGGAAGAGGCTCACTCTCCTCCTCCATCCCAGCATCTGTGGCAAGGAGCATGCCCACTTCGGACCTTTCTAAGTGGGGCTTTAACCGGTTGACATGCAGGACCCTTAAGGGGTTCCTGGGAGACTTCAAGTCCACCAAGTAGGTGACATCGCTCTTTTTCTCCACAACCTCAAATGGTCCGGTCCACCTGTCCTTGAGCGCACAAGGTTCCACAGGGGCCATGACCCAAACTTTCTGACCAGGTTGAAGCTCAACCAGAGTGGCATTCTGATCGTACCACCGCTTCATCTCTTCCTGGCTGGCCTCCAGATTTGCCTGAGCAAGATCTCTGAAGCGCCGAGTCTGGTTCCTAAAGGCCAGCATGTAACTATATACATCCTGGGGAGGTTTCCTGGGAGATTGCTCCCAGCCTTCTTTGACCAGACTCAAAGGTCCTCTTACCGGGTGACCATACAAAAGCTCAAAGGGGCTGAACCCTAGAGACTTCTGTGGCACCTCACGGTAAGCAAACAGCAGGCATGGCAAGAGGACGTCCCATTTACGCCTCATTGGTTCTTCAAGACCCATGATCATGCCTTTTAGGGTCCGGTTGAATCTCTCAACCAGCCCATTACCTTGAGGGTGGTAAGGAGTGGTAAACTTGTAGGTTACCCCACACTCCTTCCACAGAGACTTCATATAATTCGAAATGAAGTTGGTGCCCCGGTCTGACACCACCTCTCTGGGGAACCCCATGCGGGAGAAAACACCCATCAGTGCCCGTCCCACCACGGGGGCCGTCACTGTACGGAGAGGGATGGCTTCCGGGTACCGGGTGGCATGGTCCACCAAGACCAGGATAAACCTGTTGCCCATGGCTGTCTTGGGGTCCAGTGGCCCCACAATGTCAATTCCCACTCGCTCAAAGGGGGTACTGACGACGGGAAAAGGTTGGAGGGGAGCCTTCTGCTTCCGCCCGCTTTTCCCACTTGCCTGGCAAGTTTGACAGGTCCTACAATGGATATCTGAATCCCTTCTCATCTGAGGCCAATAAAAATGGGTGACAAGCCTGTCATAGGTCTTGTCCTGCCCCAGATGTCCAGCTAACGGAACGTCATGAGCCAACCCCAGTAGGAAGGCTCTGAAGCGCTGGGGTACCACCAGCACACGGGCTGACCCAGGTTCAGCAGCCTTAGGCTCGCTATACAGGAGGTCGTTCTCCCAGTAGACCCAATGTGATCCTGACTGATCACCTGTCGTTTGGGCTGAGGCCTGCTGCCTCATACCCACAAGAGAAGGGCACACTTTCTGTTCAGCACAAAATTCCTCCCTGGAGGGACCACCATCCTGCTGCCAATGGGTCAGCTCGGGCAGGTCTCCCAGTTCGGCCACTTGTTCTCCTGTCGGTTCCAGGGCATCCCCCTCAGGGTCTGCTCCCTCCTGGACCGCGGGAACGATGGGGGACGGTTTCCCGCGCCCCCTGCCTCTTCTCTTCGCGGTTGGGACCTGGGCCATACTTTCAGGCTCCGGGCCCCCATCAACACCCTTACTGACTGACATGGACCGGGTGGTCGCACACACCCACTCAGGCAGACCCAACATTTCCAGATGCGCTTTTCTCTCCACCTTAGCCCAAGGGGAGTCCTCCAAATCATTGCCCAAGAGACAATCAACAGGCATGGCGGGCCTCACAGCAACCTGAAGAGTACCTGAGACCCCCCCCCCACTCAAAAGGAACTTGAGCTACCTCACACTTACTCTGTGAGTTGTCAGCAGCTACAACGGGGTAGAATGCATGAGGGACCACCTGCTCTCTGGACACCAAGTGACACTTGACAGCTGTACCACTCGCTCCGGTGTCTCTGAGAGCTTCCACCCTATGGCCATTAATGGTCACCCACTGCCTATATTTCTTAGTGTTACTAGGCAGAGGGGTTGGAGGGACCATTTCCACGTCTCCTAAAGAGACCAGGGACATTTCTGCGGGACCCCACCCACCGGGGGCACCCATCTCCTCCCCTCCCAGGGCTACACTCGCTACCTGACGAGGGGGTGCACGCGGCGGTGCATTCGAATCCTTCATGGGACACTGGGGATCATAATAACGGTGTCCCACCTGCTTACAGGCATAGCAGGTCATGGGGCCCCTGTGAACAGGTTTACCTGTCGGGGCCTCTGGCTTCTTTACAGGGGGAGGCTGGGAACCCTTCCCTTGGTTCCCTTGGGGACTACTTTGGGGCCCTTTCTGAAACTCCCTCTGTTTACCCCTGTCCCCCCCACTCTTCTGCTGGGGACCCTGCCCACCTTTGGCTGAGTCTCCCACTGGACCCTTGTGGACCCTGGTACTGACCCAGCGGTCCGCCTCCTCAGCAAGTTTTCTAGGGTTAGATATCTTGCTATCAACAAGGTGCTGGCGTAGCTCTGGAAAACAGTTATTAGACAAGTGCTCCCAAGCAAACAAATCATAAAGAGCATCATAACTATCGACCTTGCTACCCTTTATCCAACCATCCATGGTTCTGCAGAAAAAAGACACATATTCAACCCACGTAGTACCAGGCAACTTCTTACATTCTCTAAAGGTTTGTCTGTACTTTTCTGGGGTTAAGCCATATCTCAGCATTAAAGCGTCTTTCATATGAGTATAAGACATCCTATCCTCAGCAGGAAGGCTCAACAAGGTATCTCTCCCCTCGTTTGTAAAGCGGCTCCACAACCCCGTTCCCCAATCCTTCTCAGGGACCCGGTGGGCCAACAATGCTAACTCATACGCTTTAAACCATTGGCTAATATCTTCATTCTTACTGTAATCCTTGATCACATCTTTAGGAAAATAAAACCTACTTTCTGCAGGCACAGATGGAGTGCTGCCACCAGAGGGATTCAACTCTAAACTCTTAGTTTTAAGCTCCATCTCCCTCACCATCTTCTCACGTTCAAACGCTAATTTCTCTCTCTCAAAATCTAATCTTTTGCTCTCCATTTCAGCTTCTCTCTTGCTTCTTGCATTCTCTAATTCCAACTGCCCTCCTAATTTAAGTTTTGCCATTTCTAACTTGTACCCCCTCTCCTTCTCCCTGTCTTCTAATTCTTCGGGGGAAAGGCTCCTAGAGGACGCACTACTGCCTGGAGATGACACTGGCCCACCTGTGGGCTCTTCCTCTTCCTCTTCTTCTTCCTCTTCCGGTACCACCACCGGATCAGAGGGATTTCTGGCCTCTAACCAGGCCTTCAGCGCTTTGAGGAAGCCCTCTTTCTTTGAGACACCTGTGGTAGGAACTTTAAACTGCTTGCAAAATCCTTTTAGATCTTTTAGCGTGTAGGAATCTATCTTCTCCTTATCGAATTCCCCCACAACATTCTCCACAGGTGTAGCAGCTCTGGCATTCTCCATGGTCAAAACTGGCAGTGTTTAAGAAAATAAGCTCCAGGAAAGCGGAGAACAAAAATAGGCAATCCTACCAAACAGACTGTGGCTGCGTTATGGTCTGCTTTCACTATGTAGCGTACACTAATCACTGCACATGAGTCATAAATGCAAAGTTCAAATCCTCACCGCTGACCACCAATGTTAGAACCGGCGGTCTCTAGTTGGCAGAGGTATACACTTCTGACAAATAGGGACCAACCAACTCTAGTCAGGGCAAGGGGATTACACACTCAGATAACCCCTGCTACCCCCTTGGTAGCTTGGCAGAGCAGACAGGCTTATCTCAGAGGCAGTGTGTTAAGCATTTATGACCACATGCAGTAATAAAGTGAATACACTACAGATGGACACGACACCGAAGTTATTATAAAAATAGTATTTTTATATAAGGCTTAGCACAAGACCAAATAACGACAAAAATATACCACAGTCTTAATAAATACTCTTTGGAAGGAAAAATAATAGTTCAAGTAAGGTTTCTTCTTGGCAAATAGTTCTTTAGCAAAGTATTCTTCTGAGCACAGTTCTTTGGCAACAATGTAACCCCCACAGGAGTCACACGACGTCGAGTCTACAAGATTCCCAAGGTTCGGCGTTGACCGCGAGGAGCGCTACGTCGAGCCTGGAGTCGCAACAGACCCCACAAGTACAGTACCTTGAGAAACGAAGAAACGATGATCCACGGCGTCGAGATGTCGGCGTCGAGGTCGTCGTCGATCGTGCCTCGGAGTCGGGTCAATCCGCAGCGGCGTCGAGGGATGTCGGGCCGGAGCAGCGCTCACGGCGTCGAGAAGGGCGTCGAGTCGATGCGATCAGCAGCGGCGTCGGGACGGGGTCGCTTGGAGGTAGAGCCGATACTCACTCCTCACTGGCGGCGATACCGGCGTCGAGACGGGGTCACTTGGAGCCGGGGCCGATACCCACTGCTCACTGGCGTTGCTGCTGGCGTCGAGACTGCAGATTTTCCCTTGCGTACTGGAAACAACACTTTCCAGCAATTCAGCAAAATGGTGAAGTCCTTTGGCCCTGTGACTTCAGCAGGAGACTGGCACTCTTCCAGCCCTTGGAGATTTCCTAGCAAGTGTTCAGAGAGTACACACCAAGTTCCTCTCTCCTTGTTCCTTGGCAAAAATAAAGAAGCAGCTTTCAGGTTCCTCCACAGCAAAACAGCACTCTGGCAGAAAGGGGAGGCAAGTCCTTAGATCAGCAGGCTTCTTGTCCTTGGTACAGGTTTCCTTGTCAGAAGTGATCTGAGTTCTTGGTTCAGGGGTCCTTCTCTTATACCCCTTTTTCCCTTTGTTCCCTTTGTCCAAGCAGGGAGATTCCCACCAGCTCAGGTTTGTTGCGGGTGTTGCCAGGCAGAGGCACCTGGCCTATTCACTGAGCAGGGCAGGGTCCTCAGCCGCCCAGCAGGAGGCGGAGCCAGTATTGTCACTGGCAGGAGCAGGGCTATCCTTCCCTCACTCTACGTGTAAACGCCCCATTCACCCCACACTGACTCACTCAGACTTCTGGAGCCACCCAGCCCCTGACACACACACCAAACCAGCAGAGACCGGTAGATAGTTGGACAAGAAAATAGCCACTTTCTAAAAGTGCTATTTTCAAACATAGAATTTAAAAACCATCCATCCTAAAGGGTGTGTTATTAAATTCTGAGTTCAGGGATACTAAACTCGACTTGCTACCATGCTCCCTGAGTCAGATAGATTATAATGGAGTTAATAATCAGTCTGCCCAGTCTGGCCTATGGGAGGCAGGTAGCCCTTCAATAGTGAAAAACGAAAATGGCTGTAATTCACTATTAGGTCATGCCACACACATCAGGGCATGACCTACCTTTTACCAACAATGCACCCTGCCCTAGGGCCTACCATAGAGGTGTCTGAAATGTGGCAAAGGGAAGGTTTAGAGACTGGTAAGTAGGTTTCCTTACCAAGTCGACATGGCAGTCAGGGACTGCACGCAGGCGCCGCGGTGGCAGGCCTGAGACACATTTTGCACGCTGCTTCTGTGGGTGGCACAACCAGTGCTGCAAGCCCACCAGCAGCAGTTAACTTACACGCCCTTGGCACGCGCAGTGCACTAGACTAGGGTCTGAACAGTAAGTCAACCAAGCCAATCATGGTAACACCAATCAATGTAACAATTTAACATAGGGAGCACTTGCACTGTGGCACTGATCAGCAGTGGCACAGTGCCCAAAGCAATAAACCAGCAAAAACATCGTAAACAGAGGAGGCAAACAGAAAAAAATGGAGGAGAGACTCATGCCAATGATGCCAGGTCTAACAAGCCCGGTGATGCCACAACTTTCCCACACAAAAATATGTGACAAAAGTGATTTTTTCAGCTAAAATTGAGGTTTGCAGGGGATTCTGGGTAAGGAAACTTTGGAGGATCCACGCAAGCCAAACCTCCCTGGAAGCCCCCGGGTGTCTAGTTTTCAGAAATGTATGGGTTTGGTAGGTTTCCCTAGATAGCCGCCGAGCACCGGGCAAAAAACCCAGGTGACCCCCCTTGCAAAACCAGGTGGTTTTGAGATAGGCAATTTTGATGTCACCTCACTACGTTTTGGGCCCTTGCCTGTCGCGGGTACTTGGGCCTCCCACACAAGTGAGGCACCATTTTTACCGGGATACCCAGGGGAACGCTGGGAGGTGGGAAATTTGAGTGAGCCCGGTGATGCCACAACTTTCCCACACAAAAATGTGTGAAAAAAGTGATTTTTTCAGCTAAAATTGAGGTTTGCAGGGGATTCTGGGTAAGGAAACGTTGGGGGATCCACGCAAGCCATACCTCCCTGGAAGCACCCAGGTGTCTAGTTTTCAGAAATGTATGGGTTTGGTAGGTTTCCCTAGATGTCCGCCGTGCACCGGGCCAAAAACCCAGGTGACCCCCCTTGCAAAACCAGGTGGTTTTGAGATAGGCAATTTTGATGTCACCTCACTACGTTTTGGGCCCTTGCCTGTCGCGGGTACTTGGGCCTCCCACACAAGTGAGGCACCATTTTTACCGGGAGACCCAGGGGAACACTGGGAGGTGGGAAATTCGAGTGAGCCCGGTGATGCCACAACTTTCCGAAACAAAAATGTGTGAAAAAAGTGATTTTTCCAGCTAAAATTGAGGTTTGCAGGGGATTCTGGGTAAGGAAACGTTGGGGGATCCACGCAAGCCATACCTCCCTGGAAGCCCCCAGGTGTCTAGTTTTCAGAAATATATGGGTTTGGTAGGTTTCCCTAGATGTCTGCCGAGCACCGGGCCAAAAACCCAGGTGACCCCCCTTGCAAAACCAGGTGGTTTTGAGATAGGCAATTTTGATGTCACCTCACTACGTTTTGGGCCCTTGCCTGTCGCGGGTACTTGGGCCTCCCACACAAGTGAGGCACCAATTTTACCGGGAGACCCAGGGGAACGCTGGGAGGTGGGAAATTCGAGTGAGCCCGGTGATGCCACAACTTTCCCACACAAAAATGGGTGAGAAAAGTGATTTTTCCAGCTAAAATTGAGGTTTGCAGGGGATTCTGGGTAAGGAAACGTTGGGGGATCCACGCAAGCCATACCTCCCTGGAAGCCCCCGGGTGTCTAGTTTTCAGAAATGTATGGGTTTGGTAGGTTTCCCTAGATGGCCGCCGAGCACCGGTCAAAACACCCAGGTGACCCCCCTTGCAAAACCAGGTGGTTTTGAGATAGGCAATTTTGATGTCACCTCACTACGTTTTGGGCCCTTGCCTTTTCGCGGGTACTTGGGCCTCCCACACAAGTGAGGCACCATTTTTACCGGGATACCCAGGGGAACGCTGGGAGGTGGGAAATTTGAGTGAGCCCTGTAATGCCACAACTTTCCCACACAAAAATGTGTGAAAAAAGTGATTTTTTTCAGCTAAAATTGAGGTTTGCAGGGGATTCTGTGTAAGGAAACTTTGGGGGATCCACGCAAGCCATACCTCCCTGGAAGCCCCCGGGTGTCTAGTTTTCAGAAATGTATGGGTTTGGTGGGTTTCCCTAGATGGCCGCCGAGCACCGGGCCAAAAACCCAGGTGACCCCCCTTGCAAAACCAGGTGACTTTGATATAGGCAATATTGATGTCACCTCACTACATTTTGGGCCCTTGCCTGTCGCGGGTACTTGGGCCTCCCGCACAAGTGAGGCACCATTTTTACCGGGAGACCCAGGGGAACGCTGGGAGGTGGGAAATTTGAGTGAGCCCGGTGATGCCACTACTTTCCCACACAAAAATGTGTGAAAAAAGGGATTTTTTCAGCTAAAATTGAGGTTTGCAGGGGATTCTGGGTAAGGAAACGTTGGTGGATCCACGCAAGCCATACCTCCCTGGAAGCCCCCAGGTGTCTAGTTTTCAGAAATGTATGGGTTTGGTAGGTTTCCCTAGATGTCCACCAAGCACAGGGCCAAAAACGACCCCCCCCTTGCAAAACCAGGTGGTTTTGAGATAGGCAATTTTGATGTCACCTCACTACGTTTTGGGCCCTTGTCTGTCGCGGGTACTTGGGCCTCCCACACAAGTGAGGCACCATTTTTACCGGGAGACCCAGGGGAATGCTGGGAGATGGGAAATTCGAGTTAGCCCGGTGATGCCACAACTTTCCCACACAAAAATGTGTGAAAAAAGTGATTTTTCCAGCTAAAATTGAGGTTTGCAGGGGATTCTGGGTCAGGAAACGTTGGGGGATCCATGCAACCATACCTCCCTGGAAGCCCCCGGGTGTCTAGTTTTCAGAAATGTGTGGGTTTGGTAGGTTTCCCTAGATGGCCGCCGAGCACCGGGCCAAAAACCCAGGTGACCCCCCTTGCAAAACCAGGTGACTTTGAGATAGGCAATTTTGATGTCACCTCACTGCGTTTTGGGCCCTTGCCTGTCGCGGGTACTTGGGCCTCCCACACAAGTGAGGCACCATTTTTACCGGGAAACCCAGGGGAAAGCTGGGAGGCTGGAAATTTGAGTGAGCCCGGTGATGCCACAACTTTCCCACACAAAAATGTGTGAAAAAAGGGATTTTTCAGCTAAAATTGAGGTTTGCAGGGGATTCTGGGTAAGGAAACGTTGGGGGATCCACGCAGGCCATACCTCCCTGGAAGCCCCCGGGTGTCTAGTTTTCAGAAATGTATGGGTTTGGTAGGTTTCCCTAGATGGCGGCCGAGCACCGGGCAAAAAACCCAGGTGACCCCCCTTGCAAAACCAGGTGGTTTTGAGATAGGCAATTTTGATGTCACCTCACTCCGTTTTAGGCCCTTGCCTGTCGCGGGTACTTGGGCCTCCCCCACAAGTGAGGCACCATTTTTACCGGGATACCCAGGGGAACGCTGGGAGGTGGGAAATTTGAGTGAGCCCGGTGATGCCACTACTTTCCCACACAAAAATGTGTTAAAAAAGGGATTTTTTCAGCTAAAATTGAGGTTTGCAGGGGATTCTGGGTAAGGAAACTTTGGGGGATCCACGCAAGCCATACCTCCCTGGAAGCCCCCGGGTGTCTAGTTTTCTAGTTTTCAGAAAGGTATGGGTTTGGTAGGTTTCCCTAGATGGCCGCCGAGCACCGGGCCAAAAACCCAGGTGACCCCCCTTGCAAAACCAGGTGACTTTGAGATAGGCAATTTTGATGTCACCTCACTACGTTTTGGGCCCTTGCCTGTCGCGGGTACTTGGGCCTCTCACACAAGTGAGGCACCATTTTAACCGGGAGACCCAGGGGAACGCTGGGAGGTGGGAAATTTGAATGAGCCCGGTGAGGCCACTACTTTCCCACACAAAAATGTGTGCAAAAAAAGGATTTTTTCAGCTAAAATTGAGGTTTGCAGTGGATTCTGGGTAAGGAAACTTTGAGGGATCCACGCAAGCCATACCTCCCTGGAAGCCCCCGGGTGTCTAGTTTTCAGAAATGTATGGGTTTGGTAGGTTTCCCTAGATGTCCGCCGAGCACCGGGCCAAAAACCCAGGTGACCCCCCTTGCAAAACCAGGTGGTTTTGAGATAGGCAATTTTAATGTCACCTCACTCCGTTTTGGGCCCTTGCCTGTCGCGGGTACTTGGGCCTCCCACACAAGTGAGGCACCATTTTTACCGGCATAACCAGGGGAACGCTGGGAGGTGGGAAATTTGAGTGAGCCCGGTAATGCCACAACTTTCCCACACAAAAATGTGTGAAAAAAGTGATTTTTGCAGCTAAAATTGAGGTTTGCAGGGGATTCTGTGTAAGGAAACTTTGGGGGATCCACGCAAGCCATACCGCCCTGGAAGCCCCCGGGTGTCTAGTTTTCAGAAATGTATGGGTTTGGTAGGTTTCCCTAGATGGCTGCCAAGCACCGGGCAAAAAACCCAGGTGACCCCCCTTGCAAAACCAGGTGGTTTTGAGATAGGCAATTTTGATGTCACCTCACTACGTTTTGGGCCCTTGCCTGTCGCAGGTACTTGGGCCTCCCACACAAGTGAGGCACCATTTTTACCGGGATACCCAGGGGAACGCTGGGAGGTGGGAAATTTGAGTGAGCCCGGTAATGCCACAACTTTCCCACACAAAAATGTGTGAAAAAAGTGATTTTTGCAGCTAAAATTGAGGTTTGCAGGGGATTGTGTGTAAGGAAACTTTGGGGGATCCACGCAAGCCATACCTCCCTGGAAGCCCCCGGGTGTCTAGTTTTCTAGTTTTCAGAAATGTATGGGTTTGGTAGGTTTCCCTAGATGGCCGCCGAGCACCGGGCCAAAAACCCAGGTGACCCCCCTTGCAAAACCAGGTGACTTTGAGATAGGCAATTTTGATGTCACCTCACTACGTTTTGGGCCCTTGCCTGTCGCGGGTACTTGGGCCTCCCACACAAGTGAGGCACCATTTTAACCGGGAGACCCAGGGAAACGCTGGGAGGTGGGAAATTTGAGTGAGCCCGGTGATGCCACTACTTTCCCACACAAAAATGTGTGCAAAAAAAGGATTTTTTCAGCTAAAATGGAGGTTTGCAGTGGATTCTGGGTAAGGAAACTTTGGGGGATCCACGCAAGCCATACCTCCCTGGAAGCCCCCGGGTGTCTAGTTTTCATAAATGTATGGGTTTGGTAGGTTTCCCTAGATGGCCGCTGAGCACCGGGCCAAAAACCCAGGTGACCCCCCTTGCAAAACCAGGTTACTTTGAGATAGGCAATTTTTATGTCACCTCACTACGTTTTGGGCCCTTGCCTGTCGCGGGTACTTGGGCCTCCCACACAAGTGAGGCACCATTTTTACCGGGAGACCCAGGGGAACGCTGGGAGGTGAGAAATTTGAGTGAGCCCGGTGATGCCACTAATTTCCCACACAAAAATGTGTTAAAAAAGGGATTTTTTCAGCTAAAATTAAGGTTTGCAGGGGATTCTGGGTAAGGAAACTTTGGGGGATCCACGCAATCCATACCTCCCTGGAAGCCCCCGGGTGTCTAGTTTTCAGAAATGTATGGGTTTGGTAGGTGTCCCTAGATGTCCGCCGAGCACCGGGCCAAAAACCCGGGTGACCCCCCTTGCAAAACCAGGTGGTTTTGAGATAGGTAATTTTGATGTCACCTCACTACGTTTTGGGCCCTTGCCTGTCGCGGGTACTTGGGCCTCCCACACAAGTGAGGCACCATTTTTACCGGGAGAGCCAGGGGAACGCTGGGAGGTGGGAAATTTGAGTGAGCCCGGTGATGCCACAACTTTCCCACACCAAAAAGGGTGAAAAAAGTGATTTTTGCAGCTAAAATTGAGGTTTGCAGGGGATTCTGTGTAAGGAAACTTTGGGGGATCCATGCAAGCCATACCTCCCTGGAAGCCCCCGGGTGTCTAGTTGTCAGAAATGTATGGGTTTGGTAGGTTTCCCTAGATGGCTGCCGAGCACCGGGCAAAAAACCCAGGTGACGCCCCTTGCAAAACCAGGTGGTTTTGAGATAGGCAATTTTGATGTCACCTCACTACGTTTTGGGCCCTTGCCTGTCGCGGGTACTTGGGCCTCCCACACAAGTGAAGCACCATTTTTACCGGGATACCCAGGGGAACGCTGGGAGGTGGGAAATTTGAGTGAGCCTGGTAATGCCACAACTTTCCCACACGAAAATGTGTGAAAAAAGTGATTTTTTCAGCTAAAATTGAGGTTTGCTGGGGATTCTGTGTAAGGAAACTTTGGGGGATCCACGCAAGCCATACCTCCCTGGAAGCCCCCGGGTGTCTAGTTTTCTAGTTTTCAGAAATGTATGGGTTAGGTAGGTTTCCCTAGATGTCCGCCGAGCACCGGGCCAAAAACCCAGGTGACCCCCCTTGCAAAACCAGGTGGTTTTGAGATAGGCAATTTTGATGTCACCTCACTACGTTTTGGGCCCTTGCCTGTCGCGGGTACTTGGGCCTCCCACACAAGTGAGGCACCATTTTTACCGGGTTACCCAGGGGAACGCTGGGAGGTGGGAAATTTGAGTGAGCCTGGTAATGCCACAACTTTCCCACACAAAAATGTGTGAAAAAAGTGATTTTTTCAGCTAAAATTGAGGTTTGCAGGGGATTCTGTGTAAGGAAACTTTGGGGGATCCACGCAAGCCATACCTCCCTGGAAGCCCCCGGGTGTCTAGTTTTCAGAAATGTATGGGTTTGGTAGGTTTCCCTAGATGGCCGCTGAGCACCGGGCCAAAAACCCAGGTGACCCCCCTTGCAAAACCAGGTTACTTTGAGATAGGCAATTTTGATGTCACCTCACTACGTTTTGGGCCCTTGCCTGTCGCGGGTACTTGGGCCTCCCACACAAGTGAGGCACCATTTTTACCGGGAGACCCAGGGGAACGCTGGGAGGTGAGAAATTTGAGTGAGCCCGGTGATGCCACTACTTTCCCACACAAAAATGTGTTAAAAAAGGGATTTTTTCAGCTAAAATTGAGGTTTGCAGGGGATTCTGGGTAAGGAAACTTTGGGGGATCCACGCAA
The DNA here is from genome assembly GCF_964204655.1 of Triturus cristatus. Taxonomy (NCBI): domain Eukaryota; kingdom Metazoa; phylum Chordata; class Amphibia; order Caudata; family Salamandridae; genus Triturus; species Triturus cristatus. Next base: position 811,291,386 of record NC_140594.1, on the reverse strand, counting down.
GCCATACCTCCCTGGAAGCCCCCGGGTGTCTAGTTTTCTAGTTTTCAGAAAGGTATGGGTTTGGTAGGTTTCCCTAGATGGCCGCCGAGCACCGGGCCAAAAACCCAGGTGACCCCCCTTGCAAAACCAGGTGACTTTGAGATAGGCAATTTTGATGTCACCTCACTACGTTTTGGGCCCTTGCCTGTCGCGGGTACTTGGGCCTCTCACACAAGTGAGGCCCCATTTTAACCGGGAGACCCAGGGGAACGCTGGGAGGTGGGAAATTTGAATGAGCCCGGTGAGGCCACTACTTTCCCACACAAAAATGTGTGCAAAAAAAGGATTTTTTCAGCTAAAATTGAGGTTTGCAGTGGATTCTGGGTAAGGAAACTTTGAGGGATCCACGCAAGCCATACCTCCCTGGAAGCCCCCGGGTGTCTAGTTTTCAGAAATGTATGGGTTTGGTAGGTTTCCCTAGATGTCCGCCGAGCACCGGGCCAAAAACCCAGGTGACCCCCCTTGCAAAACCAGGTGGTTTTGAGATAGGCAATTTTAATGTCACCTCACTCCGTTTTGGGCCCTTGCCTGTCGCGGGTACTTGGGCCTCCCACACAAGTGAGGCACCATTTTTACCGGCATAACCAGGGGAACGCTGGGAGGTGGGAAATTTGAGTGAGCTCGGTAATGCCACAACTTTCCCACACAAAAATGTGTGAAAAAAGTGATTTTTGCAGCTAAAATTGAGGTTTGCAGGGGATTCTGTGTAAGGAAACTTTGGGGGATCCACGCAAGCCATACCGCCCTGGAAGCCCCCGGGTGTCTAGTTTTCAGAAATGTATGGGTTTGGTAGGTTTCCCTAGATGGCTGCCAAGCACCGGGCAAAAAACCCAGGTGACCCCCCTTGCAAAACCAGGTGGTTTTGAGATAGGCAATTTTGATGTCACCTCACTACGTTTTGGGCCCTTGCCTGTCGCAGGTACTTGGGCCTCCCACACAAGTGAGGCACCATTTTTACCGGGATACCCAGGGGAACGCTGGGAGGTGGGAAATTTGAGTGAGCCCGGTAATGCCACAACTTTCCCACACAAAAATATGTGAAAAAAGTGATTTTTGCAGCTAAAATTGAGGTTTGCAGGGGATTGTGTGTAAGGAAACTTTGGGGGATCCACGCAAGCCATACCTCCCTGGAAGCCCCCGGGTGTCTAGTTTTCTAGTTTTCAGAAATGTATGGGTTTGGTAGGTTTCCCTAGATGGCCGCCGAGCACCGGGCCAAAAACCCAGGTGACCCCCCTTGCAAAACCAGGTGACTTTGAGATAGGCAATTTTGATGTCACCTCACTACGTTTTGGGCCCTTGCCTGTCGCGGGTACTTGGGCCTCCCACACAAGTGAGGCACCATTTTAACCGGGAGACCCAGGGAAACGCTGGGAGGTGGGAAATTTGAGTGAGCCCGGTGATGCCACTACTTTCCCACACAAAAATGTGTGCAAAAAAAGGATTTTTTCAGCTAAAATGGAGGTTTGCAGTGGATTCTGGGTAAGGAAACTTTGGGGGATCCACGCAAGCCATACCTCCCTGGAAGCCCCCGGGTGTCTAGTTTTCATAAATGTATGGGTTTGGTAGGTTTCCCTAGATGTCCGCCGAGCACCGGGCCAAAAACCCAGGTGACCCCCCTTGCAAAACCAGGTGGTTTTGAGATAGGCAATTTTGATGTCACCTCACTCCGTTTTGGGCACTTGCCTGTCGCGGGTACTTGGGCCTCCCACACAAGTGAGGCACCATTTTTACCGGGATAACCAGGGGAACGCTGGGAGGTGGGAAATTTGAGTGAGCCCGGTAATGCCACAACTTTCCCACACAAAAATGTGTGAAAAAAGTGATTTTTGCAGCTAAAATTGAGGTTTGCAGGGGATTCTGTGTAAGGAAACTTTGGGGGATCCACGCAAGCCATACCTCCCTGGAAGCCCCCGGGTGTCTAGTTTTCAGAAATGTATGGGTTTGGTAGGTTTCCCTAGATGGCTGCCAAGCACCGGGCAAAAAACCCAGGTGACCCCCCTTGCAAAACCAGGTGGTTTTGAGATAGGCAATTTTGATGTCACCTCACTACGTTTTGGGCCCTTGCCTGTCGCAGGTACTTGGGCCTCCCACACAAGTGAGACACCATTTTTACCGGGTTACCCAGGGGAACGCTGGGAGGTGGGAAATTTGAGTGAGCCTGGTGATGCCACAACTTTCCCACACAAAAATGTGTGAAAAAAGTGATTTTTTCAGCTAAAATTGAGGTTTGCATGGGATTCTGTGTAAGGAAAATTTGGGGGATCCACGCAAGCCATACCTCCCTGGAAGCCCCCGGGTGTCTAGTTTTCAGAAATGCATGGGTTTGGTAGGTTTCCCTAGATGGCCGCTGAGCACCGGGCCAAAAACCCAGGTGACCCCCCTTGCAAAACCAGGTTACTTTGAGATAGGCAATTTTTATGTCACCTCACTACGTTTTGGGCCCTTGCCTGTCGCGGGTACTTGGGCCTCCCACACAAGTGAGGCACCATTTTTACCGGGAGACCCAGGGGAACGCTGGGAGGTGAGAAATTTGAGTGAGCCCGGTGATGCCACTAATTTCCCACACAAAAATGTGTTAAAAAAGGGATTTTTTCAGCTAAAATTAAGGTTTGCAGGGGATTCTGGGTAAGGAAACTTTGGGGGATCCACGCAAGCCATACCTCCCTGGAAGCCCCCGGGTGTCTAGTTTTCAGAAATGTATGGGTTTGGTAGGTGTCCCTAGATGTCCGCCGAGCACCGGGCCAAAAACCCAGGTGACCCCCCTTGCAAAACCAGGTGGTTTTGAGATAGGTAATTTTGATGTCACCTCACTACGTTTTGGGCCCTTGCCTGTCGCGGGTACTTGGGCCTCCCACACAAGTGAGGCACCATTTTTACCGGGAGAGCCAGGGGAACGCTGGGAGGTGGGAAATTTGAGTGAGCTGGTGATGCCACAACTTTCCCACACAAAAATGTGTGAAAAAAGTGATTTTTGCAGCTAAAATTGAGGTTTGCAGGGGATTCTGTGTAAGGAAACTTTGGGGGATCCATGCAAGCCATACCTCCCTGGAAGCCCCCGGGTGTCTAGTTTTCAGAAATGTATGGGTTTGGTAGGTTTCCCTAGATGGCTGCCGAGCACCGGGCAAAAAACCCAGGTGACCCCCCTTGCAAAACCAGGTGGTTTTGAGATAGGCAATTTTGATGTCACCTCACTACGTTTTGGGCCCTTGCCTGTCGCGGGTACTTGGGCCTCCCACACAAGTGAAGCACCATTTTTACCGGGATACCCAGGGGAACGCTGGGAGGTGGGAAATTTGAGTGAGCCTGGTAATGCCACAACTTTCCCACACGAAAATGTGTGAAAAAAGTGATTTTTTCAGCTAAAATTGAGGTTTGCTGGGGATTCTGTGTAAGGAAACTTTGGGGGATCCACGCAAGCCATACCTCCCTGGAAGCCCCCGGGTGTCTAGTTTTCTAGTTTTCAGAAATGTATGGGTTAGGTAGGTTTCCCTAGATGTCCGCCGAGCACCGGGCCAAAAACCCAGGTGACCCCCCTTGCAAAACCAGGTGGTTTTGAGATAGGCAATTTTGATGTCACCTCACTACGTTTTGGGCCCTTGCCTGTCGCGGGTACTTGGGCCTCCCACACAAGTGAGGCACCATTTTTACCGGGTTACCCAGGGGAACGCTGGGAGGTGGGAAATTTGAGTGAGCCTGGTAATGCCACAACTTTCCCACACAAAAATGTGTGAAAAAAGTGATTTTTTCAGCTAAAATTGAGGTTTGCAGGGGATTCTGTGTAAGGAAACTTTGGGGGATCCACGCAAGCCATACCTCCCTGGAAGCCCCCGGGTGTCTAGTTTTCAGAAATGTATGGGTTTGGTAGGTTTCCCTAGATGGCCGCTGAGCACCGGGCCAAAAACCCAGGTGACCCCCCTTGCAAAACCAGGTTACTTTGAGATAGGCAATTTTGATGTCACCTCACTACGTTTTGGGCCCTTGCCTGTCGCGGGTACTTGGGCCTCCCACACAAGTGAGGCACCATTTTTACCGGGAGACCCAGGGGAACGCTGGGAGGTGAGAAATTTGAGTGAGCCCGGTGATGCCACTACTTTCCCACACAAAAATGTGTTAAAAAAGGGATTTTTTCAGCTAAAATTGAGGTTTGCAGGGGATTCTGGGTAAGGAAACTTTGGGGGATCCACGCAAGCCATACCTCCCTGGAAGCCCCCGGGTGTCTAGTTTTCAGAAATGTATGGGTTTGGTAGGTTTCCCTAGATGTCCGCCGAGCACCGAGCCAAAAACCCAGGTGACCCCCCTTGCAAAACCAGGTGGTTTTGAGATAGGTAATTTTGATGTCACCTCACTACGTTTTGGGCCCTTGCCTGTCGCGGGTACTTGGGCCTCCCACACAAGTGAGGCGCCATTTTTACCGGGAGAGCCAGGGGAACGCTGGGAGGTGGGAAATTTGAGTGAGCCCGGTGATGCCACAACTTTCCCACACAAAAATATGTGACAAAAGTGATTTTTTCAGCTAAAATTGAGGTTTGCAGGGGATTCTCGGTAAGGAAACTTTGGGGGATCCACGCAAGCCATACCTCCCTGGAAGCCCCCGGGTGTCTAGTTTTCAGAAATGTATGGGTTTGGTAGGTTTCCTGTTAGAAATGGCGATTTCTGGTTGGCTAAGGCTTGCGCCAAAGTCAGGCAGGGACCACCACTCTAGTCATTGCAAGGAAGTTACACGCCAAAGATAACCCCTGCTGGGGGCGTGGCTTCGGCGTCTTCGGTGATGGCCGCCGATTTCGGGAGCTCCGCAGTGCCGTGACACAGTTCACCCTCTCCAGGATATTTTCGCTCCTTTTCGGAGCGCGGAAAGTGCTTTTATCGGCGTCGGAAGTGTATCCTGATGCAACGCAATATCTTTCCCACCGTTTGGTGAGCCTCTAACAACTTTTTCTCCTCAAAACGACTGAAATGCGCTCACGGCCGCCATTTTGTTTTCATTTTTCAGGCGTTTTTCACATTCCCTACTATTTTACCTCAGAAGTTGCGTATTTTCGCCTGAAATGACTACCTAATCAGAATTTTTCTATGACCTCACTGATTTCCTGTGTTATGATGCGCTTGGGTCTTCGTATTTGATTATTGCAGCTGTGCTAGCTATTTACTTCAAGTTATCTGGCTCCACGTCTGATTCTGGTTTTGTGGGTTAAAAACTGTTCTGTCAAGACTTCATACTTCTGCCAGCTTGCTTTGTGTTACAATACCCTCCGGGTCTGACCCCTTTGAGGCCGTTGCCAACATCTCTGCGTCTAACGAGTATGGCGTCATCTCGGACCAGTCGTAAAGAGGTGCCGCAACCTGCTGGTGCCTCTTTGGAGGACTTCAACCCTTTTACTATTTTACCAGAAACTACAGATGAAGCTCTCAGTGACTCTATGGCCACAAAAAACGCCTCTTCTTCTACGACTCGTTTGGGCTCCAAACAGGGATCTAAAATTCCATCCTCAGCTCCCTTCACTCCTAGGAAAAGAGGGAAAGCGAATCCTCCATCTCCAACTAACTCATCTACACCTCTTTCAATGGAACTTCTTCTTGAGGAGATCCGTGCCCTCAAACCCTATATGGAGGAAACCAACACCCGTTTGCTGAGCTTAGAGGATAACTGGTCTCACACTGAGCAGCGGGTTGATGGTCTGGAGAAACATATTGATGCTGTTCAGGAGCTCGCTGACAAGGTTCCTCTTCTTCATAAAGATGTTGAGCGGCTTCAACAACAGGTTGAACAGTTGGAAAATCGAAATAGGCGTAATAATTTACGCATTTATGGTTTGGCTGAAGGTCT